>NC_041376.1:21390957-21720957 GCF_900634415.1 Cottoperca gobio | reverse complement strand
TGTCACTGCGGTGATGATGTCTCTCCAACACCAGCTTCTCTTGTCTTGTATTCCACACACCTTTTTATGTTCTTTTATGTTCTTTTTATGTTCTCAGTGTGTGTCTATGATGCAGAATTATTCAAATCCCGCATTGGCTCCCTGCTTCATCCACCATCCACCACTGGCCTCAATGAAAGCAGTGTATGACTTTACTCTGAAGCCCTTGGGAGTGAGTATCATGGATGTGTGTGTGTGTGTGTGTGTGTGTGTGTGTGTGTGTGTGTGTGTGTGTGTGTGTGTGTGTGTGTGTTTGTATATGTGTGTGTGTGTGTGTGTGTGTGTGTGTGTGTGTGTGTGTGTGTGTGTGTGTGTGTAAGCAGCATAAATGCCTCCTCTACTCACGTCCACCTTGAAGCCTTCTTCACTGTCTGGTCCACAGCTGAGACCTGGACATGAGGAGGAGGAGGAAGCCTTCATCCTGACTCTTTCTGTCTGCATATGAAACAGGAAACCTGGTCCTCTCCAACCAAACAGGTCACTTTGCATCCACAGTAAAGACACTTGTGAACACCAGGAGAGTCTGAATAACCAGCAGTCACATTTCCAACAGCAGGACTAAAACTCAAACCGAACCAGAATGTGTGGCATAAATGTATATACATTAAAGCAATTCATACATTTCACTTGGAAAAGTATTCACTGGAATGGATTACATTTTCTTCCAGAATAAATGTCCAGTCACACCAATGCTGTAAACAGAGATATTTCTCTGCAAAATATATACATTCTCACAGAATTGGGCGTAGTAATTCTTTATCCAGTTCAACTTTGGTGAACAAGTGAATTTTCACCGCTGACCAGAATCACCTTGTAGTTTATCAGTTGTGTTGCACCAGCCAGTTGTATTTAACTCTGCTATGTGGGAGTTTACAAAAGAGGCATCCATCCATCCATCTATCATCTACCGCTTATCCGGGATCGGGCCGCTTGTACCCTAAGCTCTCTTTTCGTCACAACGGTGCGGTAAAGTGACTGTAGTATCGCCCCCGCTGCTCCGATTCTCCGGCCAATCTCTCGCTCCATCGTCCCCTCACTCGCGAACAAGACCCCGAGATACTTTAACTCCTTCACTTGGGGTAAGGGTTCATTCCCTACCGGGAGTAGGCAATCCACCTCCTGCTGAGAGCCATGGCCTCAGATGTTGAGGTGCTGATCCTCATCCCAACCGCTTCACACTCGGCTGCGAACCGATCCAGTGACTGTTGAAGGTCACAGACCGATGATGCCATAAGGACCACATCATCTGCAAAGAGCAGCGATGAGATCCTCAGGTCACCGAACTGCAACCCCTCTCCTCCACGACTACGCCTCGATATCCTATCCATGAAAATCACGAACAGGATTGGAGATAAAGCGCAGCCCTGGCGGAGGCCAACTTTCACTGGGAACGAGTCCGACTTACTGCCGAGTATCCGGACACAAATCTCGCTTTGGGCGTACAGGGATTGGATGGCCCTCAGAAGTGACCCCCTCAGTGTGATACCCCTGTAGTTGGCACACACTCTCTGGTCCCCCTTTTTAAATAGGGGAACCACCACCCCGGTCTGCCAACCCCTAGGCACTGTCCCAGACATCCACGCAATGTTGACGAGGCGAGGCATTTGGAGTCAATAAGATGAGATGAGCCTTTATTGAATTTGATTGTTGAGAGTTTGCGTTCACTAAGTCTATCTCACCTTTGAGCAATTTAATTAGATTCTTGAAGGCTTTGATCACATGCGTCCTGTAACTATACATTTAACTATATATATAAGGAAACACGTCACATTATGGAAGCATTGCACTGCTCTTTCAATGGGCCTGTAACACAAAATATGTATTTTTTTAAGTAAATAGCTAATTGCATTGATCATTTGGTAGTGCTCAAAGTGCAGGTTAATCAAACCAGACATGCACTTCAATAAAAGCCCGGTGGTGACTTTGTCAGCACTGTATTACACATTGGGTAGAATGGCCTCAACCTGACGTTTGCATGTCCTCCCTCGGCCCACATTGGTTTCCTGGGTGCTGCAATCTTTTCTTTTCTACATGTTCTCTAATGCAATGTCCATTCCTCAGCTTTATAATCATACTCTTGAGCCTCTTTGTCTTCATCTTGGCCTTACTCTTAGAGTTACTCCTCAGGGCCTAGTCTGAGTGTCCTGGTGATGGCATCCCAGTCCTTCCTCTTGGCCTCTCTGTGCACCAGTCAACTCTGCTACCCTCATCAGTGGCAGAATCAGAGGACTATTAGCATCATGGCTGATGGCGGTTTTGGACTATTGTCAGACTCACTCCATTTATTATAAAGGCAGAGAGGGCTTCTTACTGTCAGATTAAGTGTTGAAGCTGCCATAATGAAGCAGGGTTGGAACACCGATTTAAATGTTTAGGAGGAATAATTAACACAGCAATCGGTTTGGTTTGACCGGCATGCACACACTGAGCATCTGGAGCAAGTAGTCATTTACTGATTTGCAACACCTGACACCTGTTAACCACACCCCATCTCTAGACCATGTGGTCTGTGAAGGGCACATTCAAGAGCAACTGTTCAACATTAAGAACTCATATGTTAGGGAGCAGAGGAGAGAGAGGGAGAGATGGATGAGACAAGTGTTGGAGGACGTGAACTGAGGAACGAGTGGTTAAGACTAGTTAAAAAGTTAAGTCTGAACTTTAAAGAAGACTTCTGGACCGTGCGGAGGAAATATAGATGAAGACAGTATTTCTTAAAGCAAAGGCAGGCTAAAGGTTATTTGATCAATAATGAACTCTTTAATATGATTTGAGTGCCTTACAGCAAAGTGTATTCATGCCTTCATGTCATGCATACTAAATTAACCCTGTCACCACACACAATGTTGAAGCTGGATGAATCTGAAGAACCCTGGATTCTGTTCAATGATGGGACGCAAACTCTCCCCCCCTCCGGAGGCATTGGCACTGCATGTTGCTTAACAAAAGTGCACAATGTCATTTGATACACAACTAAAAAATACCACATTTATGGAGTGGGTTATGTTTGCTTTTTTCTTAGTGGTTCTGGACTTTTTTTGTCATCACGTTATAATTGATGTGACTTAGGACAAGACACCTGTCCTGAAAAACAACAGCATTGGTAATTTGTTACAACATTAAGAACAATGATCCAGGCTTCAGGTGACAGCAGATGCACATCACACACCTCCTCACATCATCAGCAGAACCTCTAACGCTGTAACGGGACAGGTGAGCCGAGCAACACGCTCGTCAATCCTTCTACTTACACCCAACCTAAAGCAGCTTCTAGCTACCTTACCGCGCACTTGCTAAAATAATTACAAAGATTTATATTCTTTAGTGTCGGCTCATTCATTACTGGATCCGTGTGAGCTGCATGAGACTGGGACTGAGGATGGAACTGTGTGAAGAGAGAGAGAGAGGGATTATTTTGTATTTTACACTTTACTTATATGTTTTTCATATTTTTCAGTTTCAAGTTTTATTTGTCATATGCAAGTTAACACAGGGTACACTACCATGAAATGTCTGTGAGAGAGACAGTATGTCAGCTCAGCAAAATCCGCAACATTTAATTATATAGAAATATATATGAAATAATTTAAAATAAGTACTATATACAATTGAGTTAAACAATAATTACAAAAATGACTAAATTACCAAAAAAAACGTATGTACATATATAACAGTGCAAAATAAAATGCTAATTTGCAAAAAGAAATACATTTCTGTTTTAAAATTTAAATTATCCAATAATTTTTTTAAAAATCTTTTTGTAGCACCAACGCTGTTTAAAAGTCGATCATCAATATGTTTGTAAAATCTGAACTCCATCCAGAGTCTGGCTCTGATTACAGACCAGTCTGTCTGACCGGGCCTCCTGCCCTTCTCTGTTTTCTACTGTGTTCTTCCTGCTTACATAAATTGCCATTTTGGCTTCTCCTGAGAAGAAGTTTAGGAGCTGCCACTTTTCTTTGTTATATTTTATTGTAGGCAGCTCCCATGATAAAAACACTCTCAGTAAAAACTACATTGAAAAGACTAAAAACCAATGTTAAAAGAGAGAAGAAACTTGTGAGTCTCCTACACTCAGTAAAAACATGGAAGTCTCACATAGTTTACAAAATGGACATTTGTTACGAACAGCAGGAATAATAATTATTAACCAAAATAAAAGCGTTGGAAGCGATAGCACCATATAAAATCCTCCACTGTGGGCCCGGTCCACTTCCTCCACCCAGTCTGTTGCCCCACACAGTGGAGGGTCTGTTGCACAGGCCTTTTCTGTTGATGCTTTTTACACAGTTTGCATATAAAGTTTGTCCGTGTAAGTGACCTTGAGCAGGGGGCCGGTCAGTTCTCCCAGCCCTGGGCTCAGGTAGATTTCTGGAAATGGGTCTGCTGGGTATGGATCAGTCTTTCCCTGGCTGTATTTGGTGAGGTGGCTCCTCTCCTCTCCAGAAAGCATCTGGTTCCAGAGCCACCTGGATAGAGGTTAGACCCAGCAGAGAGCCCAGGGCCCGGGCATTGCTCAGTGCTGGCCCCACTGCATCCACAAACTGTTGTAAGCACAGGGTCCTGGACCTGCACAGCGCCACCATAAGATCGGGTGTGTCGCTGCTGCTGATATCCAGCCTGGCTCTGTGAATTAGAGGCTCCTACAACAACCAGTGCACAGAGTCAGACTTTGGGCACCTTTTTTGCACTTTATGGTAAAATATATCTACCATTTTCTTCTGTATTTTGGCTAAAAGGCCTGAGGGAGGGTCTACATAGGTCAGACTGTGCCACAGTTGGGATGCCACAATGTTTAAAACCAAAACATGCCTTTAAAAGACATCTGAGGGAGCAGCCATTTCCATTTGGAAATCCTTCCCTCAATCTTTTCAGTGATGTTCTCCCAGTTCTTCTGGATTATATTCTCTTTACCTAAAAACTCACCTTGATATTTTATTCCATCTCTTCTCCAGGTGAGGCTTTGGGGAAGAACTGGGAGACCGCCACGCCATTACCCGACAGCGAGGGCTTCACTTTTCTTCCAGGTCACCCTTGCAGGCGATGCTAAACCAAAACTATTCACATTGTTGGTTAAAATGTCTGCATCCCTCTGGCTTCTAACAATAACAATAATGTAATTCGCGCAGGCAGATAAAACAATGTTGCCATTAAAACCAGGTAAAAGCAGACCGTGAAGCGTATTTTCCTGAGGGGAGGTTCAAGGGAGAGCGCATAGAGCATTCCCGACAGAGCACAGCCCTGCCGGACCCCTCTACACATTCTAAAAGGAGCACACAGACTACCATTGAACTTCAGCACACTCTCAACTTCACTGTACAACACCTTGATCTTAGCTATGAAACCAGGGCTGAACCCAAACTTCTCCATCACTTTCCAGAGGAAGTTGTGTTCAACCCGGGCAAAGCCTTTTCCTGATCTAGAGAAATCAGAACAAACGAAGCCTTCATGCAAATAATTTGCCTCAATGATCATCTTCTCTTGTCTCATAACTGTAGTAGACCATGACTTTATGAAGTCTGTGCAGAAGGGTTACACGGAAATGGATGGTCAGGTAATAGGCAGATATCCATCAGTGTATGAATGTGAGTGTTGATTTGTAAATGTTGACACGTCTTGTGAAGAAAGTGCTTTGAGTCTAGAAGACTAGAAAGGCGCTATATAAATGCTAAATGTCCCACTTTTCTTCCAAATTCTCTCAAATCTCAGCGCTGTCAAGATAATGACAGCTATCGGTTGGTATTTATTAATGTTGAAATTAATTAGTGAAATTACCAGGGCCAAAATCATGCAAAAGAAACACATAGATCTTGGGATTGTAGATCGAATGAATGAATGAACTCATTTGACTTTGAAATGTGTTACTTCAGGGAGGAGAAACCTGTGGCTGCGATTCCATATCCACAACACTCAATATTGGTTTCTTGTAACCATGACACCTATCGTTGCCAAAACTTAGCCGCTCATGTTAATTGTTTTGGTAAAGTTTGTTTAGGAAGCCACAGACAAATGTCTGGACATGAATATTTGCTTTTTACAGAAGAATAAAATACTAAACTGAAACACTATTTTTTTATGTAAACCCTTTTCTATGTGATAGAACAGCTGTGTTCATAAAATAATGTAATGATAACAGGATAAAATGTGACTACATTTGTTGTTTATTTATCTTGTGAAGACCAATTACTGCCTGAATAGATGTTTAACTTGAGCCAGCTTCAGTGTGATGGTGCTGTGGGCCTATAGAGACCATCAGTTGGCTCTGTGCGCTCTAATGCAGAGCAGCCGTTATTTTTCTTCCTCTTCCATTCAGCACCTTCTTGAAGGCTGTTAGCTGGTTGCGGTTTAGATGGGACGGCTCCAGTTTGGCCACACTCCCCGCTCTCTGTGGCCAGCTTTGACAAGCTTTTGTTGAGCAGAACAGAGACGGAGAAATAAAATGAATAAAAGGAGGAAATAAATGGATTTTAATTAATTGTCCATACAAAGGGCAAAACCCCCATTGTTGTTATGTTTTTTTAATTTCTCTTTGCTCTCTGTTCAGCATCTCTTCAGGGAGGCCCTAAGTGCTCAGTCCTCGGCCGGCCAGCCAAGGCCTTGCAGAAACACACAACATATGCCAATCCTACAATCCACCCTGCTTGATAAAGTCTCTCTCTCTGTTTCTCTCTGCCTGTCCATCGCCCACCCAGCAGTGGCAGGAGGCTCAAATCTGTCACATATTAAGGTACACTGTGCCAAGGCCTGTGCTGCTCTCTGCCAGAGCTTTAGGGGCTGGGTGTGTGATGGGAAAATCAGTATGTACATGTGTGTGAGCAGGTTCCAAAGGTTTCCAGGGTGGAGAGAGGTCATGGTGTGTTCTGCAATGCATCCAGGAGCAAGAGGTGGGTGTACAGCCTCACTTCACCTCCTCCTCATGGGCGTCCTCAGTAGTGGCTCCAGTGGGGATGAAAGGAGACCGAGTTGGCTGCTGTGTGTGAGACAAAGAGACTCTAGGAGGGTTGAAATCGTCAGAATTAGCAAAATTCAATCTCAATATCAATCACAAGAGTGTGTCTTAGATATGCTGCTTGGAATCAATGTTCACCAGAGCAACAACCAAAACAGACACATTCTGGGAGCAGGTGGTGAGTGGCTAAAATGTGTCTTTGGGTTTGAGAATATTTGTGAAGTTCATTGTATCCTAAATGATAGATTAAAGGTATCTTTTATCATACATTTAGCATTCATTTGGCAGATGCTTTTGTCCAAAGTACCTCATAATAAGAAAGTGGAAAGCTGGGAACAAGTGTCAGATGTCTTTTACTTGGTGACACAGTACGGGTGCTTAGAAGCGCCTTAATGTAGTCATAGTAGAGGATCTAAATACTGACCAAATGTGGCATCAAATTTGGAGCTTTTTAATTGGCAAAACAAGTTCTGAAATACAAAGAGGAGGGAAAACTGTATTTCTGAATCAAATCGTTTCCATTATCGGCTAGTTTCTGTTTATTTAGTCTTGCCTACTCTTGGGCTTGATTGAACTTTAATCAAAAAAAGATTAATTTATGCCTTTTTGTTCTGGTCTGATTCATGATCACACGACCGGTTAATGTTTTCATTCATTCTAAAAATCACATATCATCTAGTACAGGGGTCGGGAACCTTTTTGGCTGGGAGAGCCATAAAAGCAAAATATTTTTAAATGTATTTCCTTGAGAGCCATATATTTAATAAAATTGAGTTTTAAGTATATCACGTCTCCGAGTACTAAAAGCGGTATCAGTGTTTCCCCTACCATTGTCTGTGCCCCCCAACGGAACCCCGCGCCCTTTTATTTATTTAATATTCACAACTCACTTTTCACATTGAACAGGTGCTCTTTTATTAAATAAACTAAACACTTATGTCATTTATCTAATTTATGTGCACGTTTCTGTGTCTACTGCACTGGTGTCAAACTTAAGGCCACAATTATATCTGACCCGCGAGAAAATATAATTTTTCTATCATAACTGGCCTGCCGGTTTTGGTAATTAAATCAATGCATAGCACAACCACGGGAAAATACATATTTGAGGAAGTATCTAAATGTGTGAATGAAATGAAACTGCCCCGGGACAAACTGACTGACGACAGACGGAGCCTGCTATGTGATGAAAAGAGCGGATTAGTGCAGGATGCGGGAGAAGATGCAGTGGGAGACTCTGATGCATTACGGAAACTTTGGTCACTACGTGTTTCCAAACACTGACAAACCATCTCCACCGCTGTGTTCCCGCATGAACTGCTCAGCAATCCGTTTGCAGTTGACGTGGAAACAGGACATGTCAACATCCAAAATTGTCTGCGAGCCATATCGCGTCATCGAAAGAGTCATATATGGCTTGCGAGCCATAGATTCCCGACCCCTGATCTAGTACCATGCAGTCCAGTGGCTGGTCTACTTTGCTTTCACACCACAAGCAAACCACTAGTCTGCTTGGGACCTTTTCAGGGGGTCTTGCCCTGGTTGTTTAATACCCACCAGAATTTGACTGACAGCTTTTACACCAGTCAAAGTTGAGTCTCTACTCTGCTTTACTTTTCCTCTCAAGACAGTGAAGATGCCAAAAGCCTTCACCGCTACCTTGGATGCTGCTTGCCGATCAGATTTTGAAGCCCATTGCTTCGTTCAAAGTTCAACTGAACCTCAACAGGGTAGGTGTGGAAGCACCCTTAGTTTACACCTTTACCTTGTTTGTTGATGACCTTTCAATGAACAACCAATACCATGACACCTAAGCACAAGATGACCTGGAAGTGACAAACACTAAAAGTTCACTAAAAGTTAAACTGTGATACAGAATTCACTAACAGATTTTGCCTGGTTTGTTGTTTTATTTTTTTTCAGATTTCCCTACCCTGCCTGGAACATATTGATGTTAAAGGGCCTACAAAATGATAAACATGAATTTCTACTGATGATAGTAAATGCTATTTGTTTTGTATTTGTTGTAAAATGATGTGTTATTTATGACACAATGATCGCAGTATTTAATATATCGTGATTTAGTATGTCGACCACCGATGTTTACATTGCCGCTACCGGAAACACCCGACGCCGTGTTCTGATGTCAGAAGTAGAAAATACTCCCTATTCCCAATATCATAATTCCTCTCTGCCGGAGACAGCTTCCGGGAGAAGAAGGCACAAGGATGAACCTTCTGATCCTCAGCCGATCGCTGAGAAAGAACTGCCCCCACACCGGTGTCCGAAGCATCCACCTCCATGATAAACTGGCGAGTGGGATCTGGGAATATGAGAATGGGAGCTGAAGTGAAACGTAACTTCAATTTACAGAAGGCCTCCTCTGCCACAGGGGACCATCGGAAGAGCACTTTCTGGGAGGTGAGGGCGGTGAGAGGAGCTGCTACCGAGCTGCAATTACGTTAAGTTGGCAAAACCCAGGAAACGTTGAAGCTCCTTTCTTGTGGAAGGAGACAACCAGTCAGTGACAGCCTTGGTCGGATCCATCTGGATGTTACCTGTGTTGACGATGAATCCCAGGAATGATACTTCTGAGGTGTGGAATTCACATTTCTCAGCCTTCACAAACAGACGGTTCTCCAAAAGCCTCTGGAGAACTAGGCGTACGTGAGTCACATGCTCCCGCTTAGATTTGGAGAAAATCAGAATGTCATCCAGGTACACAAAGACACATACGTTGAGCAGATCCCAAAGAACATCATTGACTAATCCCTGGAAGGATCATTAGTGAGACCAAATGGCATGACTAGATATTCATAATGTCCACGAGGAGTATTGAAGGCAGTCTTCCAGTCGTCCCCCTCCCTGATTCTCACCAAATGGTAAGCGTTGCAGAGGTCGAGCTTGGAGAACATAGTAGCACCTTGTAACAGTTCGAAAGCAGAGGAAACTAACGGGAGAGCGTACCGGTTCTTGATGGTGATGTTATTGAGTCCGCTGTAGTCGATGCACGGACGCAGGGTCTTGCCCTTCTTTCCCACAAAGAAAAACCCAGCTCCGGCTGGAGACGAAGATGGTCGGATAATTCCTGCAGCCAAGGAGTCATTGATGTACCTCTCCATGGCCTTGGTCTCAGGAGCCAATAGCGATAAGAGTCGACCTCTGGGAGGGGAAGTACCTGGACGCAGGTCAATAGCGCAGTCATAGATTCGATGTGGTGGCCCGGGTCTTATTAAACACCTCCTTAAGATTCAGATAATCCTTGGGAACTCCAGAAAGATCGGGAAACTCAGAGGTGACAGGCAGACTAGGAGTAGATGGGGTTGCAGACTTAAGACAGACAGCATGACAATGAGCACTCCACTGTAATATAGTTCCTGAAGACCAGTCTATGTGTGGATTATGTCTCCTTAGCCAAGGAAACCCCAAAATTACAGGCTGATGTGGAGCATGGATAAGGTGAAAGTTGAGACTCTCGCTGTGATTACCTGACAAGGTCATCTGGAGTGGAGTCGAGCGGTGTGTAACCCTGCAAAGTAGACGACCATCTAGTGCTGTGGCATTAATGGGCCTCTCCAGAGCCTCCCGACCTAGTCCCAGCTGAGAGGCAAGAGTCATGTCCAAAAGACTAGCATCAGCACCAGAGTCAATGAGGACAGAAACTGTGTGTCTTATGCCTGAGCAATATAGCTGGGCCTGTGTCAACGGTCGAGAGAGCATTTCAAAGTTAGTAAGTCGGCTCACCAGCGCCCTCTGGATGACTGGTGAGCCCTGTCTTTTACAGGACAGGAGGAAACAAAATGACCATCCTGACCGCAGTACAAACAGCTGTTCTCCCTCAGGCGGCGCTGTCGTTCTGCCATGGATAACTGAGTCCGTCCAAGCTGCATTGGCTCTGGAGAGCCGGAGAGAGTGTCGGTAACCTGCTCATTAGCATGCCCCCGTGAGTGAAAAGATTGATGAAACGGGGCTTGAGGAACAGCAGACCGAGCCCTCTCTTGTCTTTGTTCCCGCAGACGTCCATCGATACAGATGGAGAGAGCCACCAGCTCATCCAAATCAGTCGGACAATCCCGATCTGGAGGCAGCAGTAGTATCCGGACTCCGGGCCGTAGTGGAGAGATTCGTGACGTGGTCCCGGAGAGACGCAAAGCTACGCTTGTTGCGAAGAGACATCGCCTGCATAGCCTCCGTAATGGAGATCAGCTGTTGCTCATGGCGTTGTATCATCTCGACTGGTGTCGGCGGCGCTGTCTGAGATGGTGCTGAGTCGGCTGGGTCCATGTTGGCCAGATTGTACTGTAAGGTTCGCTAGAACCGACAGAACTGAACCCAAAAGCACGACACAGAGACAGGCAGAATGTAATATTGTTCAGTTTACTCAGTAATCCAGGCAGGGTCAAATACCGGTAAATCAGTCCAAAAGGCAAACAAATCCAGTAAGGGGCAGGCAGAAGAATCCGAGTCCAGAAACAGGCAGGCAGGGTCAAAACGGGCAGGTCAGGAAAACTAAACAGGTAAACTAGACGATCGCTGGAGAGCTTGGCAGGAAAACACAAGACAATCTGGCAGGGAACAAGTGGGAGAGAACTGGTATATATCCTCTGAGAGAACTAATGAGGGAATGAGAAGCAGGTGAGGAGATGGGCTGTGGAAACCAGGTGAGGGGAATAAGTTGATTGCAGGCAGTGAGGATGAACCAGAATCTGAAATGATAAGAGAATTACTGACAAGGTGAAAACAAACTAATAGTGGGTGGAACGCGTGACAGAACATTGCCGAAATGGATGCTCTCGGCGCAGCGTTCGATTGTTGTTAGCGGAAGTCATTTTTATGCTGTTATGATCGTGATTTATTACGAATACATCAATATTAAAAATATATATATGGCACATTTCACAATAGATATGCAACCTCTATCATATACCAAGGCCAATAATACGGACAAAATATAATTTCGTAGGCCCTTTAACATGTTCCACACTTTGATGGAAGTTCTGCACTTTAGTCTGCTCCCCACCTTGCAGTGATCACAGATCTTGTTGGTAAAATCCACTTTGGCGATGCATATTATTGTCTGCACAGTCAAAGGTGGATACGAGAGGAAGTTGCTATGATCACAGGTTTATGTGTATGCATTACTTCATAAGGATTTCTGAGTATGTTTGTGCACAGAGGCCTCTATATGTGTGTGGGTGGCTGGAGGTGTCACATGGCGACTTTTAAGTGTATCAATGGGCCGCATGGAAGAAAAAAAAAAGTCTGACTTCATTATTACACACCAGATTCCCCTTTCAAAAGACGCAGAGCCTCCACATGAATATTTTATTTTGTGATATCTGGGCCAATTAGGTGTTCATACACACCCACACCTTACTCTCATCTGTCATATTTAGGACACACACAAACACACACCCTCACACCCCTCGATATTTTTCTGCCCAATATTACTGTCTGTTCTCTTGTTTTATTTCTCAGCTGTAGGTTAACAGTAGGGACTCAAACAGCAGATCTGGTAAATAAATTGGCCGTAAAGAATTGTTGAAGTAATATTTAATAATTATTTGACATAACAAAAATAAAAAGAATACAAACTTCTATAAAAATATTTCCTTAAGAAGGTGCAATGTGTAAGAATGGCTTGTCAGTACTGCAGCTACGTTGTCTGTTTTATAGTTTGTTTATTGGATTACATTCAAAGTGAAAGAAACATGCGAATGACTCTCGTCCTCACAACCGGAAGGTGCTTTCACCAGGCGTAGACCAGTTGGCAGTTAGCACGAGTTTAGCAACAGCACCGATCATTTTGAAGAAAGAAACACCCACTTTTTCATGTGCATGCTGTGTACGTGAATTAAAAAATATAACACAGCTCAACTGATTTCCTCGCCTCGCCCCTGGCCTATCTTTTCAATCTATCCCTGGAGACAAACGAAATTCCCCTTTTGCTTTTGTTCTCCCACTGTTGAAAGGGGGTGACCTCTCCTAAACAATTACAGACCCATCTCCAAATTGTCTGTCTTAAATAAAGTGCTGGAATCATTGGTAAGTCAACAATTAAAGTACTTTTTAAAGACTAATAATATTTTATCTGACCTTCAATCTGGTTTTATGAAAAAACACAGCACTACAACGATCGCCTTAAAAGTAGTAAATTATTTTATACATTTCTTAGACAATAGAGAACATTGTGCAGCACTTTTTATTGACTTATCCAAGGCTTTTGATACAGTAGATCATGCCTTATTGTCACAAAGACTCTACAGTATAGGTCTCTCAGATCAAGCTGTCTGTTGGTTTTAAAACTATTTATCAGGCAGCTCACAGTGTGTGCGGGCAGAAGGTATAACTTCTAGTTCTCTTAATGTATCCAAGGGTGTACCACAGGGATCGGTTGTAGGACCATTGTTATTTATCATTTATATAAATAATCTTAATCACAATGTTTTAAATGCAAATTTCCATTTTTATGCTGATGACACAGTAATTTACTGCTCTGCATCCTCCCCAAATCAGGCTCCAGACTGCTTTTAACATTGTACAATGTAATTTGTGTGATTTGAAACTTGTTTTAAATGCTGGAAAGACAAAGCTCATGATGATCTCGAAAGCAAAAACCAAACACTTGAACCTCCCTCCTATCACCACTTCACAGGGTACTGAGATTGAATCTGTGTCTCAGTTCAATATCTTGGCATTATCATTGACGATTCTCTTTCTTTTAAACCTCACATTTTAGAACTTTTGAAAAGATTAAGAATAAAATGAGGTTTTTATTTTAGAAACAAGTCCTGTTTTTCTTTCGAGGTCAGAAAGAGATTAGTCTCTGCAACGTTTCTGTCTGTGCTGGACTATGGAGATGTTGTTTATATGAATGCATCGTCTCAGTGCCTCAGCTCTCTGGATACCATCTACCACGGGCAACTGAGATTCATAACAAACCTCAAAACCCTGATGCACCACTGCACCTTATATGCTCGTGTTGGATGATCTTCCCTGACCACCCGTAGACTGAAACACTGGCACATCCTTATTTATAAAGCTATTCTGGGTACTCTTCACTCCGTGGACTTGTTTCTTTTAACTGTCCCAAAAGTCCGTACAGAACTTGGGAAAAGGGCTTTTAGTTACGCTGCTCCGGCTGCCTGAAACCAGCTGCAGAATGAGCTGAAACTCAGAGAGCTGGTCTCAGACTTAAGGCAACTCTTAAAGACATTGAAGCAGACCGCTGTGTCTGTAAATGTTTTAATTAATGTTGTGATTGTGATTGTATTGTGATTGTGATTGATTTTTTGTTTGTAACTGTGCTGCTGCCTATCTTGGCCAGGACACTCTTGAAAAATAGATTTTTAATCTCAATGAGGTCATATCCTGGTTAAATAAAGGTTATAAAACACATGTCACGTTACCTGCATGATCTTTTGTATCTCTCACATGCAGGTATTCATATAACATAAAAAGCTAAATATTCAACATAGTATTAACGTGAAAAGCCAATAAAGTCTTTTAAATCTTGTTTAGTGAAATATTATAAAAGATATTCATAAAATATGTTTCTCTGTGAATGCTCATTCAGAATTAAGGCCATATTGAAACCATATTCCACCAAGACATAAAAAACACATGCATATATCTAAAGTGTTCTTGATGTTGATGCACTCTTTAAATGTTGTTCGTAAAAGCAGCAGAGGAGAGCATGTCCGGGTAAAAGTCAGGAATCTTTTAATTAAACATAATCTTTAAAATAAAAAAAAGCAACTACAAGCAGGGCTAATTTCTGGAGAGGACCATTTATTTCTTAATAAGCAGAATTGTTTACTCCAGAAAGAGATACATTGAGGATCAAGTGCAGATCCATGTATTTTAATGAATAAAGAGTAGCAGTAATTATATTCAATGGCAAAGTATTCTACAGCCATTTTGCTCATTGGTGTTTCTTTGTTTGGAAGCATGTATAATGCTAATGTCCTTTTAAATACTTGTCAATACACACACCCTGAAAATAATACACAATCAAATTAGCTGCATTGTGCAGATTGCATAGGCATTTTGTTTTTTGTATTACTTTTAAGAGGCAGCTTTCTTTGGAGCAATAATCATATTGCAGTTTCAAAAACAAATGTACCGATTTGAGATTGGTGGTAATTATGGTCCTTTATTGTTCACATGATGGTGAAGACACTGTGACAAGATGTTTGATTCAGAGAAGAGACACTGAATGTGGGACATTATTCCATAAAAGTACCTCAGAGATCCATTACTAAAGTAATCATTATTGCTTTTTCATTTCGTATACACATACAGTACAATAGGACATGTACTAGCATGTTCAAAGGTTAAATCATAATCTAAACTTTAGTCAGACACTTCAGAAGACACTGGTAAGGCACTAAGATACTTTCACAACACATTACTTGGTCTCTGTAATGTAATCAAAGTACTTTGAGGAACTCAGGGCAGGGGACATTCATCAACAAATATAGACTGTAAAGAAAGTACAACCATAAATAAAAGGAGCCACCTATGTCATGTTTACTATATATCGAAGTCAAAATGGTGCATTAGTAAGATTACAATGAAGAAGAGTAAACATTGTCTCCCCTTTCAAACAAATGCGATCAATGTAAACTTACATAAGACTACATATCCCATCATTCACTGCTATACATTCCTCTTTGCTCTGAACAAAATTAACTTGATGAAAATGACTGTCACACACTATTTAAAGCAAAAATATACTTAAAAAGTATAAGTCAGTCTGATTGTGATTGTCACTCTGTCCACCTTTCATTTTGGTTTACTTTATAAGAGAGTTCAAAACAGGTAGTCAAAGTCAAAAAACATCCAACTCAATGTGCAGATTTCCCAGCAGGCCTTGTACGCTTCCACTCTTTCCAACCAAAATTACACCTTTATCCGTCCTCCCCCACCTGCATCCCTACTCCACCATTTCACTCTTATCTGCTCGCCTCATATATCCAAATCCCTTTTTATTGGGATTTATCAAGGCTTTTATCACTTCTCATATAAAAAGCATGGGGAGTATTTCCCCTCTTTTTTGCAATGTTGCCCATTTACGGCAGAGAATTGGCGCAATTTCCGATCTCTCTACTTTTCTCTCATGACAGTCACATTAGCATGTCATTACTGGGGCTTTCTCTGCCCTCCCAGTGGATCTGAAACTCAGAGGACCAAGCACTGGAGAGACAAAGGGCACCAGCTGCACCCACTTCTCCTCATCCATCTCTTTATCCCAACCTCTCTCCTTGTTCCTCTTTTTCTCTATATTCCACGCTTGGCCTGACTTGGAGACATCCTGATATTACCAGTAGATTTTGACATGGCCGGCAGCCGAGACTCTGGTGATGGCGGTGTCTTGTTGTTTTTCATTTACATTCAAGTCTATAATTTCTGGTTTTGTATGTGAAATGATATGTCGACAATTTATGTGATTAGACTCATTCAGCGAGTGGTGTTTAATCGCTGATAATGTGAGGTTTTAATTAGCAAGGCTCAGAATGGCTGATGCGGACCTCCCTCCATCCATCCATCCATCGTCTACCGCTTATCCTGGGTCGGGTTGCGGGGGCAGCAGCTCCAGTAAGGAACCCAAAACTTCCCTTCTCCGGGCCACATCCGTCAGCTCCAACTGGGGGATCCCGAGGCGTTCCCAGGCCAGTGAGGAGATATAATCTCTCCACCGAGTCCTGGGTCTTCCCCGGGGTCTCTTACGAGCTGGACGTGCCTGGAACACCTCCCTAGGGAGGCAGCCAGGTGGCATCCTTACTAGATGCCCGAACCACCTCAATTGGCTCCTTTCAACTCCGAGTCTCTCACAGATGGCTGAGCTTCTCACCCTATCTCTAAGAGAGACGCCAGCCACCCGTCTGAGAAAACCCATTTTGGCCGCTTGTACCCGTAATCTCATTCTTTCGGTCATGACCCAGCCTTCATGACCATAGGTGAGGGTAGGAACGAAGATCGCCAGGAAGATCGAGAGCTTTGCCTTCTGGCTCAGCTCTCTTTTCATCACAACGGTGCGGTAAAGCGAATGTAATACCGCCCTCGCTGCTCCGATTCTCGGACCAATCTCTCGCTCCATCATTCTCTCACTCACGAACCTCCCTGACTCTGTAATCACTGGGATTGTTTACTCAAACAGTTTTTATATATATGTATTGAAACATGTCAGGTTACACAGGCCTGTTTGAGGAGATCTGATCCAGGCCATAGTGAATCCTCTAAAATACCCTGAATTCCCCTGGAACCACCCTTAAGGACGACTGGATGCCTCTGAACCCTCTTCAAGGACACCCGGAGATCCCTTAACCCCACTCTACAACCCTAAGGGACCTGCAGAATGACCCTTGCAGGGTTACCAGGAAGTCCTAAAACCCTTTCGATACTTGCAGGGCCCTACCCCTGGAAAGCCTTCAAAGACCTCTTGGAGCCCAGTGAAATCCCTCTGGAGAACTCTTAAAGACCCTCCTCATTGGTTACTGTAACAATTTCAACAATCCCTGTAGGTCCCTAAACATCCTTTATAACTCTGGTAGGTCTTGTGGAATGATCTTAACATCCACAAGTACGTCAGTGACTTCTGGAACCCGTTTAGGACTCATGGGACCTCCAAGGATCATTTGGAATGCCATCAAATAACTATGTAGAAATTAAGTTAAAGTGAAAGTCACTCTCTGAGCGTCATGCATAATAATACCTAGATGTTTCCGAAATCTTTGTGTACCTGGGCCCCAAAAAATACAAGGACCTTTGGAATGGTGAAGTCAATATGAAAACTATTACGTCAAAAAAAGGTAATTCAGGAAGCAGGGGCAAGTGACAGCTTTACTTGCCGACACAGTCTGACAACCTGATCATCATTCATGTCATTCATCATTCCAGCAGGACTAAGCTCCGTTGTTAAAACCTGCCAGTCCACCGCTGGACCGGCTTAAAGCTCAGAAAAGAAATCCCTTCCTTCTTAACCAGTCTGACCAGTCACATCTACATGTATGAATATGTCACATAGTAAATCCTGGGACAGGGGGGCCTTTATAATCCACTTTTTAATCCTTAATCCCTAATGTGTCCAATCCCATAACCTGGCTGACCTGCCATGTTAGAGGAGTTGACGAGATCAGTGTTGAAGTTAGACGTTCTTTAAGAAATTCACTTTCTTCTCTGTGGGACTGAAGCTCCCTTTGTGTGCTACGTGTCCTTCATCTGCTTCAGTAGAACCTCTGCTGGGTACTATATTACACCTAATCTATGTGTTTTATTTATATTTCTCTTTACTCCACAATTGTTTAACCCCACTGTTGTAGTGGTGAAATAATACTAATAATTTAAAATAAAATACTTCTTTAAATATTTTTTTATTCTCTTCTCACCTTATAACCTAATATACAGAAAAGTATTGAATCCTTCCGCTTACCACTAAATGAGATTGCATTTGAACGACCATAAAGTGTTTGTAAAGCACCAAATAAGGAAATAGTTCATGTTTATGTTATATGGGCTACACATGAAAACAATTATTTCTTGAAGTAATTTACAGACAAAGAAATGTCGGCCCGACTGCATATTATATTATTAACGTTACATTATGATTCCAGAGACGTCTAATTGTGGCAGTGCTGTGTAAAAAGTAGCAAAAATAATCCCGGATATAGTCCTGCAGTTTCTAGGACCCCAGGTAGATCATTACAATAAACATAATATAATAATATATAATAAACTGCTTAAACTGCTGGGAACAGTCTCCATCAAGTAGAGCACTTTTATATCATAATAGTTTTAATATTAATAATTATTTTGCAGTAACTGTTTGCAGCATCCTGACCTTTTGACCTTATAACTCCTTAAAGCAAAGATCTGTCAACTTTCAACACCTCATCATCAGTTGCACATTTCACTCAAAGAGTAATTTTGCACTTGTTTTACTTAAATAATATTTTGAGGCCTAAAAAAATGTGTGCCTTCCAGGGGCAATTCTAGGGTCAGTGGAGACCCAGGACTAAGAACTCTGAGGTCTGAGATGGCAGGAGCTGAGTCTGCAGGGACTTGGCTTTGAAAGCAGATGAAGTCCAGCACCAAATAGAGTTTGGACTGGTAGCTGGAGAGGTGCCAGGTCACCTCCGGGGCGCTGTTCCCTTAAACAAGGCACCAAATCACTGAGTGCTTGGAGCGCCGGCTACGTGTCAGCATCACTCTGACATCTCTGCACAACTGCTGCATGTCTGTACGCGCTGTATGTGTGCATGTGTGTTTTGGGCCTATGTGTGTAATGATTAATAACAGAGAGTCAAAGTCTCCCCTATAAGAGATTAATAAAGTACTTCTTAAATATTGAAATATAAATATGTGTTGTATAAATAAAACATTATTATTATTATTATTATTATTTTTTTTTTTTTGAACGTATGAGAAACTCATCCTGGCCTGTAATGTGACTGAATTGCCATATTATGTCACTTCATTGATTTAAGGTGGCGTGCAGAGGCAGCGTACAGAGGCAGCGTGCAGAGGCAGCGTGCAGAGGCAACGTGCAGAGGCAACGTGCAAAGGCAACGGGCAGCGTGCGAAGGCAGCGTGCAGAGGCAACATGCAGCGTGCAGAGGCAACGGGCAGAGGCAAACGGGCAGCCTGCAGAGGCAGCCTGCAGAGGCAGCCTGCAGAGGCAGCATGCAGAGGCAGCGTGTAGAGGCAACGTGCAGAGGCAATGTGCAGAGGAAACGTGCAGTGTGCAGAGGCAACGGGCAGCATGCAGAGGCAACGTGCAGCGTGCAGAGGCAACGGGCAGCGTGCAGAGGCAACGGGCAGAGGCAACGGGTAGCGTGCAGAGGCAGCGTGCAGAGGCAGCATGCAGAGGCAACGGGCAGAGGCAGCGTGCAGAGGCAGCATGCAGAGGCAACGGGCAGAGGCAACGGGTAGCGTGCAGAGGCAACGACCAGAGGCAACGGGTAGCGTGCAGAGGCAGCGTGCAGAGGCAGCGTGCAGAGGCAGCATGCAGAGGCAACGGGTAGCGTGCAGAGGCAACATGCAGAGGCAACGTGCAGAGGCAACGGGCAGTGTGCAGAGGCAACGAGCAGAGGCAACGGGTAGCGTGCAGAGGCAGCGTGCAGAGGCAGCGTGCAGAGGCAGCATGCAGAGGCAGCATGCAGAGGCAGCGTGCAGAGGCAGCATGCAGAGGCAACGGGCAGAGGCAACGGGTAGCGTGCAGAGGCAACGTGCAGAGGCAACGGGCAGCGTGCAGAGGCAGCGTGCAGAGGCAGCGTGCAGAGGCAGCATGCAGAGGCAACGGGTAGCATGCAGAGGCAACATGCAGAGGCAACGGGCAGTGTGCAGAGGCAACGAGCAGAGGCAACGGGTAGCGTGCAGAGGCAGCGTGCAGAGGCAGCGTGCAGAGGCAGCATGCAGAGGCAGCATGCAGAGGCAACGGGTAGCGTGCAGAGGCAACATGCAGAGGCAACGTGCAGAGGCAACGGGCAGAGGCAACGGGCAGCGTGCAGAGGCACCCTGCAGAGGCAACATGCAGCGTGCAGAGGCAACGAGCAGAGGCAACGGGCAGCATGCAGAGGCAGCATGCAGAGGCAGAGTGTAGAGGCAACGTGCAGAGGCAGCGGGCAGAAGCAATGTGCAGTGTGCAGAGGCAACGGGCAGCGTGCAGAGGCAACGGGCAGAAGCAACGGGTAGCATGCAGAGGCAACATACAGAGGCAACGGGCAGCGTGCAGAGGCAGTGTGCAGAGGCAACGTGCAGAGGCAACGTGCAGAGGCAACGTGCAAAGGCAACGGGCAGCGTGCGGAGGCAGCGTGCAGAGGCAACATGCAGCGTGCGGAGGCAACGGGCAGAGGCAACGGGCAGGGTGCAGAGGCAGCGTGTAGAGGCAACGTGCAGAGGAAATGGGCAGAGGCAACGTGCAGTGTGCAGAAGCAACGGGCAGCGTGCAGAGGCAGCGTGTAGAGGCAACGTGGAGAGGCACCGTGCAGAGGCAACATGCAGCGTGCAGAGGCAGCGTGCAGAGGCAGCGTAGGTATACGTCATTAATAATGGCTACGTCAACATAGTATTTATGTTTTACAGTCAATATCACTGCACTCTCCCGGGAGCGTGCAGAGGCAGCGTGCAGAGGCAGCGTGCAGAGGCAGCGTGCAGAGGCAGTGTGCAGAGGCAGCGTGCAGAGGCAGCATGCAGAGGCAGTGTGCAGAGGCAACGTGGAGAGGCACCGTGCAGAGGCAACGTGCAGCGTGCAGAGGCAACGAGCAGAGGCAACGGGTAGCGTGCAGAGGCAGCGTGCAGAGGCAGCGTGCAGAGGCAACGGGTAGCGTGCAGAGGCAACATGCAGAGGCAACGTGCAGAGGCAACGGGCAGCGTGCAGAGGCACCCTGCAGAGGCAACATGCAGCGTGCAGAGGCAACGACCAGAGGCAACGGGTAGCGTGCAGAGGCAGCGTGCAGAGGCAGTGTGCAGAGGCAGCATGCAGAGGCAGCATGCAGAGGCAACGGGTAGCGTGCAGAGGCAACATGCAGAGGCAACGTGCAGAGGCAACGGGCAGTGTGCAGAGGCAACGAGCAGAGGCAACGGGTAGCGTGCAGAGGCAGCGTGCAGAGGCAACGTGCAGAGGCAACGGGCAGAGGCAACGGGCAGCGTGCAGAGGCAGCGTGCAGAGGCAGCGTGCAGAGGCAGTGTGGAGAGGCACCGTGCAGAGGCAGCGTGCAGAGGCAACGTGCAGAGGCAACAGGCAGCGTGCAGAGGCAACGGGCAGAGGCAACGGGTAGCGTGCAGAGGCAACGTGCAGAGGCAACGGGCAGAGGCAACGGGCAGCGTGCAGAGGCACCCTGCAGAGGCAACATGCAACGTGCAGAGGCAACGGGCAGTGGCAACAGGCAGAGGCAACGGGCAGCATGTAGAGGCAGCATGCAGAGGCAACGTGCAGAGGCAACGGGCAGAGGCAACGGGCAGCGTGCAGAGGCAGCGTGCAGAGGCAGCGTGCAGAGGCAGCGTGCAGAGGCAGTGTGGAGAGGCACCGTGCAGAGGCAGCGTGCAGAGGCAACGTGCAGAGGCAACAGGCAGCGTGCAGAGGCAACGGGCAGAGGCAACGGGTAGCGTGCAGAGGCAACGTGCAGAGGCAACGGGCAGAGGCAACGGGCAGAGGCAACGGGCAGCGTGCAGAGGCACCCTGCAGAGGCAACATGCAACGTGCAGAGGCAACGGGCAGTGGCAACAGGCAGAGGCAACGGGCAGCATGTAGAGGCAGCATGCAGAGGCAGCGTGTAGAGGCAACGTGCAGAAGCAACGGGTAGAGGCAACGTGCATAGTGCAGAGGCAACGGGCAGCGTGCAGAGGCAACGTACAGAGGCAACGTGCAACGTGCAGAAGCAGCGTGCAGAGGCAATGGGCAGAGGCAACGTGCAGTGTGCAGAGGCAACAGGCAGCGTGCAGAGGCAACGGGCAGCATGCAGGGGTAACGTGCAGAGGCAACGGGCAGCGTGCAGAGGCAGCGTGTAGAGGCAGCGTGCAGAGGCAACGTGCAGAGGCAACGGGCAGCGTGCAGAGGCAGCGTGCAGAGGCAGCGTGCAGAGGCAGCATGCAGAGGCAGTGTGCAGAGGCAACGTGGAGAGGCACCGTGCAGAGGCAACGTGCAGCGTGCAGAGGCAACAGGCAGAGGCAACGGGCAGCGTGTAGAGGCAGCGTGCAGAGGCAGCGTGCAGAGGCAATGGGCAGAGGCAACGGGCAGAGGCAACGGGCAGCTTGCAGAGGCAACGGGCAGCGTAGGTATACGTCATTAATAATGGCTACGTCAACATAGTATTTATGTTTTACAGTCAATATCACTGCACTCTCTCGGGAGCCCTTGTATTATTTTTGTGACCCCTTGTGAGGGTCCTGACCCCCAGGTTGGCAACCATTGTACTAAAGTATAGCTCTACATATATACATATTTGTCAAATATATATATATATATATATATATATATATATACATAATTTATCTTATTGCAATACAAATGTACTAGTATGGGTATGACGACACACACATTTCTCAAGGGTACATGTCCAGACAGGCTTGGTCTGACTCCCACGACAGTGTTTGGCCCCCACTGCCCCCCAGGTGTATGATGGGAAGGATATCACTTTAACTGATTAAAACCATACCCCCATCTCAGGGCATTAACTTGTTTATCTCTCAGTCGGCGATGACAGAAAGAGGAAAAGTTTCAAGCTCAGTTGCTCATTGTGGGCCGGTGAGATAGAGGCAGAGACAAGACAAAACAAAAGGCAGCCAGAGAAATTTGCATGGTGCTCAATTATACATTAGCGAACATCACTTGGCAATCTGTTCATATCAATTTAATTGGATTTTAATACTGCCTGTGATCTTGTTTCCTAATTAACAGCAGCGGCTGGCAATAAAGCAGAAGCATGCACCCAGCAACACCTTTGATCCGGGCCATATGGACTTGCTTGGAGCTCATTGGTAGGGGGAGAGAAAAATATCAGTCACCTAAATATGGGCCTATAACAAGCCAGCGGAAAGGGAACTTCAGTGTGTGTGTGTGTATAATGTTGGGTTTTATCGTTGTCGAGCCCTGTGTGTCAACGCATGTGTGAGTGTGTGTTTTTCTCACCGCATGTATTTGCTGCTCCCTGCCAATGTGTGTATGTGCATACATGTGTGTATCTATCTGTGTTGGACCTTGAATGTGAATGTGTACATGCTCGGGATGGGTGTGTGTGTGTGTGTGTGTGTGTGTGTGTGTGTGTGTGTGTGTGTGTGTGTGTGTGCCTGCCAGGGGGTGGAGGGATCAGCGCGACCCCCAGATGGCGGATATCACTCCTACCTTGCGCCTTCATTGATTAATTTCTTCCCTGATTGGTTGTGATTACTGATAAATAAAACATGATCTGGGGATCAGATGCAAATCAGTTGGAGGGGTTTGGGGGTGGGGGGGGACACTGTTGATTGCTTTTTCAAATCTGTTTATTTCTTGCCCCGCTGCCCTCGACTCTGGATTGGAGGGCAAGAAGATGGAAGAACTTGTTTCTGCTGGAACACATTCTAACTCCGGACGGCCTCTTTAAACATGATTGTCACGTTTTTTTCTTGGCAGTTTGTCCTAGCATTTATTTATCCATTAAGGTAAACTTAAAATAATCGCACTTAAATTCCATGAGACATAATGTACCCTCTTACCATGATACTGGACATCTGTTGCAGTTCATGATCACTGAAGAAATGTATTGATTTCAATGCTGAAATAAGTTTGTTATAGACTGTTGGTTAAACTAAACAAATAATGTGAAGCTGTCACATTAGCTAAATTAACCCGCTAGGGCCCAGGTATTAAATACTGTTTGAAGTGAAAACATTTATTTAGGAATATGCACCAAGTACATTTATACACACAACAATTCTGTGCTTTATTGTTGATGAGCAGGTTTGATATATATATAGTTGTCATTATAGGCACAAGTGTCCACAACATGGCGTCCTCAAAGGGAGGACAAGACTGCACACAGTCACTGCACCTGGCTGTCAACAAGGTACATCTTCTTCATTTGATTTTGATTTAGAGGCCCTTGTAGGAGCCAGATGAGTTTTTTTCTTCCTTTATATCCTACAGCAGTTAATTATATTGCCACAAACGAAAAGATACAATGTGGTGCCTGACTGGAGTCTGGGACCCTCAGGTACCTGCCTCACCTGGGTAGTAATCCAGCCTTGTTCTTTGGGCTCTGGAACATTTTGATGGGACATTTCCTGAATTTTTTGACATTGTATGAATAAAAAAAAAATATATAGTGAAGAGATGAATCAATAATGATATGTTTTGTTTCCATTCAAACATTAGTGAGCTAACGCGATGCACACATGTCTCAAAAGAAGGTGAATGACAACATGATAGTTCAGTTTCTGCTTCGTGTAGTTTTTCGTAATCTGGTCAACCAGTTAAAGCAATATGTATAGTAATGATCATGACCCCTACAGAATATAAGAATGAAGCTCCTGCATTTCTGACTGACTCACTGGTGCTTTGGAGACACAGCATCAGCCATAGCCAGCTGATTCAGCGTCCCCTGGAAGCCTAGGTCTTAACTCTGAGATGTGGGTCTTCTATGTAGAGAATGCTAATTTGTAATTAGGCAGATTAGCTAAATCTGGGGAATAGAGGAGAGGGAAAAGATTATTGACTTATATAACAAAATAAACAATGCAGGTCCTCGGTTAAATAATCTTGGACGGAAATCAGCTTGTTGGGAATTAGAGGAGCGGCGTGGGTTAGGCAGCAGACGGTTGACGACACATTGCAGGGTTGTGGCGACAAACCCGCCGAAATGTCACTAATGGATGAAGCTTTGCTCCTCTGTTGATGTTGTAACAGTGAACTGCTTCTATATGTTGGTACTTAAGTAGTGTGTAGAGCCTGCTCCTGAGTGTTAGCCGGGCCGGGAACGTCTCACAAAAATATGCTACCAGTTGCATTATGGGAAATGTAGGTCTGGCCCCCTTCTAGGATTTGCACTTGATTTCCCTATGCAAAGTTTAGAGGTTTAACTTGAAATTATTATCCCAGTTTAGAGAGGCCTCTATATGCAAAGTCAATTAAGTGGGAGTGTAACGCTGCTTGGATTCATAGAGGGAGAGAAAGCAGTGTTTGAGTAGAGAGTGGGGACAAATTTAAAATACAAACAAGCCCTTTAACAAGTGCACCATTGCAACAAATTCATTTTAAAGACAATGCATAAATATACATCTTAATCTGTCCCTCAAATGTCATACGTCCAGCAGCCCTTCCAGGGGTTGCTATCCTGAGAAAATAGTGTATTTTACATGGTAAAAAGTATAATTTTATAGAAGCCAGTGTCTCTAAACATGGGTCCACAATGCACAGAGGCAGGTGGAGATCTTCCATCCACATCAATGCAAGAAAGACACAAAAGGTATATGTTACCTTGCACCTCTTTATCTTATCCAAGCCTACAAAAACAGATATTTCTAAAGATTTTTCTTTTATCGTTGTATTATAGTGTGTTTTCTGTTGTTGTTTATTTGTGCTCTGCTGCAAGTCAAATGTCCCCTAGTGGGACAATAAAGAAAACTGAACTAAACTGATCTTAAGAAAACAAAACAATGATATAAACACAGATGAAACTGATTTTCTTAATTAAAAAAAATCATAAACTTTGATTTGTGTTTGTTCAATTGGTATAAATCCAGTTAAACAGGGACAGATACAGCTCTGAGTAGCTCAATGTGCCAGTGGGTCTTCTCAGTCCTCTTTATCAGCGTGTAGAATATATTGAGCGTTTATATATCCATCAATAGTGTTGGTCCAGTAAAGAGGTAACAACAGGGTCCTGTCCTCCTCAACACACACTGTGGGTGACAGCCTCCAGCTGCACAGCTGTACTGTATGTCAATACATGTCATGCATAATGTTGATGACAAGTTTTCTAAATGCATATAAGAGAACATGTTTACATGCACATCCAGATTTAAACTCTCTCCCTTAAGTCTTTTCTCAGCCATCACACTTTATTTTCTTTTATTATTCTTCACATAATAATAAGACTTTAATTTCAGCGTGTAGATCATTAATTACATAATTAATCTTCATAAGTTTTGCTCTCATGAACTTTGCTACATTTTTGTTGCTTTTGCGTCTTTGTTACTGGAGTAAGTATGGACTATGACAGAGATACACACAAGGAAGGGCAGGGAGTGGATTAAGTGCAGCAGACCTTGAGACAATCACTGTCCACAGCATCTTCCAGCCAGAACTGCTGGACAAAACGCCAGCGAATGCGGAGTGACTGCCCTGGGAAGGGAGAGAGACGGGATGGGAGCTAAGGTAACAAAGGGTACAGCCCAAGTCTCGCTTGAGCCTTGTTCTGGTGCGCCATCTTGAAGACCGTCTCAAAGCTCTTATTTCTGCTTGGAGGAGTGAGGAGCGATCTCTGACGAGCGAGGATACACGAGAGCATCCTTCACAGAAGTCTTTTACCAGCCGACACGCCCCCTGACTGGATATCAGTTATTGATCGGACGCTGCAGCTGATCGGACTGATCGATACATCTCAACTGCAGTTTCATACCACAGTAAACACAGAGAACAGATCAACTCAAGTGCATAAGTTTAAAGGTTGATATTGGAATTGTTTTCTTTTATTAGGATACAATTACATTTAGAAAGAGTCGAAGAGTCTCTGTCGGCAAGAAACATTTTTTGCACTTGCATTTAAATGTATCATTATCTCCATTCAGTCACATGTGAGGCTTATTATTGCTGAGCATCGGGTTTGATATGAATTACGAATTGTCCCTGAAACATTAAGCCTAATAAAAACTGTCGGTCAAAAGTCTCTACAGCTGTTAAAGTCGACTGACAGCTGATCAGCTGTGATCGCTGACATCGGAAACGGACGTCGCTTCTTGTGACGCTTCAAAAGAACGTCTCATTTCTCTAACAACACAGTTCCTTGTTTCCTCTCTTTCCTATGGTTTCCTTGCGTCTCTCCATGCATCCCCGATGGGAGAGACTAAGATGTTGTGTCCACATCTTGACAGAGACCTGGCTTCATAGTGGCATGCCGTATGAAGCTGCCGCACCGGACAGGAAGTGACTCCATGTTTACATCAATGATGTTTGATGCTCAAACTCCTTATATTGTTAAGAGACCGGCCGTATTATCGGCCCAGAAAACTTGACATTGTTTTTGTTGCTGCTTTTTACATTCCTTCAAATGCAAATTTAAAAGAAATGCACTACAGGAATGGACTACAGTTTAGTCTTGTTTTATGGTGTAGCAAATGCAAGACAACAGCATTTTTCATTGTGCAACCCTGTAGAATGAAAATAAATTATCCTTGTATCCTCAAAGTAATGGCTTCATAAAGGATGAATAAATAAATCACCAATGCTTTCATTTGTATTTAATGAGATCATGTATTGGGTTGTGCCACCTTAAGTTTCTCAATTTCTAGTTAATAAACGGTCACAGGACTTTCTGTGTAAATGCCATATATATATAAAGAGTACATAAACAATAATACAGAGTTTGGAGCACATGATAAAATGGATATTAAAGACTCTTAAGTGTTTATATTTAACAGTTTCCGAGCTGCTTGTGAAGGACTTGTATCACCAGTTAATAAATGTTTATTGATGACGTTCATGTGGCTCATTATATATAAGATATGTTGTGCTGTTTTATCACATCTGCTTACAAACCAGTTCTGGTGTTACACTGTGAAGTGTTGTATCTTTAGACCTTTACAAAGTGGCACAATGAACCACATAGCTGGGCTGAAGTAAAACACCATTCAGTCTATGCTAAATACTTTGTAATTGCATTTCAACGTTGTTTTGGTATACATCAGATGGAGAAAATATGACAGAGCTAGTGTTGTATAAAGATCTTCGGCAATAAATCCACAACTTGCAGGAGGAGCAGAGATGGAGAAACAACAGGATTGAGTTTGAGACAAGAGGAATCTGGAGCAGAGGCTTGATGTGGTGCTACAGTGGCGCAACTCTTCTTCATATTGAGTACTGGACTGATAACAACTGGCTCTCTAACTGGTTTACTCTGCTGAGAGTGAGCGACTATGAGACAGACAGCTGGTGGAGATAATGGTATAGGTTATACAGGGTTGTGTTGGGCTTTGGTTGATGGGATTTAAGAGAAATGGATGGGTCTGGAGGTGTGTGTAGATGTGTGTGTGTGTGTGTATTTGCCGGCTGGGGCTTGGCTTGGCTTTTGGGAGTGAGTATTGGCTTCTTCTTTTTGACAGGGCCTGTCCGTTGACTAGGGATCCTTTTCTCATTAAGCCCCCTCTCCCTAATCCTCCCTCCCGTTTGAAACCCAGTCCACACCTCTCCTCCATCCAGGAAATGAAAAAGAAATGCTGTTTGTCAGAAGATGCACTCGCTCTCTTTGCCTTAACACTCTCTTGCTCTCTCTCCCTTCATTCCCCTACACCCCACCATCTCCACCTTACCCTGTCCCTACCTCTCCCCCTCTCGTCTCTTTATCAATGAATATACCACTCTTGACACTAAAGACTTAACATCAAATGAGCTTGGAAATCCATTTTCACACGTTTGGCTGCCCATTCCACAGCTTTGTTTTTTTTATTCTATTTCAGAGGCGGCGAAGGGGAGAGAGGCTCACAGACACAGAGTTGCCTTTGTTCGTCTGCCCTCTGGCCCTTGGTGCCCGGGTGGCCGGTACCATCGGGAGACAGCTAGAGGAGATCAAACGGATATGCCGATACCTGGCCCCTGAAGATGCCCCCTGGCACTCGCAATTAAATCAGCCAGCAAGTAAAAAATGTCCTGGTACCGTCAATCAAAATAATTTACCCGGGCTCGGTGGCTTTCTTAAAGGCGCACCGCTGCTTTTCTGACGGGGCCTGTCCACTTAATTTCAAAGCTCTTTATTCAAATCAGGGCCGAGGAGGAAGTGCCGGCAAGCACCGCAACCGGGATTCTTATCCTCTAGCCTGCAGTTGTCTTCAAAAATAATGTGAAGGAGTGGGGGGGCGGAGGGAAGGAGATAGAGGAGAGAGAAAAGAGGCACCCGGTGAGGCAGCGTGTCATTTGAATAAAACGCTGGACACTTTCAATCTCCCAGAACATAAGAGAGAAGGTTTTAATGCGCAGGGTGCAAGGAAGCACACACAGTGCCCCTGGTAGCCTCGGTGGAAAGCAGTTAAAAGGACGTGTGTCGAAGTCAGATAGAGGTTAAACTCAAAAGTTGTGATGACCAAAGAAGTGGGCTGAATTTGAAAACAACACACCTCCTTGTGTTTTGTGTGTGTGTGTGTGTGTGTGTGTGTGTGTGTGTGTGTGTGTGTGTGTGTGTGTGTGTGTGTGTGTGTGTGTGTGTGTGTGTGCGTGTGTTGAAAATCTTCCAAGTTAGGTTTGTGTTATTCATCTGAAATCTCATGTTTTTCACTGTAAACATTAAAACAACCAACAACTAATATTATATCCACTTTCTGTTTGCTTCATCATGCATAACTAAGTATGTGGGAATGAGTTAGGATCAGTACAACAGCATGTATCCACGTAAAACAAGCTTCCGCCAACCCTTACCTCGGGTCATTTCTAGATAGAAACCTTTTATTTGTGAAAACTTGAGAGTCATTGCTCGACAACCTTTGCCTAACCTGAACTATTCAAGGTCAACGTCGGACCGAAACCATCTTGCCATAGTTTTGCAAATCAACAGTTACAATCTAGACACGGCCCTTTCTTTTGTATGGGAGGTGTTTGTGTTCCTGAAAGGTGCAGTCAGCGATTCCAATTCACTTTTTGTCAAATAGTATGTCTGTAAATGGGAAACAGACAAAGTGGCTCGGACCAAACCACACAACTCTATTCCATCGTATATATACTATAACAGCAGGGGGCATTTGGGCTTGTGCATAGGACAAAGTAAAGGCCATGAATGTAGGCAAGGGGAGCAAGGGGACAATACCTTTTTCTGTTAGTGCTGAGTTCAAATATCAACAATCTTTCTCCAAAGCTGCTGAGTCCATCTTTAATCAAGGCTGTGTTGATTTGCCAGTGATGACCAACAAACACCTGACAAAGGTATTGTACCCTGGAAATCAAATTTGGCCTCTCTCCATTCATTTTACCTGCAATAAGTGACAGCATCTCACAATTCAGGAGCTCTCCTGCAGCCCTCTTTGTTCTATGGAAGGACTCTGGCCATTGTTCCATTATACTGTGTCCTCATGGCATAAATCATAAAACGACATCCGCCTGTACAGATGCTTTCTCTGAGAATCTTAGAAACAGCAGGGTGCATCTTAAAGGCTTTTGTGTCGGCCTGACAGACAGCAAGGTATTGTTACTTGATTTAGACAAAGGTGGGCTTTCATGTTTTCTGTGTATTGTGTTTTTTCTCCTTTCCTCTGACTGCAATGAACATGGAAGTGCATTGAGTTTGCTGAGTTGAGTGTGCATGGGAGTGAGGAAAAGCAGATATTGTGTGTTATTCTGAAACGCCTGCCGACATAAGCATGCCTCGTCGTCACCTTGGTTTGCATGTAGACCCCATGAACGGTGTGTTTTAGAATACACTTCAAGTCTCTCAAGACAAGTTTTCCAGTGACCTCTCCCCGTGTCCTCACTGCGAGCGGGGAAGAGAAGGGAGTGGTGGTAATTGATGGGAACATTCCAGGCTTTTGGGCAATACCCCGGGGGGAAAATTTGAAATAATGACCAAAATATTTCTTGACATGTTATTTAAATGTCATACCACAATAGTGAATGTGCTGCATATGGTGTACTTTCAAAACAAGGTAGAGTACTCAGATTCTTTAGAGTCGGTCCTTTGTCTTACTTTGAGCGTTTTTGTGTTCTTCAGAGCAAGTAACAGTGCAGCCGAGCCTGCATTTTTCTTTTCCCCGCGAGTAACTATCAAAAAAGAGAGATTCATCACTGACAAGGAAAACAATGAAATCTGCGGCTCAGAGACTATTTTTTATCTAAATATACACTTAAATACATTTAACTGACCAGGAGGGGAGTATGCAGTGGCTTCCAATAAACCAAGATAAAGTACTGCAATGGTACTTTGATTTGAGCGTTTGGAACTGAAAACAAAATGGACTCTTCTATAAATCATTCTAATGCTGTGACTTCAGGGAGGAAAAAGAAGGGGGTGGTTATGCGAGTGCAATAAGAGATACAAAAAAGTGAACTTCTTTGTCATGGTAGGGAGAGATAAAGCAAACTTTCAAGGCAAGAGCGGTTTGCATACATTGGCAAGAGATTGGTATGTCTTTGGGAAGGTGCCTACAGCTTCTTTGCTGAGTTTTGAGCTTCAGAGAGGTGGAACTTGTGAAACTGGGCCGGGCCCTGAGCGAGTGCCGTGCGGCACCCCTTTGGACAGACATCAGAGCTGCTGGACAAGATGATGAAACAGAAATCTGTCTGTGGTCAAATAAAAGCCATCAATGTCAACGTGGCTCCTCTGTTACAGCTGCGTGTAATTGAATGTGTGGCCAGTAATTATAGATGTGGAGGCATTTCTCCAAGTGGTGGACTGCTTTGGAAATGTTTCACTATTAAATGAACAAGGAAACAATCTGCAAGCGGACATAAATTGCACTTTGAAGCGGCATTTTTGCGTAATCTTTAACATCTAAATAAGATATAAAAAGTCCTTTTTCTTAATTAACCTCTTAAGGTGTGGGGGACTTTACTCGAAAATACGAAAAATACCTACAAACGAAATACCCAAAGTAAATTGAAAGCTGATCTTCAACCATTTGCACCAGATGCATGATTTTAGTCTTATTCTAAAGATAACTCTCTTATTGTTCTTGTAAAACATTGATTAATCACTCCAAGTGCTTCTGGCACTGAGTAATAGTGGTCTGAATATACAGAACTCTAAGAAAATACACTCCGCTTGAAGTTTGTTGTTGAAAAAGATGCCTGAAGATGGGTATAGCTGGTAGGTATGGACTGGAAAAAACAATAAAAACATAGCACCAAGTGTTATGAAGTAAAACTTCCAATTTCAGATAAAAGGGATAACATTTGAATGTATTTAAATTGAATTTATTAGACATATTTTTCTAAGAGTAACACCAGGCGTACACAAGCTGTGCATGTGTACATATTATAATATTTATTAATAAAATATTATTTGTATTGCTCATAAATAACTATTATATACCCAATTATCCCTGCCAGTAGTAATGACACAAAGTAAGGGAAGTACAAATACATGTCTTGTAATATTTATGTGTTATTATTTATTTTGTAATTAATATATACAATTATGAAAAAGATTACAACATTTGAAAAAATAAAAGCATAAGTGTCAAATGTCTAAAGATCGAGCAGTTCATTGGCTACACAATAAAAGCATCACCAGGAGGCTGAGCTGCTCCAGCTCAGTCTATCAACAGAAGAAGAGGGCTGGCACTTCCTTATCAGGTGGACACTGATTGGCCTTGATGGCTTTAGATATCGAAACGAAGCACCGATTGGCTCAGATCAAGTGTCAATCTAACAGCTGATGCCCGCTCTCCACGCGGATATCAGCTGTTCGGCGGCGCATGCAGACGGACTAACATCTGCTCCATATGAAGAAAAACATCTCACAAATGATTAGCTGATTTCAAAGATTGCAACAGCTGTTCATGGGCTTTTATCAATGTGACTATGTTCAAGATGGAAATGTTTTGTACTGGAAACGATGTGTGGACATCGACAATGAACCCGGAAGTGTTTTTTTTTTTTTTTAATCATTACTGCAGACGGGACAATAATGAGACCTAATAGGTAAGTTATGGGTTTGACTGTGAGTGTGCTTGCTTATGTGATAGTCTACTGTACTTGCTGTTGTGATTTTGATCTCAAAACAGTTTATTTCACTAAATAGATGATAATAAATTTGAATTGAGAGGTTCTTAAATCATGTCAGTGTTATTGAGGAAACCACAACATTAAGGGGAAACTTTTCTATTCATAAATAACAGTGAGCCGATGATTAGGAATATACAGCACGGAACATTCTCCCCTGAGGGAGGGAAATATGTGAAGGTATGAACAATATGAAGACAGAAGAGCCTGTCATATCTGGATTATGTCTCCACGTGTGAAATGTTCTCTTTTTAAACTTTTATGCAATGAAAAGGGGCAAACTAATGTTTGGTTCCATCAGATTAAAAACTTAGAATAATGTTACCACATTAAAAGTGAAAGGGACAACTCTGACCCTAACCTGCCCTGAAGATCCAGTTTAGAGTTAAACTTTCTCCCTACATCCCACTTTGCGTATCCACAGGTTGAAGTAACAGCAGACCATCACACTGTGATTTATAAGGTGTTGTTCCCCTTTAAAACCCACTCCTTGAAGCTGTGGGCAGGGTATTTGAGATGTGACGGCGAGTCCGTATCTCTCTGTTCTAAGACAGCTTTCAAAGGCCGGTGGGGGGCAGCGAGGTGTGCATGTGTGTGTAAGGTGGGGTCTGGGGGGATTGCTTAGATCACGTCCGTCAGAGCCAAAGCCCACTGTGCCTTGATGCATCAGAAAGGCCAGGGTTGCTGAAGCGTGTTACTAATTAACAGAGAGCCAAAACACTAGTGTGCCCTAGCTCAGAAAGAAATCAGATTTCTTCTTCCTCTATTTATTTTATTAATTTCTTCTTACGAGGGCTCAATCAAACACATTTAAGAACCCTTGCTGAGCCAGTCACACTCTCTTCTTTTGTGGCTGTGTGGATCTATAGCGCTAATAACATTTGGGGTGTAATCATGCATACACGTATATTTTAGTCTCCCTTCAATCGGCGGGATGGAGTTGTAGCCACTAATGTATTCACAGTCAGACCAACTGCCACTCGCCACAAAGGGAGGAAGAAGCTGGACTTGCTTGAGTAACCGTAATAATTGGAAAATTATTTTGATAGCCTGAAACAATCTAATATATTACAGAATTTTATTAAAATAATATGAAATCAAATTAACTGCTATTCCATAATGAATTAGGTAACAAGTTAGGCAGATATTAATCGCTCTCCCCACCCTTAGGCCAGAGCAGACTGGGAGATACAATGAGAGGACGATGAGGGAGGGGTGTGAGGGACGGACGGGAGGGAGAATAAGGATTATTAACGTGGCTGCTGCAGCTTGTTAGAACTCAGTAAGGAAGGCAGTGAGTAAACTCCTCCGGGAGGTCTAGATTTTTTGCCTTCTCCTCCCTCAATTTTTCACAGTTTCATTTGTCATAATTTCCTTTGAGTTCTTGCAGAAGACGGTGTAACTCTGTGAGAAAGGTATACAACCCTACCACGCCTATATCTGCCTGGACGAAGACTTGATTGGCTGTTAGAAACAAGCCCCCTTAAATAGACCTGTAATTAGCCTGGCGTGCCATGACTTCATCCATGGCTGCTGTAACTCACTGTGGCTCCCCTTACTGGCATCTCTGCGGATGCCAATGGGGGCCTTGCTGGGTTATGTGGTTTTTAATCAAGTCCAGGTCTGAGTCCTTTGAAATCATAATCAGATGCCTGGCTGGCTGGGCCGTGCCAGATATTTAATGTATCAGGCCCGTGCCAGCTCTCTCCTCAGCACGGCACGTCTCCCCTTAATTCCATAACGCCAATCAATTACTGCGCTCATGGACTCTGGGCCAGTGAAATAACCAGTTGCAGCACTCTGTGCGCAAGCTTAATGCCGTCTGCTCTGGTATTATTGCTCGATGCAGTGTTTTCTCAGACCCAACCTATGAAGAAATTACCAAAAGACTTTAAATGAAGAGGGATGGTGAACTCTTTGCCCCTCTCGCATTGCTGTGTCTGCGGGGATTAAAAGAGGAAGATAACCAAAAGGACGGCATTGCTGATGACGTTCTCGGGAGTGGCACAAGGCTGACGAACCCTTATCCCAAGCTACTGTAGCACTAATAGATGAGGCTTAACCTAGTCCAGAGGATCCAAGGGTTTTGTCAATTTAGGATCACTTTACCAGGATTTCAGCGGTGTGGCAGCATGGATTATCATTTGCAGCCCGCGGCACGACGCCCCTGAACCCGTGATAATGGGGTCTGCTCTCCCAAAGGAGATAAGACGAGCTACTTATCGAAGACATTGCAGGTGTTCACAAAGTCAATTGCGGGTGAGAGACGAACAACTAGTGGGGATTTCAGCGAGACACTCTCCCGTTGAGTCCTTGGTTGACAAGATTAAACAGGCCCCCGATGAAATATTACGGTATCACACGTCACCAAGAAGCAGAATTTATGCTTGTCATCAAACTTACTGAGTAGAGGAAAGCCCGGCCCAAGTTTCCCTGAGAGCTGGGAAGCTTACGTTTTTGTTTAACCGATATGTCCATTGAGAAATCCCTCCTTTAACCGCACCTCAAAAAAGATCCGGAGAGTCGTAAAAGACGCATCACCCCTGACACCTACAAACCCCAGCCTCCACTCCACGCCTCAGGAAAGATGCCAAAGAAATACAAAACAACCCACTTTTTTATTTTTAATTACTAATTATTTCTGGGAGGCTTTAATGGCTTTATTTTAGCTGTCACAGTCATCAGAGAGAGAGAAAAAGATGGAAGGAGAGGAAGAGAGGGAGGAAGGATTACGTTTCTCCTGGGGAAAGCAGGGAGGAGGGAGGACAGCTCGTTCCTGATCCAGGGGGTTTTCAGGCCAGGGGGGTGACAGCTGCACTGTCTTTAGCCTGGATTTGAATTTGAATTCTATCTAACGATGCAGCGCCGGCGAGGACTTGGCAGGGCAGTCTGCTAATCTCCCAGACACAAATGCCTGGGCTTTTCTTGTGTGCCCTCGCCGAGATTTGAGTAATTAAAGTTAAATTGAAGGGAATAAAAAATATCCTTCTTGTACCCGGGCTGTCTTGCTAATGCCAAGTGTGAATAGTCAGGTTTGTCCTCAGAACTATAATCCCCTACGCTATTTCTCTTCTCTCTTTCTTTCTCTCCCTTTCTTCTCTCCCTGTAAAAAGTTGAGGTTTTGCCAAGTTTTCACAACCTCCAAAGACAGTGATAAGACGAGGGCGAAGGCCGCAGCCTTTCATCTTGCGGGCATCTTTAAGAAAAAGGGCAAGAAAAAAAATGAATGGAGGGAGGGAGGGAAGGAGGGAGGGAGAAAGTGGGGAAGTCTGCAAGGAAAAGTGGAAATGGCCAGCTGTTAGAGAGCGTCCATCATGTTGGAGGAATTGGCTTGAGAAGTCCGGACTTGTCAGAGTTAAGAGAGTTAAGCAGCGAGACAAGCCTCCCTGGCAACTGGTTATCCCTTCTTTTCCTTCCGCACTGCTTTCCAGAGATGGGTGTGTGGACTTCAAAGGGTCCTTGAAAGAGTTTATGGGGTCTTTGAGGTTGGTTCCTCTGGATCACCGATGAAATTAGCAGTAGTTAAATTGAACTGTATAATAATTAATAATCCTCATCAGAGAATTAAATACGGACAATTCTACAATTAAATACTAATTCAGCAACAATGAATCTTCCCAAATGAGACGGAATCTTATTGAAAGGCTTTCTGGTATGACTGCTCTATGTTTGAGTGTTTTCATGGAGCATAGAGAAACCTGGTTCTTTATAAACCTCATACATTATTCCTCCCAATTTACAGCGTTCTGACTGTCTGTGTCTTCTGTAATAATGTACCTCAGTAGTTGAGGATCTTTGGTATCTGGCTGCATTTACCACTCTTACAGATGTGGGTTATCTGTCTGACCACCAGTGGAAGACAAGAGTGACATGAATATTTTTACACGTTAAAGGTTTCAGACTTTTATTTCCATAACATCTGCCCCATGTCCACCAGTGGTTATGGGGGTTCCCAACCTTGGTCAGGGTACCCATAAGGTGTTGAATCTGAGGGCTTGTGAGATGATTAATGGAGTAGGAAATAAGAACAACATTTCAATCATCTCATCTTTTTTTCTGTTAAAATAACTAAACAAATTTAGAGATGTGAACACTTTAAGATTTTAGATGAACGCCTTTTTTTGTTATCAAAATTATTTTTGAGATCCACAGTTTAAGTGTAACCAGATGTTGCAGAGGTTAGTGCAACTCCCAAACACATTATTTGGACCTGAGCACCAAGCAAGCCGATTGGCTGCTTGGTCTTGCTGGCTTAGTACTATTTGTGTAACCAGGTTTTCTAAAGTTGGAGAGGGGCCTATCCAGATTTCTGATACCAGGAAATTATGTTTACATGCTCAAACACTGTAATAATCAAAGTAAAACCCAATCTTAATCTGGCGTACTTGTGTGCATATGTGTTGGTGCAGACAGTCACTATAAGTCATATATGGGTTTGTTGCCCCACATTTACATTGAGTATGACCAAATAATCTTAACAATGTCCACTTACTGGCTTTTTCCCGAGCTTTCAGTCCCATGTTACGGTCTTCATCAGTGGATTAAGTTTTCCAAGTAGGAGTACTGAGTGCCAGAATCAGTAAGCAACAGTCCTACACTAAATGGAGTACTGAGCAAACTCCATATGCTGATGAAGACTGTGAGAAACAGTTAAAAGCTTTTGAAAAAGCTAGAAAATGAACTTTTTAATAATTTTCAAGGGTCAAGAGTGAAATTGAACTCTGAACTTGCTTCCATCAGATTACTGTGGCAGTGCTGGGGGAGAGATAGCAGTGTCTCAGCTGGACGTCAGACAGCTGGACACAATCAGGTGATCAGTCACACAATATAAGGTGCTGGTGACCTGGTTCTTCTCTCTTGCAGCAGGCTGGGTCCATACGACGGAACAGAGAGTGTTTGTTTGTCACCCCATTCAACTGTTTTATTTACCAGACATCCTTCTCCTTCCATCACTTTCATCTGGGGGAGAGCAGGGCTGTCTCACAATTATATTAGAGAATTTAACAAACATACTCAAGTGATGGTTCTTAGATAAATATATCTATCTTTGTCACAACAAGTCAATGATGGACCCAAATGCAGTACACAGGAAACAGAGGACAACTGGTAATGACTTTTATTATCAGTCAGGGGCATGTTACGGCAGAGAAAAACACATCCACAGCAGGATGATAATGATCCACAAGGACAAACCAACAGGTAGCAGGCAAGAGGTAAGTCGGAGCCAGGCAGAGGGTCTGGAAACAGTCGAGGCAGGTTAAGTGAATCCAGGCTGGGTCGGAAAACAGGCGAGGGTCAGGGACGGCAAAAAGAGATCTGTTCAGGAAAAAGCGCAAGAAGGACTTGCATAACAACAGAATACAATCTAGCAAAGAAGTAGAGGCCAAATGAGGCTTAAATACTAACTAGGCCTAATTGTTTGCAGCAGAGAGTCAGGTGAGCTGCAGAGGGGGCGTGGATAGCAGTACTACTGGGCAAGCAAGCCTTAAAGGAACATAACTGTGACACAAGGGGATATCTTTTGAGTAAGGTGAAGAAATAATTAAAAAATATCAATATAAGCAAAATATGGTGTGGAATATTACACTATAAACTGGAATGTTTATGCAGGTGCAACGAAATGCATTAGTCAAGACTTCTCCTCCTCTCTCCTTCTCTCTCTGTCTTTCACTCTCTGTCTCTCACTGTTATCCATCCTGGACAACTGCCCACCACCCTCTGCACAGCACATTCACCAGGCAGAGGAGCTTGTTCAGCGGCAGACTGCTGTCCCTATCCTGCTCCACAGACAGGCTTAACAACTATTTTGTCCCCCTGGCCATAAGACACAACTCCTCTCAGTGATGGCCGGGGGATTCCAACATTCCAACAATTCAAACTTTCCAAACATTTCATACACTTCAAACCATTAAACCAAAACAGTGGCAATTACATTACATTACAGTTAATTTAGCTGACGCTTTTGTCCAAAGCGACGTACAAAAAGTGTAAACAATCATGGAGCTACAACTCCGAATAGCAAGAATCTTGTAAGTACAATAGCTTCAAATAGGTACAATCGTATAATTGAACACAAACGCAGGATAGCAAACAGGCGGGTTTTGTTTGAGGGAAATCTGGTTCCCACTCGTGGTGAGCTGATTGGTCGACGCAGAGCAAAGTGAATGCGCTGGGGTGTATGGTTCGACCATGGCCTGGATGTAGGAAGGGGTTGATCCATTCAAAGCATGGTAGGCCAGCACCAGAGTCTTGAAGCAGATTCGGGCCGCCACTGGTAGCCAGTGAAGGGGACGGAGAAGCGGTGTAGTGTGGGAGAACTTGGGTAGATTGAAGACCAGTTGGGCTGCTGCATTCTGGATGAGCTGTAGAGGTTGAATGGCACATGCAGGCAGTCCAGCGAGGAGGGAGTTGCAGTAGTCAATGAAGAAACAGGTAAAAATGGAAAATAACAAATAAGAGAACAGACGGAGACAGATGAAGTCAGTAAAACACAAGTTGGAGAGGCAGGTGAAATACAGGAACATTATACTGTTGTTAAGAATGACATGGGGCAAACAGGTCAAGGAGGCGACAACAATAGAGATGAAACAAAAGCCTGCAACTGAGAAAAAAAACATGGGGATGAGGTACAGACACTAAGAGAGCAGGGGCAGAGGGATGAAAGTACGAGTGAAGAAGAGTGTGTCTTCACAGCAGCGACATCCCTGGTTTTAATTTAAGTAGCAACCAAGAAAAACAAAGGTGCCCAAAGTCTGACTCTCTACACTGGTTGTTGAAGGAGCCTCTAATTCACAGAGCCAGGCTGGACATCAGCAGCAGCGACACACCCGGCCTGATGGTGGCGCTGTGCAGGTCCAGGACCCTGTGCTGGTGGATGCAGTGGGGCCGGCACTGAGTGATGCCCGGGCCCTGGGCTCTCTGCTGGTTCTGACCTCTATCCGAATGGCTCAGAGTATCCTGCAGCTCTGGAACCAGAGGCTCACTGGAGAGGAGAGGAGCCTCCTCATCAAATACAACCAGGGAGAGGCTGATCCAGACCCAGTGGATCCGTTTCCAGAAATCTACCTGATCCCAGGGCTGGGAGAACTGACCGGCCCCCTGCTCAAGGTCATTAACCCGGCAAACTTTCGCTTTACAGAGCGGACAAAACAACTTTCTATGCGAACTGTGTAAAAAGCATCAACAGAAAACGCCTGTGCAGCAGACCCTCCACTGTGTGGAACAACCAACTTGGTGGAGGAAGCGGACTGAGCTCACAGTGGAGGATTTTATACAAATCTCCCCTCAAAAAGCGTGGGGGATTTTATATGGCGCTATCGCCTCATATATTTTTATCACTGTTATTAATCCTGCTGTTTTTAACAATTGTCCGTTTTGTAATCTACGTGAGACTGTTTTCCACATTTGTACTGAGTGAAAGAGACTCACTGGTTTCTTCTCTCTTATACCATTGGTTTGTAGTCTCTTTGATGTAGTTTTTACTCAGAGTGTTTTTATCATGGGAGCTGCCTACAAAAAGAAGAACAAAGAAAAGTGGCAGCTCCTAAACTTCCTCTCAGGAGAAGCCAAAATGGACATCTACATAAGCAAGAAGAACACAGAAGAAAACAGAGAAGGGCAGGAGGCCCGGTCAGTGTGGCTCTGTAACATCAGAACCAGTCTCTGGCTAGAGTTCAGATTTTTTAAACAACGTGATGATTTTGAGACTTTTAAACAGCATTGGTGCTTCAAGGAAGTAGTTTGTTTTATTGATAAAGATGAATTACACTTTGCACAGTTTTATATGGATAATTAAAAAACGAAATAAAAAAATATTTGCTCTTTATTTGTAAACTGTTTGTATATAAAGTGTAAATCAAATAAAAATTATCTCTCTCTCTCTCTCTCTCTGTCCCCCCCTCTCTTTCTCATAAAGCATGAACCTCGCTCATCCTGAGCCTCCAGTAGGTTTGGTGATGGATCAGTCATTACAGCAGGGACTGGCGATGCAAACTGAGTCAATAGAGGAAAAATTAAGTACTCCCGTGGCCATCTGTGTGATGATGAGGAGGAGGAGCTGCCACCAAATTAACCTGGGACTTTATGGACAACTGCTTCAGTGTGTGTGTGTGTGTGTAATTGGAGAAATGGGAACATAATTCTTCCATTTGCCATCCTCTCCTCTCCCCTCCTCTTCTCTCCCCTCCTCTCCCCATCTCTCATTCTCTGCTCTCCTCTTCTCTCTCCTCTTCCCATCTCTGCTCTCCTCTTCTCTCTCTTTTCTCTCCCCTCCTCTCCTCTCCTCTCCCCATCTCTCCCCTCCGCTCCTCCTGTCCTCCTCTACGTCTTTTAAACTAACCGTCCTCATTATCACTAGTATAACAAAATATCTTATGATCCTCAGTTGTATGATGACATCATGCAGTTTGTTTCCTGGGACATAGTAAACTGTCCTGTCCTGAAGGTTAAGATATCTTCAGCTCAAAAATATATTGTTTTATTTTGAAAATATAATTTGTCATGTCATTTCCTAAAACAGCTGGTGACTGTTGCATTTGTTGGGGACTGATTTCAGCATCAACTTTATCCACATATGGTGCTCTAGTGTGTATTCTTGGCAGCATGTGTATGTGGGATTAAGTGAAAATAAACTAGTGTGTGTGTTCATGGTAATGAAGGAACATGTCACTCAGTGCAACAGTGTGGCTCATTGATGAGTTTTTAACATGTTGCATGTCTCCACAGACCCAACTGTACAGCAGAAAATGTCTCTATAGCTAATATCTCGGTTCATGACCATTTTACAGTGGGGGGGGGGATCTTTATACAACTCACCTGTTGTAATTATATTAAGCTTTGAGTGACAGGTGGGTGCTGCCTCAGTCTTGGATACACAAACACTACTTGTTAGTAGGATACACACATTGTTGGTTTTAATCCTTTCATGGGATTCATTGACAAACCTATAGAGCAGTGGTTCTCAACCTTTTTTGGGCCAGCGCCCCTCTATCCATTATCCAGATCCTTTACCGCCCCCATCAAATAAAATGTAAGCTAATTGTCTCCCCTGAATTTTAATATGGATTATTATTCTGTTTGTATTATTATAATTATTATTATTTTAATTATTATTATTATTATTATTTATTATTATTTATATTACATACTGATTATATTAATTTTGTATTTAAATTATTATATTATTTTTTCTTATTATTAGATATTATGTTATTATAAAAACTCAAATTCTCTGAGATTGAAGTTACATAATAACATTTCTAAATAATAATAAATATTATATTATTAAAATATTACTTCACCTAGAATTTTGGTCATTTTTCCCCCATTATTATTCTCCACACCACTTAAATTGACACCACATACCTCGTGCGCCAGGTCGGACACAGCCGGAGCAGAGCCTACGGTGAGACACTACATGTTTAAGTAACTGAGACTTACATCCAGACAGGATCTTTTTCACCAACTTTCCCATGTCTGTATAGTTCTCTGCTGAGAAACTACTGCCACTGATAAAGTTTACGTCAGGATCATGAATCGTGACAGCGCCTGCTGACCTGGTCCTGCTGGACACCGGGAAGCCTTATTGACATTTTCCTGGATTCATCCATACTTTCTATTTCTTTTTTTTCCAACACAACATAATTTCTGTCAAATGTTGTATTTGTACTATGTTGTTTATCCTGTACACACGACATCTATTGCACGTCTGTCCGTCCTGGGAGAGGGATCCCTCCTCAGTTGCTCTCCCTGAGGTTTCTTCCATTTTTCCCCCTTTAATTTTGGGGTTTCTTTTAGGAAGTTTTTCCTTGTGCGATGCGAGGGTCTAAGGACAGAGGATGTCATAACCTGTACAGTCTGTAAAGCACACTGAGACAAATGTATAATTTGTGATATTGGGCTATACAAATACATTTGATTTGAATTTGATTTGATTTGATCGGTTGGTTTATAAACCAAGGGGTTTCCTGGAGGGTTCATTTGGATTGTATATTATGTTATGGATTTTTTGTTATTTTTTGTTATAGATTTATTGCGTTTGAAGTAAGAGTAATAACCTTTGGAGAAGGACACTATTTGGTGGACACCCTCCTCAAACTGTCTCAATAGTGTTTCCTGTCATAAGTTGGTTTATTCATTCCACTCCCGCTCCTCTTATCTTCCTTCTTTCAATCCACTACAGACACTCCTCACTTTCCTTCTTTCATCAGCGCCGTGCTTTCTCTTTCTCCTTCTGTCTCCTCAACAAGTCTCCCTGTCCCTCCCTCTCCATGACACACAGGTTTGATAGGCAAGCCTACGGACACAAATAAATGTCTAGATGATTCTTTATCCATCTTTATTCTTCTTGAAGTGTTAGTGAGTTACCTGAAGGCATTAAGACCAACTTTTGGAGATGGTTGAGTATTTTTAGAGCTGTATAATAAACCATCTCCTCCTTGGAAACAGCTTGACATTTTTCCTTTAACCTTAACACGTTAGCTGTAAACCCACTGACAACCAAACGATAAAAGCTCCAAACATCCATGTCCAACTTTACAGCAGATAAACTCAGACTGTGCCCACGTCATCTGTCGTTTAATGTCCACCGCTCTACCATGGCCGGGCCTATATTGAGATAGCTCTCCCTAACGGTCTGTAAAATCACACACAGAGTCAGTGGGTGCTTATTCGCCATGTGCACCCTGGATTACAGTTTGATATTACAGCCCAGCCTGCAGTTGTGCTGTATTGATAGGCCCATACATCAAACCTCCTCCAGACAATCGCAGATGGCTAATTGGGACTTTTTACGGCCTCCCTGTTTATGCAGGGATTCTGATATAAATTAACCACACAAGGCAGCGTCCCCTTTCATGAAGCTATACTTGGACAGGACCTCGTCTGATAAATACCTCCTTTTATTGGCGCAAAGACCTCCGAGGCTTTGGTGAGATGGAATATTGTTTTTAATACGTACCTTTCTGTGGTAATTAATTATGGCTTGTTGTATTGCCTCCAGTTAAACTTGGAAGAAAATCTGACTTCATCTCTAAACTCTCTGCTTGTTTCCCTGTCTTCTTCCCCTCCTCTTGTTTTTATTCTCCTGTTTTCCTGCCCATGTTTGTCAATCTGTGCCCCTCCATCATACAGAGTTGGGAGACAGTTTTAATTGCCAACAAAAGACCAAGGTCCTTTAAATAAACACACACACGTAACACAAGTATACAGACTGATACAGGTTTTGACAGTTTACTGTGAAAACACAGTATTATTATTTAATGTGCAGATATAAGTTACGTCTCTCTGGTGTTGGATAAAAACCACACTACAAAATGTCCACTTTTTAGACGAGCAGCCTTGTTTGTTGATGATACATTTTGGAGACGATCGGAAAAAGTGCTCAAAGGGTTCTATGAGCTGGAGATGTAGGAGAAGTTTCTCAAACTATTAAGAGTAACTAACTGTTAAAAATACCAAACACTCCTTTGGTTGGTTTATGGTTTAACTTTACTCTGTGGAACGCAGACAACCCATGCTACACAATTTAAAAAGCTTGTATGAAATATAAAACATATACTATTATTATTTGTAAATTATAATTTATAATAATACTTATACCACTACAACTAATGATTATAATTACACTTATAATAAAAATAATACCATATAATATAAGGATAGTATTATTTCTTAAAAATGTAATTTGAAAAGAAAAAGCCTTCACACCCCACCACAGACACTGTATAAAGTATAAAGTATATTCTTTTTTTAATTCTGGTCATTTTCATATTAGTTGCATTCCCTCCTGCTAGCCTGGGTCTCAAACATTTTGTACATACAGTACAACATTTGACAGTATACATTTGGTTACAGTACGGCTTTACTGTGCACATCATTTCTGACAAAAGAGTGAATTCTATTATTTAAAGGATAAATGGGGATCATCCGTGAAACAATATGATAATCTATCAAACACCAAACCAATAGTTTTGCATTTGCACAAATGCAGCTTAATAGCAAAGTATAACCTTGTGGCAGAGAACATGAGCGACCTTAAATGTTTTACATGAATGAAATTCCCAGCACTGCCTCTGAAGGTAGCATAGACACAATGCAAACAAACTCCCCTCCTGAAAATGTTTGAGATGTAATGAAGTTTTCTTACCGCCATCTTAATTCTTCCTGTCGAGAAAATACACTTTCTGTAATTCTGCCTGCTGTAATGACTTCAGCTTCTTTGTTAAAAATGAATTTAGCATTGTATTAGAGTTCTAGGCTATGTTTGCTAACTACAAACGAGAGAACTTACGAAGGCTCAGACATGACATATAGTTCTCATGTTTTCTCAATGTCTTCACCACCATTCTGCCTTGTTGGATGAACTCTCTAGGGGACCATGAGAGAAATAATTATTTTGGAGCCCTGCCTATCCCCTTGCATTACCAAGTTTACACATTAAAGAAGAGTTTACTCAGTGACGTCACCGATTGGTTTGTGGACAACTGTCTGGAAACTTCAAGTCTGGTATGTAGGCTGTTGCCATCTTGTTTTTTTGGAGTCAGAAGTTATCATATTAATATGAGAGGGTGAGGGTTTGAAGGAGCGGAGTCAGGTACCGTTAGCATAATAAATGCAACGCAAGTAATGTTAGCACTAGCTTGGTTATCAGGGTGCATCTGTCATTCATGTTAACTGTGATATTAATTGAGATGCTGATTTTGGCTGGCAAAAAACAGGCTTGTTTGTAATGTAAAAATTAACAGCCAACTCCTTAGGGTGTTTTTTAATACAACGAGCTAAGCTAACAAGCCAGGTATGTCAAGCACAGACACAGATACCTGCTAATCAGTGCTAACATATAAATAAAATAATACTAGAATTTCATTCAACTAGCCACCTGTGACAGCGCCCACCTGTCACTCAAAGTGTGACTCATGTAAACAGTCTCCCCCGTACAGTTGTCATGGATGGGGACATTAGCTATAGAGACCAAAAACCTTTTTTGTACTAGGCTGTTCACGTGTTTATTTCTGCTGTAAAGTTGGGCACTTTAATTAACATAGGGGTCTGTGGAGATTAACTCTCTTTAAAGCCTCAAGTGGCCATTTGATGAACTGCAGTTTTTAGCACTTACATGTTGGCTTCATTTTTCAGAACCGTAGGTTGCCGCTTGGTACTACTTAGCCTATGAAAACAGTTTTAAAATAATATCTGTCGCTCTGGAACAACTTTTTCAACTTTGTCAAATTCAAGATAATAACCCTGATTATGTCGTACTGATGCCTCATCTCAGAAAAACAAAAGTCTCTCAAGTCCTCCAGCTTCGTTGAGGTGGGATACCAGTTTGCTGAAGAACCCCTTTAAACTCAAATGTATTTAGGGACAAATTGAGGATCCCATTGCAAAGCAGGAAGGCACGACAGGAACAGGTCCTGCTATGTTACTTAGATGTACATTCACAAACTTACGATTATTATTTTATAATAAACCAATCAGTCTATATTTTGTATATATTGTTATTTTTTTAATTATTTGACAATTAGCACCTACGTATCACAGAAAATTCCTTGTAGGTGAAAATAACAATAGCAATAACAATTGCCAAGTAAATTGCCAGATTCTGATTCTGATTCTATACAGGACAGCTGCAGTTGTTGGAAGATTATTGTCACTTTTGACTTCCAGACCTTTATCTAAACTCGGCTAAACATGACGCAGTCCCATCTCTGTGCAGGATACACAGATGGAGAATTAATCTTTTCATCTGATTTAGTGTAAGACAATAAACACAAGAGCTTTAAATGTTCAACATTTGCATGCGGTGAGTAAAATAATACATATTAGCAGTGATAAGTATCACTAACAAAGTGAAAGTATTCCACAATAACATCTGACCTAGGAAAGAGATATATATATATATATATATATATATATATATATATATATATATATATATATACAGTATATACTGTATATATTTCTAATTTGATGTATGTGGTCTAACTACTTAATATTTAAATGAGAAGAATACATTAGCTAATGGGCCCCTGTTAACTAATAGATAGTATTTATTATTTTGGATAATTGATTATTTACTTTTCAAGCAAAAATTGTAAACCTTTGTTTGTACAAACTTCTTAAATGTAAACCTTTAAAGAGTAACAATTACAAATATGTAGTGTCACATTTGGGTAATACAAGTCAAATCCCAGTACTTTAGAAGTGCAATCAAGTAAACGTACTTTGTTTCTTTCCATCTGGCTGCAAGACAGGAGAAACATTTAGAACACGGAGGTATTGTGTTGGCTTAGTCCGTAACGTTTGACTAAGTGTGAGTATTTAAATTGAGTTTAACTGACACTGTCGTGCTGCGTTAGTGCCAATGTGGGTCACAGCCTGCGTGAGATACTTTGCATGATGGGATGCAACGCGCCGGGGTGTCCGTGCCAACGTTTTATTGATGATCCCGCAACAACTTTAATCTTAATGAGATCTTTTTATGTGTTTCCCAATCTCTAACAGGATTACGAGTCATGCTGCAACACGATGACTTGCCACTCAACACGCAATAGATGTCCTGTTTGTAAGTCATTATTGAAAAAAAATATTAATCTCACCCCATACTCGTATTATTTGGACCAGAATAATTGAAAATATTCATGTGTACCAGTATAAATTTCATCCGCATAATCGGCTATGTTGATTACTGTGATCCCAGCCATATGCACGGATAAGGCTACTTTTAACTGTAAAGGGATTTACATGTTGGATTAGCGCTAAAGCAAGGATCTATGGCAAATTACAAAACATTTCCTAATATTTCCTCATTTGTGGAAAATTTAACCACAGGGATCTTTTCATGTTAATGCGACAAGCATGTGATGGAAAGTTTTGGGGTGTTAGTCGGTCAAGGCAACAACAAACAAGTGTGTGTGACAGCGCATGATTTAATCCCTGATTTTAATTCACTAATCGTTATTCAAATTAGATTTCGACAGAAGAAAAAAGGGGGATATATTACAAATCTCTTTGCTTGGACAAAGCTGGAATTCCTTTATTTGCATACAGGCATAAACACATGAATGCAGAGCGCAGTAGGTTAGGAGAATATGTGCATTTAACTGTTCTTTCTTCACTTCCCCAGACGTAAAACTACAGCAGTGGCTTGTCTGCAGAAGGAGCAACTCTCCAAGTTTATATCTTTTTTTTATTTTTTATTAAGTAAACTTGGTCCACCTGGGTCCATAAATCTAGCCTTCTTCCCCTCTGGTCAGTGGATTTACCGCGGGAGTAATAACTGTCAGGCCAAATGCCTGGTAAAGTGGCGGACAGGAGCGAGTGGAGGGGGAGTATTTATCACGGTATTGACTTTGTGACTGCCGTGTCGTGAACTCTTTTGTCATAAACTGGAGCAGCGCTGCAGATCGATCCAAGGAAAACTGCTGTCAGCTCGACTCCCAGTGAGCATTGCTTTTCCTACAGCCACTTAGAGGGCTGATAAATGCCCCCCCCTGCCCGCCCGCCTGCTGCAGCAGCGAGAGCATGGCCGGAGACACTTACACACACACTCTCAGTCCTTCCTCCTGCACACAGTCCACACCCACACATACTTTAGAGGATATCAAAAACACATTGCACATTTTCACATACACTTCTCGCAAAATGAAAAAGTAAGAGCATAGCATTTTGTCATTTTGTATCAGGAAACAATTCAGAGGCTGTTAAACATCCAAGGATGTGTTGAGGGTAAGGCGTGAAAGGAGAAAAACTGAGCGAATTGATTTCAATATGGTTTTGGATTGTATTGAGCAGAGGGCAACGCTGGTTTAAAAACAGCTGTAACTGTATTACATGATCGTGGCCTCAGTGCAGTTTTTAGAGTCTGACTGCAAAACGTATTCTTATTAGATTAGATTCAACTTTATTGTCATTGTGCAGAGTACAGGTACAAGCCAAGAAAATGCTGTTTGTATCTAACCAGGAGTGCAAAAAGTGCTATATTAAATACAGAAAGTGCATTGAGTGATGCTATAAACTACTATAAATATGAATATGTGCAAACAATAATGGTATGACCATATATGTACAGTAACAATATTGAACAGTATAAAAGGTTTCAGTCTGTGCAGATAAGAATTGTGCAAATAACATACCAGTAAGTACGATAAGAGTGCAGTTGTGTGCAATGATGCTAATGAAGTGATTGAGAAGAGTTCAGCAGAGTCACTGCCTCAGGGAAGAAGCTCTTCCTGAGTCTGGTGGTGCGAGAGCGGAGGCTTCTGTAACGCCTGCCGGATGGGAGGAGGGTGAACAGTCTGTTGTTGGGGTGGGAGGCATCCTTGATGATGTTCCTGGATTTGCCCAGACAGCGTTTTGAGAAAGATGTTCTTAAGTGTGGGTAACTGAGTGCCGGTGATCCGTTGGGCAGTTTACACCACCCACTGGAGTGATTTCCGGTCTGAAGCGGAGAAGTTGCCGTACCACACTGTGAGGCAGTTTGTGAGTATGCTCTCGATGGTACAGCAGTAGAAGTCCACCAGGATCCTAGGGCCAAGGGGAGCTTTCTTAAGGCCCTGTAGGAAGTAGAGGCGCTGTTGAGCCTTTTTGACCAGGATGGAGGAGTTCAGAGACCAGGTGAGGTCATTGGAGATGTGAATACCAAGGAACTTGAAGCTGGACACACGCTCCACTGCAGCTCCATTGGTGCAGATGGGGGGGTGTGCATGGCTCCCAGCCTGCCTAAAGTCCACGATAATGTCCTTGGTCTTCTTGGTGTTAAGAGTCAGGTTGTTATCAGCACACCTTGTGGTCAGGTGCTGTACCTCATCCCTGTAGGCCGTCTCGTCGTCACCTCTAAGTTGTTACCAATATTTACTTATTCTTCCAAGAATCAAAAATTAAAAAAGAAACAACAACACATTTAACACCGCAGAAACGTAAAATTCAATTTTAAGATCATTATTAAACTAAAGTATGTGTGGAACGTTTTGGTTCAAACTAATTGAGAAATATTATCTGTAAGAAAGAAACTGACATCAATCAATGAACCAGTTCCTGGTTTATCCGGTACCTTCCTCCTGACCTCGTCCGGGCTGTTGGGATCCTTCATGATTTTCTTTGCCTCATTCTTGCAGCACCTGCTGTAAATATCCTCATGCAGGGTCGTGCACCGCCCATGTTCAGCCGATCCAGCCCCTCTTTGCAAGGAGAAGTTAATGGCATTTTGCTGGAAAGGAGGCTCAGATTTAGGGTTAGTCGGGGGGTGATGGGAGATGTCTATCCAGTCTGTGTTTTGTGGACTTTGGAGGGGGCTTATGCACTTGGAGGTGCTTCAGGGGAACGGGTACCAGAGCTGTTGCTAGGAGCCATTGGATCCTTATATAAGTGAGAGCTGTATCCATATTCTCTGTAAGAAGTCAAGCGTGGTAACTATGGTACCGGAAAACAGAGGATCACTCTCTTTGGGTTGGGAGTAAGTTGCTGCCCCAAGTGAAGGAGTTCAAGTTTCTCAGGCTCTTGTTCACAAGTGAGAATGAAATGATGCATGAGGTCTGATGATCCACTATCCAAGACGTTTACATTTACCTTAAAGCTAAATACAGTAGGTATATCAAAGATTTAGTACAATACTATGTATTGTTTTGTACTAAATCTTTGATATAATTTTGTCTTAAGTCTGCCTTAACTTCAACTGCCTACATTTCCCAAAATGCTTTTGAACAATCCCCAGAGGAGACACGCAAGCCTGTTTTATTCAGCTCTTGCTAGAAGCTTTTACATTAAATGGATGGAGAAATAATTACAATAGACAAAAATGAGAATTACTTACATTTTGAATCACAGCTTTGTGTTTTAAAACATGATATCAGGCACCACCTTCTTCCAACCGTTAAAGTGACCAGGTGAAGATGATTGTTTGTATTCATAAGACCAGTATTGTAACCCAGAGACCAAACATGGGCAGCACATTAAAACAAATTGGCCAGCAGTCACTGATGGATCTTTAGTCAGAATAACAAAATACTGATGTTTTTCCTGCTTAAGAACAGTAAAGGTTGGATTGAGGCTTTATTGTTTACTTGGGAGCTCGTTGGAAAGTCGTCCAGGTCTTTAGTACAATCCAGAATCACAGGAGTACATCTCTGTATTCTTAACTACAACCATCTGCATATTCATAACCTCTGCTTTCTTCTTGGATGGAGGAAGCTGCCGTCTACAATGGAAACTACAGTGACAGCCTCGGCTGAAGGTCAGAGAAGAGAGCGGAACACAACACAACACATGTCCTGCTTTTCTCTGGTGTTACACTGAGGACCAATAGGATGACAATAGACTTTGACATTATAGTCTGTCTCAGGGTGTTTGTGAAAGGAGATATGCATCAAGCTTTACAGGCCATTACCAAATGATATCTCTCTGTTTAGTACTTAATTACTAACTACTTCCCTATATTCACTGCTAACCATGTTGTTGGAGTGTCCACCTTGTAGGATAAAATAACTACAGTGTTGTTTTATCCCCACAGTTCAAAACAACTGCACTTCCCATATGTTCACCTGGAAGTGCTGACAGTGATGACTGAGTAATGTCTTCTAACCTCAAGATTTAATACTCATGTGTGTTTGAGGAGATTAGTCTTGAGCCTACTGTTTCCCCTCGTCCTTGCTTAAAGTTTAGACTGGGCGTATGATCCTGATATTAGGCGTTGCTAAACACTGAGTGTGTGTAGAAATGCTGCTCAATATCTGCTCCATAAGTGGAAGATGTCAGTAATGCTTGCTGTAATATTGAGCTCATTGTACTGGAAATTGCTTCTTTAAACTGTGTGTTGAGAAGTTAATTGTTAAAATACTTAAACATTTTCACACATAAACATCCAAAATACCACTGTCATCAGCCGTGACAGCCATGCTTGTATTGTTTTCAACTGTGTGTGTGTGTGTGTGTGTGTGTGTGTGTGTGTGTGTGTGTGTGTGTGTGTGTGTGTGTGTGTGTCCTCATGGCAAAATGTGCTCCTGTAGACACTGACTGTAGAGGTGGTTTTTAGTACTTGTTAGGAGTTTATATATAAATCTGTCTGTCTGTCTGTAACCAAATATTGGGTCACGCAGGATGTACGCTTCTGGCCTGATTTCCTGACTTCTTTCCATTCTGTCTTCCTCCTTTCCTTTTCTTTGGTAATATGTTTTGCTGGTTTCTTTACCTTTCCTCCACTCCTTTATTTTCTCTCCCCTTCATCTTTTCATAGCTTTCCCATCTTTGTTTTCTTTTTTACTTTTAATCTACTCATTCTTTTCTTTGTTTCTAATAGTTTTTGTTCCTTCTTCAACCCCGGCATCTCTGCATCTGCTCCTCTGTCCTCACCTGCCCTTTTTTCCTTTTCTCACTTTTCAATTTCTCTCCTCTTTTTCCTTTTCTCATTCTTTCCTTTTACTTTCTTGCCCTCTCCTTGTTTAATTTTCTTCTCCAACCAACCCTTCCCTACTTAATTCCCTATATTCCTTTTCATTTCCCCTGATCTCTATTTGTTTCCCCTCCTTTCCTTTTCTATTCCTTTTCTATTCCTTTCTCTTATCGTTCTTTCCTCCAAGGTATTCGGTCCAGATGAATGGGAAATCAATAGTGTCTGATGCAGTCTGAGTCAAAAACACATGCAGATGATGGATGACAACAGCCTGTGTGTGTGTGTGTGTGTGTGTGTGTGTGTGTGTGTGTGTGTGTGTGTGTGTGTGTGTGTGTGTTTTCCTGGTGTTGTGCAGACACTGAGACCTTGACCGTGACCTCTCTGGCTCTTTCTCTCAGTCCTGGATGGAGGGGTCAGAGGGCTGGGGTCAAGCCGAGGCCCCTCCCCCTGGGAGTGTGAGGCTCTTGGGAGTGTCCTATGGTGAGCATAACCTTTGAATGCTCCCTTAGGCGGGTAAGAGCGGTGGAGGAATGTGTGGATTAATGGAGCGAAGAGGAGGTGAAGACAGGACGTAGTGTAGCTTCTCGCTGCATGCCAGGAGAGAGTTTATCATACATGTTGGAAGGTGTTTGCCCCAACATGCCTCATCTATTGTGCAGTTAATCTTATGATTGTATTGCATTCTGAATACAGGCCATGGTTGAAATAATGAGAAAGGAGCCGCTACAGAAACGTCCAGTGGTACAGTTGTTTATTTTATTAGTTCTAACAGTCAAAGATAAAAGTAATTGTCTTGATATTTACATTAAAAAAAAACAGCTGACCTGCTATAACTTCAAATAATCATTAATACTTTAAACACCTTTATGCATTCTACAAACAGTTGTTTGTACTAATGCTGTGAAGGCTTGATCATTGCTTATGACCTAATGAAGTGGTTTGTATGACATTTTACTATCAGATTCAATTACATTTGTGAATCCATCCACTTAGTCCCCGAACCCTAAAATATAGAACATACTGTATTACATTTCACCCCACTGTTTTCTCTGATAGCAGCCTTTCAAATGTCATGTTAAAACAGAGAGACCCGTTCATACACACAGCAGCTGTGTCGTGGGCTCAGCTCTTTTCGCCAGTGGCCTCTGACAGTTTTCAGATGTCAAGACGTCTACTGTGGGGTGCAGAAATAATTAATTTCATCATCAGAACAATGCTTTTCAGATCTCTCAAAAATGAATCCAGGAACTAGAGAGGATATTGCAGCGATTCTTTTGAAGTTTTCACGTTAGCTTGTCATTCACTGATATGCCCTAATGTTGACATTTAGCTCAAATATACTGAGCATGTTGCTGTAAAGTCGCCTTAAATGTACCTATGAAAGGCCTCTGTATGATAACATATACATTATCAAAACATCGTGTCTAGTTTCATGTTCATGTCTTTTAATACAGTGTAACCGTGTTTGTTAAGGAGAACAATTAGCAGGTCAGAACATGAATATGCTACTGTGTGAGTTACACCACATAACACCTGAATGGAACTCTATGTTTACAGTGAACAAGACACTTTCATGTGCTTCAAAGCTCGAATCAAATCTGCTCCTCAGATCCATCTTTTACTAAGACCACAAGGTCACAGCAGGGTCAAACTCCCTTTAACACCAAAGTCAATCTGAGACCGCAAGTGACATAATAAGCAGGGTCAAGGCATAGTCATTAGAAATGCAAATCTTTGAACAAGCACAGATATTTAAAACCCTTATAGTTTTAAAAATGTTGGCATTAAATGTTAATAAAACATTGTTACGAAAAAAAGTGAAATGTGTAAAGAGCAGAAGAATCTAAAGGAAAAAGAAGGACGAAAAGGGGGGTGTTATACAGTATATCTCAAAAGTGAGTACACCCTTTAGATTTTTGCAAATATTCTGTTATATCCTTTCAGGGGATAACATTATCCTACTGAAACTTTGATATAACTTAAAGTAGTCAGTGTGCTGCTTGAATAACAGTATAGATTTATTGTCCTTTGAAAATTACTCAGTACACAGCTGTTAATGTCTAAACAGCTGGCAACAAAAGTGAGTACACCCCATAGTGAACATGTTCTAATTGTGCCCAATGATGTTGTTTTCCCGCCCTGGTGTCATGTGACTCGTTAGTGTTACAAGGATTCAGGTGTAAATGATAAGCAGGGCTGTTAAATTTGGTGTTTTGGGCACAATTCTCTCTGAATGCTGGACAACATGGCACCTCATGGCAAGGAACTCTCTGAGCGGCTGAAAAAAAGGATTATTGCGCTTCACAAAGATGGCCTTGGCTATAAGAAGATTGCCAACACCATGAAAATGAGTTGCAGCACAGTGGCTAAGATCATACAGCGGTTTTCCAGGACAGGTTCCACTCGGAACAGGCCTCGCCAGGGTCGACCAAAGAAGTTGAGTCCACGTGCTCAGCGTCATATCCAGAGGTTGGTTTCCAAAAATAGACGTGCGAGTGCTTCCAGCATTGCTGCAGAGGTTGCAGAAGTGGGATGTCAGCCTGTCAGTGCCCAGACCATACGCCGCACACTGCATCAAATCGGTTTGTATGGCCGTCGCCCCAGACAGAAGCCCCTTCTGAAACCGATGCATAAGAAAGCCCGCAAACAGTTTGCTGAAGACAATGAATCCAAGAACATGAGTTACTGGAACCATGTCCTGTGGTCTGATGAGACCAAAATAAACCTGTTTGGGTCAGATGGTGTCCGGCGTGTGTGGCGGCACCCTGGTGAGGAGTACCAAGACAAATGTGTTTTGCCTACAGTCAAGCATGGTGGTGGCAGCATCATGGTCTGGGGCTGCATGAGTGCTGCCGGCACTGGGGAGCTGCATTTCATTGAGGGACACATGAATTCCAATATATACTGTGACATCCTGCAGCAGAGCATGATCCCCTCTCTTCGGAAACTGGGCCGTAGGGCAGTTTTCCAACATGATAATGACCCTAAACACACCTCCAAGATGACAACGGCCTTGCTGAAGAAGCTGAAGGTTAAGGTGATGGACTGGCCAAGTATGTCTCCAGACCTAAACCTAATTGAGCACATGTGGGGCATCCTCAAGAGGAAGGTGGAGGAGTGCAAGGTGTCCAACATCCGTGCGCTCGGTGATGTCGTCGTGGAGGAGTGGAAGAAGATTCCAGAAGCAACCTGTGCAGCTCTGGTGAATTCCATGCCCAGGAGGGTTAAAGCAGTGCTAGATAACAATGGTGGTCACACAAAATATTGACACTTTGGGCACAATTTAGACATGTTCACTATGGGGTGTACTCACTTTTGTTGCCAGCTGTTTAGACATTAACAGCTGTGTACTGAGTAATTTTCAAAGGACAATAAATCTATACTGTTATTCAAGCAGCACACTGACTACTTTAAGTTATATCAAAGTTTCAGTAGGATAATGTTATCCCCTGAAAGGATATAACAGAATATTTGCAAAAATCTAAAGGGTGTACTCACTTTTGAGATATACTGTATATATATATATATATATATTATTTTTTGTGATCAGATCTTCGCAGTACCCCTAATCCTGTGAGATATGAAAGTTGTCTTACAACCCTTAAAATCATAAAGGCCTTGGGATCCTCTGTGAAGCTTTTGCGACCCCGAGTGTGGATCGGGACCTCCAGCTAAGGAACCAGTGGCGGTGTGGATAAGAAAATCATACCACATAACTACAATGTCGATTCCAAATTGGGGATCTTTGTTGCATTGCATCCACCTCTCTCTCCCTGTACCTCCTGTCCGAACATCTACCGTATATGTGTGTCACATTTGAGATTAAGTATTTCCACCTGAACAGTAACATCTTGGCCTTATGGTACATTAATCATCTCTAACACATCTCTCTCAAATAGTCTAAAAAAGCTCAATGCAACATTGGCACCTCAAAGTTATTTATATCTCCAGTCCACTGCTCTGGTGTTAGCACTTAGCATTAGCACTAAAGAAGGACTACCACCCCCCACCCCCTCAGGACACTCTGTCGCTCCCTTGCCACTATCACCTCCCCCCCCCCCCCCCCCCCCCATCACAGCGGATTAAGCGCTAACTAACCCTCCTTTAATTAACTCATGATTAGGTATTAATATCTGGCGCAGGTTGCAGGCTTGCAGTTATTGCCTTAATAAGTGGATTAGCTTTAGCCTCTCGCTGCTCCCTCTCCCTCTCTCTCTCTGTATCTCTGTATCTCTCTCTGTCTTCCTGTATCTCTCTCTGTGTGTCTCTCTTTCTGTGACTCTCTCTCTCTGGGTAAGAGATATCTATCCTCCACTCATCCACACATTTCACCCTCCTTCCACATCCATCCTCTCTCTGGCAACTGTTCACAAGTTTGTTCTTGTGGTTAGAGTGGATGGGCTCGGTGGTATTAACACATTCATGCAGTCAGAATTGCATGCAATGCAAAATGTCTTTCATTCAGCTGATGAATAAAACTGGGCTTTGATTTATATTTAATCAGAAATACAATGTAGATGCCATTACCCCTATACAAAGGTCATGGGTTATGGTGTTTTCATTGTCCTGCTAGCACATGCTACTTAACATCATTGTCATTGTGATACAATTGCTAGCCCAAATTAGCAAAGGGGAGGAGCTTGTCAGAAAAAAAAGGGACAAGAAAATATTGTAAAAAATACTGTTGCTTGGATAATAGCCGACAGTTGCTAACAGTTGAAATTAAATAAAAGATAACGATTATCTGATGTTCACGTCTATGACATGACTGTCCAGATGGCGGCTTGCACAGACGTTGCACAGGTAGTCGGTAGAACAAAAACATTATATGTATCTGTTCTGCAGCAATGACCTTGAGGGAAATATTTTTTGTTGAAAAGCATCAATAAACAGCTGAGATTCAGCAGCACACTACTAGGCTTCTTTAGACCATTGAAAGACAGAGGCAGGCAAATGTTCTTTAAAGAAGAAAACGTGTAATATTTAGCAGGTGTTAAAAAGGATTTACAGTAGGAAAAACATTTTAAAGCAAGCCACCTGCATCACTTATCAAGTCCAAGGAGCAGCTTTGAGAGCACACTCACATTTAATGAGAATGCTTGAGAAAGGCACTACCAGACAACATTAGAGCTGACCACAACAATGTCTGTGTGTTTATTCAAGTATTTACAGCTGGCCTGCAACGGCAAAAAAAGCTCTTTATATGTGACCTTATGGAAAAGGATCAAATGGATGTAATGTGGAAAGAATGAGTGAGAGAGGAGTGATCACAGCCAATTAGACTCCCTGCCTTCACACATTTATTTTATGATATTTATGAATGGATGATGTTCATCAAAGTTGGTTAGAATTGTTTCACATTTTGAGTAAAACAGCAATTAAAAGCATTTTGAAAATGATGTCCTAGTCATTCCAGGCCACTGACCCATTACCCTCTGTAGACATAAGTAGACATGGCAGAAAACTAAAGGAACAAAAAAAGCGTTCTATTTTTCCACATTTTAAAGGAAGTAATAATTCAATCCAAATGAAAGATATTTCTTTCTTCTTAGACTCGAGGAACAGGACACCAGAGGCTTCTGAAGAATTGACTGTTCCAAGAATGAATCCGGAATGCTTAGACTTCAGTGGCCAAAACATCAAGAAGCAAAAACTGCCAAATCTTCAGTCTTAAATGCTAAAATGAGACGCAGGCTGCCGGGCAGCATCAGGATGACATTCAGGACATCTCCAGTGTCCAGCAAGCCAACATTTCTGCTTATCGAAAGCTTTCAGTGATATAATCAGTAAGGTCTGTGTCTGGAGTGAATGAATAATAAATCTAGTTTTATGATCCTGTCTGGTAAGTTTTGCACTAAATCCTCAGTTAAAGGGTCAGTCCACCCAAATTGCAAAACAACACTCTTGTGGCTCTTGTGGCATCTCTCCCAGCTGATGGTTGCCATTTACCAGCCGTTGAAATATTTGTCTCTTAGAGTCCAGACTGTCCACACACCAACACAATGAATGTGAATGGAATTATGTTCGTGATGCTTGTCACGGTGGGGAAAAGGTGAGGACTCAAATGCAAGAGGGCAGACGAGAAGATTAACAAAATCAAGGGGCAAACAAGGAGGGCTGGGCAGGAGGCCGGCGAAGCAGCTCAGGATGGCGGCGGAGAGGCCGGGCTGGAGGCGGGCAGAGCCGCTCAGGAGGCTGGTCTGGATGCAGGCGGAGCCGCTCAGGAGGCTGGTCTGGATGCGGGTGGAGCCGCTCAGGAGGACGGTGGGGAGGCCGCGCTGGAGGCCAGCGGATATGCTCAGGAGGTCGGGCTGGATGCGGGCGGAGCTACTCAGGAGACCGGTCTGGATGAGAGTGGAGCCGTACAGGAGACCGGGCTGGGGTCTGCAGCGGTCCGGCATCAAATGGAGCGGATGTCTGCAGAGATCCGGCAGCGGGGATGAGGATCTGCAGAGGTCCAGCAGCGGGAAGTGGAGGCTGTCGCGACCCGGCATCAGAAACGGGGGGCTGTCACGACCCGGCAGCAGAAACAGGGGCTGTCGCGACCCGGCAGCGGAAACAGGAGTCTGCCGTGGTCTGGGTCTCTTGCGCCGAGACCTGGAAGTCCCCTGGAGACTCCGAGGACCTCCCAGGGCCAGTGCCCAGAAATGGCTCAGGGACTGGGGTCTGGTGCAGCGCGACTGGAGAAGGGGGTTGCCGCAGCTCGGCAAAAGGAAGTTGAGTGGAAGGATCGGCAGGGTTAGGCTGGCAAGGTGGAGTGTCCACAAAATCCTGAAACCACTCAGGTAAAAGGCTCTTCAACTCTGGCTTCTTAGCCTACCTCTTTTCTCACCAATCCAGGCGCAGCCTGTTGCATCCCCAACAGGGGTTTCGCTTCCACTCACCAAACAATGTAATTAAAGTGTACATTAAATCATAGGTATCCTCGTCCATGACATGTGCTGAGTCCATGTTGTCCTGGGGAAAAGGTGAGGACTCAAATGCAAGATGGCAGACGAGAAGATTAACAAAAAGAGGGCTTTATTCCAAAAAGCTTACAAAATAACAAAAATACAAAAAGTAAACTGAAAAGACAAACCAGGATGACACGGAAAGCACGAGGAAGCACGGGGAAGCACGAGGAGACATCTGCCACTTAGATGACGATCTGACAAGGAACACTGGGAAAGACAGGGATATATACACACAGACACTAAACGAGGGGAACGAGACACAGCTGGGGAGAGAAGCTAAAACACAAGGGCAAGGTGAATGGACACAGGAGGAACAAATCAACAATCACAGAGGGAAAACACAGACAGGAAGTACAACTAGACATGACATAAGGGGGAGTGAACACTTCAAAATAACTGTCATCAGGGAGTCCAGCTCTGTGCCCATCGTCCCTCTTCTTGCTGCTTCCTCCCCACCCATCACATCATAGAAGAGAGCGATGGCCACCACAGACTGGTAGATCATCAACAGTAGTTTTTTGCAGATTTTGAAGGACCCCAGCCTTCTCAGAAAGTACAGACGACTCTGTCATTTCTTGTGAAGAGTGTCCATGTTTGCAGTCTAGTTCAGCTTGTCGTCCAGCTGCAGCCCTAGATATGTATAGGTCCTGACCACCTCCACGTCAACCCCCTCGATGGACACCTGTTGCAGGTGTGGCCGGATCCTTCGGAAGTCCACCACCATTTCCTTGATCTTGGAGGTGTTCAGCTGCAGATGGTTACCAGGAGGAGATGAATGTGAAAAGTCAAATGTCCGAATCATTCAAACAGACTTCACCCTGCCAGCTCCCTAGTACTGTCACTAAGTCTGTGTGATGTCCGATTGAGCTCCTGTGTAAATAGAGCATCTCATTCTCTGGGGCGAGCTAGTGGGTGTGTTGATGACATTTTTATCACGGCTGGTGCAAAAACAAAGAAGGGTTATTTACAGGAAAACGGCAATAAAAATGTCTTACTAGAAAAATTTGATTTTGGAATTTCTGTCTGTAAGGAAGGTCCAGAGACTTGGTTGTTTACGGCCATCCTCCTGCACGCTCTACCAGGCTCCACCCCTCGCCTAAACCATACAGAGTATTTACAGGAAGTGAGAATATTTCTGACACGGACGATGTCCTGCTGTGTGCTACACGATAGAGAAACTCCGGACAATGTGCAGACCTGATTCTCCGGACATTATCCGGAGTACATAAGAGAAAAAGGATCTAATGACTTTGCCATCACCAGGTTCAAATTTCTACTTTTACATGTCCACAACACTCTTGTTTATGACCAAACACCTGCAAAACTAATCACATTGACATTAGCATCATCTATACTTTATGTTAACTGTAAATATTAGCATGTTTATTTGCTAAACTAAGATGGTAAACATGGTCTAAATCATTCCTGCTAAACATCAGCAAGTTGACATTGTTACTGTGAGAAACATTAGCTTTTTGAATTTTAACTAACATTTTAACTGTGTTGTTTTTAGAAGCCTTTTCATTTACGTGTGCCAACACATTTAATCAACCACTGAGGGTTTTTTTTCAAGCATGAGTCTCAGCATGATACTGCACTGTAGTGAACAAAGAAGAAACCCCTTTACCCTGCTCTTTTTTTGGCTGTTCAATCATTAGGACTAGATCTACAATGCAGTTGCAACTACACACACCCCCTTATTCAAATCTATCTTTCTGTCTTTTTTTTCTATTCCACCTCTCTCTCTCTCCGTCTCTCTCGCTCTCGCCTTGCATAAATGCCAGCTCCCCTACCTGAAAGCCTTTTGCACTGATTTACGAGGGAGTTTGTAGCGTTCACATTATAAATCTCCCACCCCTGTGACATTCTTCTGCTGGTATTCATCCTCCATTTTTTATTTTGTCTGTTTTGTTACAGAGGGCTTTGGACCGGGGCCAATGAACGGCACTCTGGGATTATGGAGATGTTTAACAGGAATGAAGTGTCAATTACGACCAGGCTACGCCACCGCCTGCCGACCTCAGCGAACCTGCGTCCATGTCCTTTTCTTTTCTTTTCAGGACTCTCGGAAAATGTCTGACCTCATATTAAAATGGCAAATGGAAATGGAGGATTTTGAATCCTCTTTAACCCATCCTAGTTTTGGAGCATTGGGCAGCTAATATATATACAGTGCCCAGGGAGCAGTGTGGGGGTACCTTAACAGTGCCATTCCACACACTGTACTTGGTCTGTTTGGACTTGAACCGTAAACAAAACAAAAAAAGTAAACAAACTATTGTTTTGTGATGGAGTTTGGAGGAGGAGTTGTTGAGTGTCACAGCCTGAGGAAAGAAGCTGCTCTGTAGTCTGGAGGTACGGCAGTGGATACTTGTGAATATCTTGCCAGATGGCAGCAGGTTGACCAGGCTGTGGTTGGTGTGGGTCCTTTAATATCTTGTTGGCTCTTTGCAGGCTCCTCTCCTCACCAATATCACCGATGATCAGTAGATTGTTCTCAGTGGTTCTAATCAGCTGCTGCAGAGTCCTCCTGTCCTGGGCCAAGCTCTAAACATGCCACCTTGTAATGTTTCCAGTCATGATGCTTTCTATTTCTCCTCTTTAAAAGTTAACAAGAACTTGGCTGGAGAGTTTTTGGGGAACTTTTCAGTTTTTTCAAGAAAAAAATGCGTTTCTGACCTTTTTCTCCAGGATGGAGATGTGCGATGCCCATGTCAGGTTGTCAGTGAGGATGAAAGAACCTAAAACTGTTCACTTGCTTCACCTTAGTTACACGGATGTAGACAAGGCTGGGTGTCTTCACCTTCTTGGTTTTACTGACGTTGAGCAATAGGTTGTTTGTCTGTGCACAACTCTGCAAGATTATTCCTGATATGAGTAAAAATTACACACTTCACTCTGGATATAGTTATACGTCACGACTTTACACTTTGTTGTTTTAGATTCTGCCGTGCAAAATTTTAAATTTAAGCTGAAAATGCACGAAAATCTCCCCCTGCAGATTCCACTACTGTATCAAAATATACTGGCCATATTTGAACATATATATGAAATTATAAAAACATATGTGTCCAATATCAGATTTTTACACAAGCCTATGTTAATATGCAGCAGGAACACTTATGTTATAATTATGTATAAAATCAGTAATTTTTCTTATCTGTTGATACAAGTTGTATATTCAGTATGTACATCTTATAATTACATGTATTTGACATGTTTTCGAAATTGTTGAGGGATTTTTATATTGACATACATGTTATATACATACTATGAACTATGTCATTTAGACATATGGTAAGCTAACAGATGTGAACCGATAATGAATCAATAGCAGAAAAATATATTTGTGACAAATTCTAATAACGGTCGTCAGTTCAGCAAGTTTTGTAAGTTCACCAAACTATGTGTGAGAAATAAATACTTTCTGCAAGTTTTTGTGTTACCACAGCTTTAATAGTATATTATAGAACAGGGGTCGGGAACCTTTTTGGCTGGGAGAGCCATAAAAGCCAAATATTTTTTAATGTATTTCCTTGAGAGCCATATATTTAATAAAATTGAATGCAACTTTATGCGTGCATTTTTTACGTATAACACGTCTCCGAGTACTAAACACGCTATCAGTGTTTCATTGAACAGGTGCTCTTTTATTAAATAAACTAAACATTTATGTTATTTATCTCATTTATGTGCACGTTTCAGTGTTTACTGCATGGGTGTCAAACCCAAGGCAATTATATCCGTCGATCATAACTGGCCCGCCGGTTTTGGTAATTAAATCAATGCATGGTACAACCACGGGGAAATACATAATTTGAGGAAGAATCTAAATGTGTGAGAAATGAAACTGTCCCGGGACAAACTGACGGGAGTGACGACAGATGGAACGCCTGCGATGCCCGTTTTTGTAAAGCAAAGGGAAACACACCACAGATCTCTGGGACAATGTGAGCTGGCCTTTTTGTGTGACATAATGAAGCATCTCTCTGTTAAACCTCCAGCGTTAGGGCCGTGTGATCACGGACATGTGTGATGCAGTGAGAGCTTTCTAAGCCGAGCTGCCTGTGGGAGACTCGGATGCAGAAGAAAACTTTGGTCACTACGTGTTTCCAAACACTGAAAAATCATCTCCACCACTGTGTTCCCGACAGCATTCTGCTGATCAACTGAGTGCATTTGCCGACTTTGCAGTTCAGAAATTTAAATTGAACTTCTCAGCAATCCGTTTGCAGTTGACTTAAATATGTTCCATATCTTTATGCACTTTATCCAATATGTGTATCCTGTTCAATAAATGTGGACCGTGTTTGGCCCTCGACATAGTCCCAGTTTTTAATTTTGGCCCTGTCTGTGATTGAGTTGGACACCCCCGGTCTACTGCTTGCTTTGCGCAGTTTTTCCTCTACTCGGTTTCACGACACACATACGTGCGAACACACCTACAGTCAGAGACAGAGCGGAGGAAAGGAGAGAAAAATCTGCTGCTAAATGTTTTACTTTAAAATGAAACAGTATAATTATTTATTACTTGATTACTAAAAATATCAGCTCAAAATTGTCTGCGAGCCATAGGTTCCCGACCCCTGTTATAGAATAAACGTAGTAACAGTGGTAATCTCTAGTTATCACTGGTCACATCTTCAGGTAAAATGAGTGCTTTGTAACATTGCTGCAGTCGACATCATCCCAGTATCAAACAGTCTTTATTCACTTTATTCCTGTGCACGAAAACTTGAAAGACTCCGCAACAAAACAGGTCTCACGATTCACTCCCAAACCTATAAAGATCACCTGCAGCTCTACAAAGATGCCCTCTCCCGCACCCACTCCACCTACTACTCTCAAATAATTCACTCTGGCTCCGAAAACCCAAAAGCACTCTTCTCCACAATAAACAAACTCCTCAGACCCCTGTACACCACCTCCCTGTCATTCACAGTCGACAACTGCACCTCTTTCCTCTCATTCTTCCAAAGCAAAGTAGACAACATCTACAACAGCTTAACCACCACCGCACCTGCTCCCCCTCAAACCACCTGTCCCCCCTTATCCTGCCAGTCCCTGTCTCAGTTCTCCCCAGTCTCCCCTACTGACCTCTCTGAACTCCTCACAGGAATGAAAACTGCCACCTGCACTCTGGACCCCATCCCCTCCAGCTTTGTCAAGGCCTGCCTTCCTGCTCTCTCACCACTTATCTCTGCAACAATAAACTCCTCCCTGTCTACCGGCATCGTCCCACCATCTCTTAAAATCGCCACTGTCACCCCAATCCTGAAAAAACCTGGACTCAACCCTGACACCCCAAATAACTTCCGACCAAACTCCAACCTTCCCTTTCTGTCCAAAGTTTTGGAATGTGCTTTAGCCTCTCAACTGAAACATCACCTCTCTACCAATAACCTGTATGAAACATTCCAATCCACATTCCGCTCCAACCACAGTACTGAAACTGCACTCCTCAAAATCACCAACGACCTTCTCCTCTCCTCTGATGCTGGAAACCTCAATATTCTCCTCCTCCTCGACCTCAGTGCATATTTTGACACCATCAATCACTCCACCCTCCTCACCCGACTGGAAACCACCGGCATTGCCCTTTCTTGGTTCAAATCATACCTCTCTGACAGGCACCAGTTCATCTCTATTAATAATTGCAAATCCCCCACCGCTCACCTCCCCCAAGGTGTCCCCCAAGGTTCAGTTCTCGGGCCACCTCCTCTTCATCCTGTACCTGTTCCCCCTTGGTCACATAATCCGCAGTCATGGTCTCAAATTCCACTGCTTTGCCGATGATATCCAGCTCCTCATATCCAGTCAATCTTCACCGCTACCCCACTGTATCCTGACAAACTGCATCACGGAAATAAAATCCTGACTACAAATCAATTTCCTAAAACTAAACTGTGAAAAATCCAAAATCATCATCATTGGACCAAAAACACTCACCAAATCCACCCATAGCCTCAACATCGACGGTTCCTCAGTTTCCACCTCCCCTCAAATCCGGAATCTTGGCATTGTCTTTGACCAAACCCTCTCATTTGACAAATACCTTCTTTCATCTTAAAAACATCGTCTCCATCCATCCATCTCCTCCACAGCTGCAGAATCCCTCATCCACACCTTCATCACCTCCCGTCTGGACTACTGTAACAGCCTCCTCTATGGTTCATCCTCAAAACTCATCAATAAACTCCAATACATCCAGAACTCCACTGCCCGTCTTCTCACCCACTCCGGTACCCGTGACTACATCACCCCCGTCCTCTACAAGCTCCACTGGCTCCCCCAGAGAATCCAGTACAAGATCCTCCTCATGACTTACAAAGCCTCCGTAACCTGACCCCATCCTACCTGACTGACCTCCTACACAGACGCACCCCCACCCGCAGCCTCCACTCTGCTGCTGCTGCTAACCTCCTGTCCTCCCCCCCCCATCCGGACCAAGCTCAAATCCTGGGGAGACAGGGCCTTCTCCATCGCTGCTCCCACCCTCTGGAACTCTCTGCCTCAAACCATCAGAGACTACCCCTCACTCACCACATTCAAATCATCACTCACCTGTTCAACACTGCCTTCAACCACTGACCGTCTCTTCTCCCTATCCCCCCTTTTTTTTCTTTCGTTTGTTCGTTTATATATTTATTTTTGTGTTACTCACTCTGTCAAGCGTCTTTGAGTTTCTAGAAAAGCACTATACAAATCTAATGTATTATTATTATTATTATTATTATTATTATTATTATTATTATTATTACTATTTCAGATGAGGAATGGTTACCAAGGTTCTTGTATGTGGTGGTGGTGTGCTGGAAAGTAACGGATGGAAATGATGGAGGAATCCGAGCTGTGGGAGGTCGTCTCCTCTCCCTCCCCATCTGGAGGCCTTTATTTCCGTGATCCTGACAATTTGTGTTGAGACTTGGTTTTAATCACTCAGCGAGGGGGCTGTCTGCAAAGGTCAGCTCCATTGATAAAGTGCGGAAAGGGAGAGTTGTCATTTTTTATACCGGGACTGGTGATCTCAATAATTCTCTGTTGGAGACTCGGTTGTTTCAAGGGGGCGTCACGCTTACAAAAACATTGGAGATGTTCTCTATCCTCTGTTAATCATGTTGTGATCACCACTTACAGAATAAATCAGTCTAGCTTTTCTTTATTTTGAATACTTGTTGCCATCCAAGATGCTCATTGTGGGCATTCTCAGAGATCCCCTGGCAGTCAAATAGTGTGTTATCTTTAGTTGTTTGGAATTTATATTGATGTTGATCCATTGCCGTGCTTAGCTTTTTATTCCAGACCAAAAAGTTACACAGCTTCTTTCTTTACACAACAGGAACACGCTTTCGTTTATTTTGGGTGTAAAGGGTTCATTTCTAAAGAATTTGGATCAACCAAATATTATTTATTAGGTGTGAAGAGCTACACAAAATATTGTTGAAGTTTATTAGGCTCATCAATTTCTCACAGAACTTCAGCTGAATTCATTATCTTTTTAATTCGATAGCCTCTCGCCGTCTCCTGTGCTGCAGTACTTACTAATTATTTTACCAAAACACAAATATCACTAGTTGATGAGGGAAAAGATGCTACAATCAGAAAGAAACCAATCTAACTGTAGAAATGTGTGGTTGTGTTGTGTGGAGGTGGTGTTACTAAAAATAATGTCACTCTCACCGGACTGCTTTTCACTTCTGTCCATTTCACGTTCATGAGAAACACAACGGTGTCCAGAGAGAAGAGGGGAGAATACCTGGACAGAATTAGCTGGATTGCCCCGTGCGCTGTCACCTATACCACCACCGAAAGAGGACATTAAACATTCTGCATGAGCCTTCATAAAGAGCAGCAACATTCCATGTATTTCTCACACAAAATGTCATGTTCCGTAAGAAATCTGGAGAGTAGTTCAGTCAGAGGCTAATGAGTTAAGCAAACAGTTAACAAATGCTGCTGATGCTATGGAAGTGTTGTAAACAAGACTACAACAAACTCGAGCCCAATACATTCTGAATGAGAGGAACAGGCCTGTCAGCGACCAGCTGATAGTTTAAAAAACATTTTATTCGATTATTTATAGCCACCACGGTTTTGAATGACAGATCATCGAACATAGATGAGCAAGCGACATTGGGAATTAGAGAGAAGGAGAGAGAAGAGAGACAGATAACAAGGTTGTCAATGTCAGGCATCATATGCTGGGACAAAACACCAGGCCTGGAGTTGACCTACCAATGACCTGCTGATGGAGGAGTCTGTGTTTGTGTGTGGGATTGAGCCACGTCAAGAAAATGAGGGAGAAAGAGAAACACTAAGAAGACTAGTGGGGATCTGAGCATTGTGTGTGCAAATACCAGTTGTACCTGAATGTGCATGTGTGAGTGTGTACAGAAAATAAATATAATATATTATATATATACGTATATATAATAATTAAGCCTATGCATCCAGTTGTGTGTTTGCATGTGTAATGAACCTACATGGGGCATCTAACATGACGGCGACCTTTTCAGTAGCCAGTGTTGTGAAGATTGATTGGTCACAATAAGAGCATGGCTCAGATCAATGTATTTACAGTTTACAACATATGGATGTTTTGGTAACAACTGGATGGTGAGGCCAGCATAACATTCAGACTTAATCTGCCTAATGGGTGCACATCAAATTCATGAGACTAGAAAGACCCGTGTTAGGGTCAAAGTGCTGAAGCTAAGATGAAGCTGGATTGTCAAATTAATTCACTTAATTTTATTGCAACATGATGATCTATTCATAGAGTCCTACCAAAAAGCAGTCCTGGGTATAGTTTAAAGCCTGTAGACTAGTTTATCATCTTATTTCAGATAATGGCACTGTACTGAAGGCAGGACTTTTAGTTAGTAGCAGCTCAAGCACCACTAGCAAGTTGGTATTTTTGTTTATTTATTGAAATATCTTGACAGCCATGAGATGGATTTACAGAAAATGTCCCCATGACTGTCTGAACCACTTTGATCCACTGACCTTTCATGGAGCAGCATCATCAGGCATACATTTCTGTTTATCCAATGTGCTCTATGACCAGATACCTGAAATAATAATGACATTCCTCAAAGTTGTTACAGATATACTTGGCATGCCATGAGTAAGCAAAACATATCACAGCTGGCTGTAATGGCCTGCTATACCTGACACTCAAGCAATGTAGTGCTGTTGTACAGACCACACACAGAGCGTTCCTTAGCAATGGTAGCAACCAGTTGCATCAGATGGACTTTTATACAGTTTTAGTTTTGTATTGTACAGTATTGCAACACCTGAGTATTTAACAGTGTAGCATCACAGTTCTAAGGTAGCCAGTTAGGGTTCTGGACCTTGACCAAAAGACGAGTGTATTTTAACTTTATTTATTTCATATCAATTCTTCTTCTGTTCTGTTTCTGTCTTTCTTTCTTTCTTCCATCTGAACTCACAGGGCCAAGCTCAGGTCCACAGTTCTCTCATAGCGGATTCCTTCTAACCCAGTGGATGTTGGCATTGTTGCTGTGACAAGACCACAGTGGGCTCACATCAGTGAAAGATCTTCAGGTTTAAGTAGTACTGTAGTATACAGTATTGTATTGTACCATAATGCCCCCCCCAAGTAGATTTGTTTTGAGGCCTTGTATCATCACTTGTATCATTTAAAAAATCTTTAAAAGGCATGTTTAATTATTGTAGTTCAAAACATAAAGAAATACGCTTATTTAAAATCAATTCAATGCCAAAAAGGTATTTTCCTTCTTCCACCACCAGACCTAAACCCAATTGAGCACATGTGGGGCATCCTCAAGAGGAAGGTGGAGGAGTGCAAGGTGTCCAACATCCGTGCGCTCCGTGATGTCGTCGTGGAGGAGTGGAAGAAGATTCCAGAAGCAACCTGTGCAGCTCTGGTGAATTCCATGCCCAGGAGGGTTAAAGCAGTGCTAGATAACAATGGTGGTCACACAAAATATTGACACTTTGGGCACAATTAGGACATGTTCACTATGGGGTGTACTCACTTTTGTTGCCAGCTGTTTAGACATTAACAGCTGTGTACTGAGTAATTTTCAAAGGACAATAAATCTATACTGTTATTCAAGCAGCACACTGACTACTTTAAGTTATATCAAAGTTTCAGTAGGATAATGTTATCCCCTGAAAGGATATAACAGAATATTTGCAAAAATCTAAAGGGTGTACTCACTTTTGAGATATACTGTGTATATATATATATATATATATATATATATATATATATATATATATGTGTATATATATATATATATATATATATATATATATATATCCATCACAGCATCGTCCTGCATTAGAAGAGTTAATGGAACAACAATCAGAAGAAAAGAAGACAACGATGGAGTTTGAGATGTTAAAAATTCTAAATAATACATAATACAGAGAATTATATTTAAAAGTTCCTAAAAATAACAGAAAAACTCATCTTTCATCATGTTCTAATCCACTCCTTTTTATTTCAGTTTTTTTCTTTTCCACCTCTCCCTGGTTTACACTTCATCCTTCTCTGTCTCTTCACATGTTTCTCCCCCGTCTCACACTCCTCCTCCACAGCCTCCTCCACCTCCTTCTTCTCCCACTTCCACCTCCGCTTCCCCTTTACATGTCCTCTCCTCTGTTGTTCTCTTGGATGTGTGTGTTAGAGAAATTGTCAAATCATCAGCTCTCAACTCCCCCTTGTGGCGCTGCTCTCATTCATTAGCACACACACACACACACGCGCACACACGCACACGCACACGCACACACTAGGTAGACTTGCATACACATAAGCAAGCACATAAAGCCAGAGAGAGTTATACACACACTCTCCACTCCACAGTAATGAGGATGTTGAGCAATAAAAGATAGCAAGAGTGGGCATTAGCATTTAAAAGAAGCCAAATTAGCCATCGCGCCACAATCTCCAGTAAATGAGTCTGGATGTCGGGCTAAAACGGCTTTTATCGAAGGACAGATTCACAGCGGAGGAAAAAGAGGAAGGTGCAGCGGCAGACAGACAGGCAAAGGCTTCACACTCTAACACTATTCAAATGCAGCTGTTGCTAGAAAAGACATCGCAGCTCTTCTTTCACAACAATCCCCTGTGGGCCTGGATGTGGCGTTATGTTTAATTTAAAACATGTTCCCTGCAAAAGAAGTTCCCTGAACCCTGTCTACTCACTCGTTAGCTCCTACAAATAAGACTAGAATCAAGGAGGGAGATGTTAATCCTTGTAAAAGGAGAAGAATGGAGAGATGGAGGCAGTTTGGAGGATAAAAGGAGATAGACAGGGGTCAGCGAACATCGGCTCCCCAGAAATGACAGAAAGGGCACAGAGGAAGACAGCAGCAGTCCAACGGCCTGTTTGTTTCCCTCTCTCTCCCTTAAAGTTGAGATTAATTTGCCTGTTATCTCTGTGATCTAAATCAGCGATATTAATTACATGCATACTCATGCTGAATGGTTTGTGCAATGTCAAATGCACACAGCAAACAAATGAACATGCTCAGTGTGTCAATGCACAGAGGGGTTGTGGTAAACAAACAATAAATGCGATGATATTACAGTAATAATGTGCATGTTTTATGCATACACGTTCTGCGTACGGCTGAACTTGCAGGTTTCCCGTTTCCCTTTCATACCTCACACTTTGCATGAGGCAGAGGGCAAATTACAGCTCACTCTGGATTCACACTACAGGCTATCCACATACATAAATAGTACTGTAAATGTAGAGGTGAAGTAACACCACTTAAGGCCCTATGGGGAAATTATGGAAATATAACATTAACATAATTAAAATATTAAGTACTCCAGGGTTCCGATGAACTCACTATTTATATTTTGCATTTCTAACTATTTCTACTCCTATAGCTATACTTATATCTCCTGCACTCCACATAAAGCATTAACACATAATACAATATCAACACCTACAGTATTTCAGGACTAGAGTTTCAGCGAGACAACTCACTGAAACTCAGACTTCTGACCTCCGGCTCACAAAAGCCTTTCAAACGAGTCTAATCTCCAGGAAACAACACTATTGTTGTTTAAAGTCACGCATAGTTCACAAGACTAATATAATAAAATTGTCAATGTGAGAATAATATGCTACTGTGAGGTCATGATATTTATAAAGCAGTGAAGTGATAACTTCACAATTGTACATTACAGACACACAATATTTTAACATGGAAAATATAGGAATAGTATTCACTATTCACTATTGTGAATAATAAAGTGAAAAATAAGTTTGTTTATATGCTGTAATATGCTGTAGACTGCAATAAATGAAGCCATAAAGTCACAGTTCAGTGGCGTAGACCTGGAGTAAGGACCTATGGAAACATGCAAATTGTGGTCTCCGTCCACGCTGGATGTATGTCCATTCCCACCTCACAGAAGTAGGACTTTGAGCAGCCTGAGGCGAACAGAACAGGAGGACGAGGTGTGGATTGCAGGTCATTAGCTGTAGCCCAGGATTAGCCTGAGCAGAGCGGCTAGCTGCAGCTCGGATGAGGCTAATTAGATCTGTCTATCTGAACACATCCATCTTCAGCTCATCCCTCCTCCCTCCGCTCCCCCTCTCCAAATAAATTGTTCTTTATTACTCTATCATTCAGGTTATTGCCTATGAAATAATGAGACACTCCTGGTCAGGGCCAGCATAATTGATTTTTTTTTCTCTTTCTTTTTTTCTCTTTTGGTTGATGTGTGAGTGTGTCTGTGTGTGTGTGTGTGTGTGTGTGTGTGTGTGTGTGTGTGTGTGTGTGTGTGTGTGTGTGTGTGTGTGTGTGCTCTCAAGGTATTGTTATTATTAGCTAGTCAGGGATTTCTGAGAAGATAAAATGTTGGGAATGATAAATGAAGAAAGAAAAGCAAATACAACTAAAATATATTATTTTTTTCTTTAATTGTATGTGAAATCATTTGAAGTTTCTTCCATACATCCATTTCAACCTACCATACAGAACAGATTTTTACCGTAGAAACTGAACAAAACATGTGAAGGCGTGGACATAATATGTCACCTTTGTTGAAATATAAACTTCCCAAATATCAATATCCCTCTATTGATTCTTTAACGCTCACTTCCTGACTCTCTCTCTCTCTCTCTTTCTCTCTCTCTCTCTCTCTCTCACACACAAACATACGGAGATCACAGGCGATACAAGAGGTCTGAGGAGGAAGGAGGGGCCACAGTATAAATGTTTCATTCCTCCTGAATGGCAGGTTAAGTGAGGATACGATAATACTGCCGACAGTAATGGCAACTTTAATTTCCTTTTCCTATTGTGGAGATTTATGTGGAGAAATTAAATTCCAGCAGCTCGCAGGCTTCAATAATCATTATACAGTGCAGAGAGGGAAAAGAAAAGAGAAAACTGTTTCACGGTCACAATATATAAAAGAAGCAGGTTAAGCACCAGGGGAAAGAGAAGGTAATCTGTGAGGGCTTAATAAACACAAAAGACATCATACAGATGTTCAAAAAAAGTCTCAGAGCAGTGGTTGGTTTATAAAAGAGCCGAGGGCTATCATGAGCTCAAACAAGAGCGGCTCCATGACGCTGTGGGTCTTTCTGGTTTCACCTACGAATTAAAACAAATAAGTCTCCCCTTTAAATACAGTACCTTTAAGTGAAGGGTTGCTGTCGGACATCACTACAGTGATCACTATTGCTTCAAATGCAAATATTCAGGTACATTTTCCAGTAGGACATCCTCTATTTGGGTTCTTCGAGTTCTACCTCATTAATTCAGAAATATTTTCTTTTTCTTTTCATATTAACATTTTCTACTACGATCAGAGATTGCAGATTTAAGAGACATTTCTGTTACTCAACTTACAACTACCTGTACATCTGTGTAAATAATGTTTACATTGGCCGTTTTCTGTAGGTCATTTCCATGAAAGTAGCCATTCTGAATCCTGCCTACAAAGCTTTGATTGGTTGTGTGACTCCAACTAGAAACTGCAATTATTGTGTTCGACATCAACTTAAATCATTGAACAATTCAGAGATTTCCTGAGGATGTGCAAATTAATTAGTTGTGACACTTGGTGATATGACCATCGTCTAGTGATTAGAAGAAACAGTTTATATAAAACTAATTAAAAGCTGGAAGTGAGCAATGAATCATTAGTATTGGTCAATTATGTTTTATATGATGTCATTTTTGCTATGGGAACTAGCCAACACCTGTGACTGAGACTGTACTACATGTCTCTTTCATTTTCACAAACATCTTAGACAGTGTTTCACGTTTTGCTGTGACAGAACGAATTAGCTGTGTGCATGCAGCCTTTTGGGGGGTGGAACAGATGCGTAATGTTATGTGTCTTTTAAGCTACCTGATACATACATTTCCCTCAGGATCAATAAAGTATCTATCTATCTATCTATCTATCTATCTATCTATCTATCTATCTATCTATCTATCTATCTATCTATCTATCTATCTATCGCTCTCTCTGTCTCTCTCTCTCTCTCTCTCTCTCTCTCTCTCTCTCTCTCTCTCTCTCTCTCTCTCTCTCTCTCTTTCTCTCTCTCTATCTATCTATATATCTCATCCATCCATCCATCGATATATCTATCCATCCATCCCTTCCTCCCTCCCTCCCTCCTATGAATGCTGTGTGGCTGATGAAGGAGTTGTCGGTCCGACGACGCGCAGTGCTTTGCAAACAGGGGGTTAAACTGTCGCTTTCAGCTTGGCTGCTCGTCCCTCATTTATTAAAACCAAACCTTATCAGATGACAAGCGTCATTGAAGTTTGACATTGATAGAATAATCTGCACTCACAGCAGCTGCCTCACTGAGTGTGTGTGGAGAGAGTGTGTGTGTAAAGTGAGTGCTAAACAACTCTGAAGCCAGTAATATTTACAAAAGAAAGCATTGGTGCATGCTTTACACTAAATGCAAACGTTAGCATGTTAGCATGCATAAAGTGACATTATAACGTTAACATGCGGATGTAATGCTTACTATGTTCACCAGCTTAGTTTAGCATGTTAGCATGCTAATATTGGTACAGTTGAGGATGTTGAGAATATCATTAGTGTCGTAGGTATTCGATCAATACCAACATTGGTGCTAGATGAAAAGACACCAAGGCTGTTACTGTTCATCCTGTCCATACCAGATGTTGGGACAATCCCTCTAGTAAATGTTGAGGTATTTTTCTGGATAAGTAAAAACTTTTAGCTCTTTGGTACCAACTCATAGATCCCATCTAGGTACCATGAGTGTCTGTAAAACAATTCATGGTAATCCAACCAAAAGACATTTCACCCAAATCCAAAAAACACTTCATCATCTAAATACTTTAAAAAAAACTTAGGGGATGTCCAAAGCTAATCATCTTGATCAGCATGAATGTCTGTACCAATTTTCATGACAATCCATTCAATAGATGTAATATTCAGTCTGAACCAAAGAGGTGGACTAACCAACCAACATTGTCCTTTCAAGTGCGTGGCTAAAAACACACCCTAAACAGTGAGTTTTCCTGCTTAGCATCCTCAGAGCTGTACACTCTGTACAATACACAAACAGCTGGTTCCCTCATCCTCTCCTCTTATTATATTGCACAGCACAATCGTTATTTCCTCTGCATTTATCTTAGCCAGGTCAACACGGTGTAATGATGCAAGCTTGACGCAAGCTGATGAACACACAATTAAATTAGAGGCGGAGAGACCACGAGCAGTGAAGTGAAGAGAGTTTAAAACAATAAAGGGAATAAATAAGAGGGGCCTCACCCTCAGGAAAATGTCCCTCTTAATATTCATTAACAGAGAACGGCGGGGAGTCTGTGACACTTGCCTCCTCGACATGAACAAATGGATTGAAATATTTAACGGATGATGTAGGCCACTCTCTAGGGAAACACTTCAGACAGATCTGTCTCTGGTACCCAAACTTTTTGTCATCATTTTACTTTGGCAGAGACACTGATGTTTTGTCACCAACTTGGCGTCTCTCTTTATGTATGTGACACATGGACGTGTGTGGTCTGGAGTTAACTGTTTACCTTTTACGCTCCTAACTCCTCGTAAATCTGCCCTAAACTGTGATGAAAGGTTGAAGCCGCTACTCTCCACAGCTAGCTATATTGAAAGCATTTCATCGTGCTGGACGTGCCGTGCTAACTGTTCCGATTTCAGAGTCAGAAGACAAAAGTATTGGAATAAAAGGAAATTTCAGGCGTAATTCATGCTAAACAATGTTACATTAAACTGATGTTGGCATCTTGGATGAATGGGTTAACTGTGTGAAATATTTGAGGACTGGAGAGTGGGCTGAGGAGACTGAAGGCTAAATCAAGTGAAATGATTAAAAGGAAATGTCTGCTTCTGTATGTAACAGATATATGCACTAAATGTCTAAAACCCTGCTTGTGGCTGCTGATGGCTACATTGTTCCCTAAATGTCACAAATAAAAAAAGTAGATGAAAAAAAAACATGCTAATACCATTGTTAGCTACAATCTTCAGCACCAGAGTTTCTTCAAGTGTTTCTGAAGCATTTTAATTGTCCAGCATTTGTCCTTCTCACGGAAAAGTTATGCTCCTGTTTCAACAAATGTATCAATCCACACCGATTCTGAAAACCTTGGCTTGATAGTAGAACAAAAAGATCAGGAGGTGACTAAACTGATTAGGATCATGGTCTGGAACTTATTAATATCTACGACATATTTCATGACTTTTTTTATTAGATAGCTTGCATTCAACACAGTTTAAGTAAAGTCATTGTTTTGACCTGGTAGTGGTTCTAAAAGAAAAGTTAGGTGATCCATATTAAAATGACATTGCAACCCAGCCAGTAGTTGTTGAGATGTCTTGCTTTTGAACACAGTGTTGGAAAGACTGACCGGGACAATCGCTCTTACTTGGACTCTTGTCATCTGTCACTTTCATTATTGTAGAGCTTGTTTGTTCTCTAAATCAAATCAGAGAGTTGATGTGAGAAGACTGCAGGTCTGTGATGACACTGCTGCCAGCTCTTAATTGCAGCTTCTTCACAAACACATGTGGCTTGCACAACGGCAAGTGTTGTCCTGATTAAGCATTACCCAACGTACTCACACCTAACCTGTTGTCCTGGCTAATGAGACATGCATGCTGCCCTCTTCTTGTGAAAACAACACTCCCCCTTCAAATCAGCCATCGGATGTAAACCACAGGAGTGGTGAAAATAGCACGCACGTTTGGAAAGGTGGGGTCTTAGACCTGATCAGATGCATCTTTGTGCATCACACTTTTTGCGAGAGCTAAAAACATATGGAGGGGAAGAGGGCAAATTAGCCACTTCTATAAATACATGTGTAAGACGAGAGGTGGTAACATGTAAAGACAAAGCACTAACCACGTTCTCTTAAATGTGTCTTCACATTGGAGATGGGCAACGCAAGCCGTTTCTCTTCCTTTCTTCATGCCCTTCTCCTTCACCGCTCGTTTAGCTGAGAAACCTTTGTTAAAAAGAATGGAAGAAGGAATGCTCTTTGATAAGTTATTATTTTCTCTCGCTTCTGCTGGCAGTATGGAACGACAACAAACATGACGTGAGCCCGGATGCTGACAAAGTTTTGGTTAACAACAAAAGCTATGGCTATTGAATGGATGACTTCTGGTGTAATCAAGCAAAGAGCTCTTCACGCTCAAGGACAAGGCCATGCATGCACCACATTCTGACACTTTGAACAAGCAACAAAGGCAGTGTACAGAAAAGCATCTTGCACACGATGGGTGCAAATGGCTTTTGAGAGGTTCATGGTAAAAGCAGTCAATACCACTGTGGACATAAATAGGTTTCATTCAGCTGTTTACCTAATCCTGTTGGCTACAGCTAAAGCACATGCTACATCGCTGCATCGTTAAAGATCTTGTACCAAACTTTACCTCTAGATTCTTAGATACCCACACATGCTAAATCTAATGGGTCAGTTTAAACAGGACCTTTCACTTCCTACAAGAACAGTATACTTACCGTGTCTAACAATTTAAAGGTCCAATGAAATGCTATAACTACTTCCTTAATTTGATGTATTTCCTGTTGAAACAGGATGTTATGCCCTGCCACTCGTAACATGAACAAATCATCTAAGAGCAGCATACATCATCTCTTTTGAATGCCCCATACGTATCCAGGAATTTTAATAGCATTACTCAATGTTTTACTAAGAATGTTGTTTCATCCCTAAGTGATGGTAGCTTGCCAACAACTTTTAAAATAACTGCTAAAGCCACAAAGAAAGCTTAAACATTGCCTAAAAGAATAGCAAGCCAAGATAATGCTTATGAGTGCAACAGTGTATTTATTGTGCAGTTTGCTGTAATGAAACAGTCTGCTGAGCCACACTTCCAGAATAGTTCCCCATCATTTTCAAATGCTTTGCAATTACATAATTAACAGCAAAAGAACTATGTAGGGCACCATGATGCCAGGGATTGCTGTGGCGCTTAAAACTAAGTTGACAGCTTAATATGACTTATTGAGGTAAACTGACAGCCGAAACATCACAGTTCATTGACAGACTCAACTTATGACAAAGACAAAGAAACTGTATTAAATGTGATCCGTCAAGTGTGGCTGTTAACCAATCTGATCAGGTCAGTACAGTATACCATGATACCATCCCAGCATATGGCATTTCTGTATCTTTAAAAATACCCACAGTGGATGATTCGTGCTTACTATGTATATGTTTTATAGTCAAGGTCTTAGTCTCAATCCATAAAGGGAACTACACCACACTTAACATGGACATTACAATAAGTTGCTAAACTATAGATATCAAAACTCTTGATTTCACAAAAATACCAACTGCTCAGGTAAACATACAATAATACGATCAAACAAGTCAAGTGTGTGCACCCTGTAAACCAGCTGTATTCTACCTATTTACTCCATGTGATTTTAATAACTGCCAGTAGCAGAGAGTGTCACCATCCAATGCTTTTCTAAAATGTCTGGTTTAATGTAGCAGTTCCTGTATGGCACTTAGTTTCAAGGTTAACAACACAACTTATGTTCAGTTACCAGACAAATGGACCAAAGACCTCTCAAAATGAATCTAACCACATTTTACTGCTCACATCCTGTGTTATTAGCCCATGATGTTAAACAGGTCACTGACTAATGATGCTCTATATACTCTTCCACAGTACCATCTGTGGTGTGAGCCACTTCAGAGATTGACACCTTTTTTTTCTCTTAGCTGCTCTTCTTCAACTGACTCCTCACTTTCAACCCGGTTTTTTATCTTAACTGACGTTTCGGAAACATTGTCACCAGCTCGCTTTCGCCGCAATCATCAGTTTTGATTTCGCACCTTGGGGCCCACTTAGTAACCACCCACTTAGCAATGTAAACCCTAATCAGCACCTTTACCCCTCCCAGCACACTCACACAGACATACAATTACACACATGTACACACACCAAGTCAAAACCATTTTTTCACCTGATAATACCACAAAGAGGACGTTAGCCAACAGCAGAACTGATACTGCTGATACTCATCAAGCCTGCAGCCTCACTAACCACACGTACACACACACACACACTCACACATGTACACACATACACTCACACGTACACACGTACACACACACACACACTCAGTGTACAGTGACATTCACAAGGACCTTCATGCACATACACACAACACAAATTCACACATACAGATACACACACCCTTTATCTCTTGCTTTCCACACATTACATACGTCAGCTATAGCTCCCCACACATGTGTGATGCAACTCGGTGACCACAGGTGACCACATTTTGGATGAAAAGCATTTTTTAATTACAAAAACCTGCATAATGTAATCAAAGGGAAAAGTGTGGGTTTGTTTTTATTTTAGGTTCACATGTGCAGAAGAAGAGGCCAGTGTCAAAGTGAGTTAAATGGAGACACAAACCCAAAAAGGCTGTCGCTAAAGTCAGCTCTGGTTTAAAGTGCACCGTCTTAAAAATGCATTTATAGCTTGAGGACACATTTGCCAGGGCCTGCTCTTAAGTGACACCACAGGGATAGTTTCTGTTGGACGATGTGAGGCTTCAGCCTGCAGTAGGAGCCCTGGATTAAAGGCATTATGGGTACAGCTTGAGGGGACGGGTGCCCCTTTTGACAACGGGGACTGTCATTCTTCACCTTTGTGCCCTTGCTACCTTCTTCTAAAACTGTCCTTTAGTTCTTAATATGAAACGATCAAGAGATTGTCGACTTCTCACTAATGATTCCTCTTGTAATCTTTTAACTGGCTGCCAGGCATGATGTGCTTCCAATCCAGGCTGTCCAGTGATCCTCCTTAAGATGCATGTCTCTTAAGTAGACAGTGTGTATTAAAGCGGAGCTTAAGAATGGAATCAATGACCTCTGCAGAGTTCACGTGGCATGCTCGGCTGCTTTGCTGCTTCATGTATATGATATGTGATGCCCATTTAAATATTTACAGGATGGTCAGCTTCTGCTCTAATTGGCAAACCAGTGTGTTTCTGTACACACACTGAGTGTATTGTGGGGTTGGTTTCACAGTGCCATTGTCTGGAGATTTCCTCAGCCATGAATGTTTGATTGATATATATTTTCAAAGAAAAAGTGTTTCCCTCCATAATTCAGCGGCAGGCCTGAGGATGTTAGGAGGGATGACCGGGAGGAGAGAACAGCATCCATTTGCAAATCTCTATCATTTATGGACCTCCATACTCAAATGCCAGGTTTTGTTTCTCCAAACGCTGTGTGTGTGTGTGTGTGTGTGTGTGTGTGTGTGTGTGTGTGTGTGTGTGTGTGTGTGTGTGTGTGTGTGTGTGTAGTGTATTTCAGCTCAGATAGTCCCACATGACATGATGCTAGCTGAATGTGTGGACTGTAAAAAGCTGGCAAACAGCAACTATTGTTAAATCTCCTACCGCTGCTTGTGCTAAGCGGATGTCTTGCGATCTGAGACTCCGAGAACACGGACGTCGCTTCTCACTGCCTGGCCTGTCTGCTGAGAGCAGACCATTTAAAGGGTGATTATTATTTTAGGTAGAGAACCACAGACATGATGTTTTTAGGATGAAGTGCCTGGAAAAGTAAGGCTATCCCTGCTAGGTTCAAATCACACAATATAAAATATGAAAACATGCAGACTCTCTCCCTGAACTGGACTGCAGATCATAACCTGAAACTAACAGTAGATTCACTAAGAAATGTTAGCTAACAGGATTTATATCTGAATGCCATGACTGTTATGGTTTACTTTAGACCAGAAACTTCAGATCTTTAGTCTTTCTTACAATTCAAACATGGTCCACAGTTTTTCAGCATTGTGGTTCATTTGTAAAAACGTTCACTTTTCAGACTGTTTCCTTGAATCCCTTACCAGAGGAAAACAAGAGGCTGAAATCTGTCCACAAGAAACTAAACTAAAAGTCCAAAGCTCTACAGAGGCACTAGCTTATCTGTCTGGATGTTGAAGTCACTGAGAAGTACAAACTTCATAAAAAATGCTTTGTAAAATTGTGTTTCCTCTGTAGTTTGTACCCCTGTGCATAAAGGAGTATGCATAGCATACTGTGATGGAACAGCGTTGCCGAGGCTAAGAGTGAAGGGTTGCTTAAAATAACTCCTGGGATGCCGGCCAGTGGGCTTTGACTTCTATAGATGGTGAAGCACATAGGCAGCCAGAATGAAATGGTGACAGCTTGATATACGTGTGTTCGATAGAAGGATGTCTGACTCCTCAAAGAGAGAGGCCCTGGTGGGCGGTAGAAACATTATTAATATAAACATATTGATTGGTGCAGCATTAATGTGGGTACTAGAGGAAATCTCAAAATTAAAGGTGTTCATCCTCTGGGAGCCTTGAGGTCCTCTGATTTTTCATATGATTCTGTGAACTATGAGGACCAATATTTTGGGGTTTCAGTGTAGTCAGCAGATATCCGGGCCAAGACTTCCTCTACCGTGCGCCAGTCAAGACACAAGAATCAAGTTGGAGTTGAGAGACGTCTAAGACCGGTGTTGTTTCACAAGTGGCCAGTTTACAAGCTAATTTTAAGCTAACATAAAGCTAAATCATTGTCAGACAATAGCCGATGGATTATGAAATTGCATTAGGACAACGCCTCTTGTTCATTCCACACAGACTGTTTACTAGTACTGTGTACTACTCGCACTACAAACTGACTGCAAACGTGAATGCAGAATTGGTTTATAAAGATTACAATTACATACAATTGATAACTATACCAGACACAATTGGATATTTAAATATAAATCATCATGTGGTAGACTATACTATATACAGAACCAAACTTTTGTGTAATCAACCACCATTCTGGAGACTATAAATTAGAATAGCACATACTGCACGCATATTACACATGGTACTGTCACTGCCACACTTATGAAGAACTGTCATCTCATTGGAGGCAGAAATGGAAAGATGCTGCGACACTGTGAGGTCCCCGGCCAGTTTTGACCCTAACCTTAGCACTTTTACCCAACATGCACCTTAGCCGGCTGCGGCACCGGGACAGCGCAGACACGTCAATCTATTTCAAACAGATTTTTAATGAGGTGCCTTATCTTATTGATGTGGATGGTTGTGATGCAAGGCGCTCCTCCAGGCAAGCCCGCTGTCCCTAGGGCCTGGCCATCCAGCCAGCTCATTGTTAGGTTTCATATTCCAGAATACACACACACACACACACACACACACACACACACACACACACACACACACACACACACACACACACACACACACACACACCTCCACAGACAAGACAAGTATACCCATAGCTCACACAGCCTGTCTGCTGCATATCCATGAGCTATTGAAAACAGTTATGGAAAATGTGTGTGTGTGTGTGTGTGTGTGTGTGTGTGTGTGTGTGTGTGTGTGTGTGTGTGTGTGTGAGAGAGTGTGTCTAATGCTTGCAAGTGCATGAATACATCTGCATGGATGTATGGGGATGCTTTTGATGACCTGATTTCCCCCCTCTGCTTGGCACAGACATTGATTTCCCACCGTCATTGTCTCAGACCACAGAGAGGTATACATAGTGTGGTGTATGTTCAGTTATTTTATGTATGTAATATGTGTGTTGAAGTCTCACAGTCCGTTTCAATATATGTTAAGTAGCCTACTGTAAATCCTAATACTTCAGAGAGAACCAGGCCTATACCTTACCTGTATTAGAGACAAGTATTTAATCATATTTTAGTAAGATGTCTTTCTTTTTTCTGATCCGTCCTCAGTTTAATTTGCTGTTGAACCTATTTAATGTTATAAACTGATATTTTCCCCATGTTTACCTGTCATGTAGAGGAATTTTAACAGCACAAAAGCTGCATATTTCCATCAACAAAAGTCATGTAAAACCACTCTGCTGCTGAAGATCACAACTCTTCTCGGTCACTAATTGATTGCATTCATTCTACTTCACTGTTTTTTTTGTTTGTTTCCATCAATGCAACTGAACAACGTCACATAAAAAGATAAAACGTCATAATCCTGGCAGGATATCTGCAGGAAGTATTCTATTTCATTGACGGAAGCTTAATACTGATTAATAAAATAAGTAAAAGTGATTTAAATAATTATAATGTTAAAAAATGGAATTGGTGCAATTAAAAAGTACATTGTGATGACTACCAAGTGAGTGTTTCTTTTATTCATCGTTTATTTGGGGCTGGCTTTTATTTGTTTGTGCTGGACAGAACATATTATTATTAACCCCATTACTGTTATTAGCATCAATTTAAATATCAGTCTTTATTTAAGAATTAATGGTATTATAGTAATACTGCATTTCCTCTTTTCGAACCTACATTAAATAACATCATGTTGTTTTGAAGCTGAATGTCATCCAGGCTTGTTAATGCCACTCATGACCTTTCTTTCTCTGCTAGTCTTGACTTGACTTGTTCAAGTCACTTTGCTCAAAAAGGGGAAAAAAGGCACATTCCGAATATAAAGAGTATTAATTAAAATGCTCCCAAAAATAAATTGTCCTTCTTGGAATCTCCACATAGGTAAGATAAGCAGCGAAAATGTCTCTGAGATAGAAAAGATCAGCTGTCAAAAGTCTTGAGGATGATGAGAGAATTGGAGAACATGGATGAATGAATGAACGAATGATAAGTATAAAAAAAGATTTGGTGGTGGAAAATCTGCCAATTTGGAGGCCAGTGGTGTTCTATGACCACGTTCAGACGTTACTTTATTTTTTTTACAAAGACTGAAGCCGCATCAGCGCTCACATTATTAGAGACTGTAACAAATGGTGGATAGAAAGAGATAGAGAGGACTCCCCCGTTCCCACTGTGGCTCTCCGGCATTCCCTGATGAATGTGAGCAGAACATCAGGAGGGCTGGAGGAGCGAAAGAGAACCAGAGAGTGACCAAAAAAGGGAGAAAAAAAAGGCGACTACTACTGAAAGCAAGACAGAGTGGCGTGACATTGATTGATGTCTGAGCGCTCCCCTTGATTCGCTGATTAAACCCATCAATCTATATGCAGAAGAGGTGTCCGATGCAAATGGGCCCAATCAGGCAGGACAAAATGGTTTTGTCAGGAAGTTATGGAAATAACTATAGGTAAGGCCGAGAGAACGCGGCGAGCAGGCGGGGATCTGACGCCGTGATGCTCCAAATTAGGAGATTACATGCTCGCCGCTCCCCGCCGTTTGGTCCTGCTCTGACGCCCAAATTGTTCTGCCATTCTTTCTTTTCTTTGCTTAGCGGTCAAAGCCTGGTGGCAGCATACGCTACGCTACACAATGCAATTGCCCGGACCACTTCAGCTGCGGCACCAGTACAGTGGGAGAGAGGGGATATTTAAAAAATAAAATGTGGTCTGCTGCTTCCAGACATTAAAGGGGTTTACCTCAGGAATTAGTCTACAGTTATTCTTATGATTGTGGAATTATGAGTAACGTTTGACCTTTCTCCTTCAGTCACATAAGCAGAAGGCCTTGTGTTTGTCTCCGGGAGCACATTTCTAATGTTGAACCATGAGAGTCCCACACCACCTGAGCAGCCCGACCCGCCAGCAGCTCATTTGAATAGAAGAAAAAGCACATTTGTTGTCAGGGAAAGTGCATTTCTCTTAAGATCAGAGAGAGAAAAATGAATCACGTCTGAAGGCGTCAAGCCGTTAATTCCAGATGGGTCCTGTTCTTTTTTGGGGGGAGGATTTTCTTTTTCCACCATTCTTTTGTTGCCCTCTTCTGCAAAGCCTGACCATTTCAATATCTCAGCCTATCTAATAACAGTCATTCCTCTGTGGATTCTCTCTGTCTCATTTCACTTCCTTGGCCCCAGTGTGTGAGTGTGTGTGTGTGAGTGTGTGTGTGTGTGTGTGTGTGTGTGTGTGTGTGTGTGTGTGTGTGTGTTTAGGTGTGTGTGTGTGTGTGTGTGTGTGTCATGGCCTCCCTCTATTTTCTTCACTCTTACTGTGTGAGAGCATGCCTTTCTCTCTTTTTCTCCCCCCTCCAGCCAATTGCGATCCAAATCTGTTTAATTAAGTAACAAATGCTGTTGGCATAGTAACAGCTCTGCTAATTTATCATGGGAAATAGTCTGTTAGACACACAGGTTGCTTGGCAACAGCCAATGGTGGCGAGAGATGCGGTGGTGATAAATTGCACGAGATGCAGATGCAAGTGACGGCAGGCTGCTGCATTTGAGTGGCATCAGAAACATTCATTAAAGTCAACTTTAAACATTTACCACTCAAATTAGAAGAACATTTTTGCACTTATCTTTTCTTTTTTGTAAAATATTGGAAGGTTTTACTGCTAACAATCTTTCAACTTAAACAAAGAGACATTTGGAGGGAAAATCGCTCTTTTGACTAACTGTGACACCACTTTATTCTATTGGGTCACAAGCCAAATAGGTTGGGAACCAAGCAGTCATTAACCTAACTAACTAACAGAACTAATATCAAACATTAAATGCATCACTGCTTCCTGTGCACTTGGGAACAGACACCAGGTATACACCGGCAGATGTGAAAGCTTTCATGAACTGGCTAGAGGTTGACTCCAGCTGCGTTAAAGCAATCAGTGACAGAAAAGCAGCAACACTGACATTTATTCATATGGAAATGTCACTGATTATTACTTTAAAAGTTACTAGTTGCGGCCACAAAGATACCAATTTGCAGATAATCATGTGTACTTAGATTTCTTGAGTGAAACAACAGCAGCCTTCAATAACAGCAGGATTCGTAGAGACCATTTCTCTGCATGTTAGAGTGTTGGAGCGAGTACAGGGACAGTGGAACTATGCTTCTTATTATGCACTGTGGCTGCTCTGCTCTGCTGTTCTGGGGGAACAATGTTCAACAATTCATTGAACAAAGTCACACCTGCCACTGTCCGATGGACAGTATGTCCTTAGATGAGATTTAGAGCGAGCCAGCTCACAGGTAATCCGCTCTTATCAGTTATCGTGTCATGGCAGTGATTTATGTTAATAACCAAAACTTGAATTGGGCCACTACTCACCAGTACGTTAGTTTCTGACCAACTGTGGACTTATTACTCAGTTCTATTTCTTGTTTAATGTATGTAGGAGCTTATGTTTTCGGCATAAGAGTCGTGTTTCCTGCTCAAACAAGTTGTGAGAAGAGGCAGCAATGTGTGAAATGTAATAAGCACTAAAGTTGTGCTGTTATGTTTGTATTCTGAGAACCTTAGTTATCTTCCCGTAACATTGTCAGATTCACAGACAGTTAAAAAAAGTATCAAAAGTGATCAACAGAAGCAGAGATATCATCTTTTTCTTTGTCCAAACCTGGTGCCTACATTACCAACAATGCAACTGGACCACCGGTCAGAGTTTTCTAGTGTTCAGCTCAAAACATTTTCCAGCTTAATTTAGTCCATAATTGATATTATGGGTAAATATGTCAGATTTTAAACACATTTCAGGGCATTAAGACAACTTAAACAAGCATAAACATAACATGTAAGATAATTACTTTTGATGATAAACATTAAGGTATGACATGTTAATGTGCTTTACTATTATGCAGATTGGCTTTTCAAATTATGGAGATACAAGCTTTCTATGTCCTTTTTTTATGCATGGCTGAATACATTTCTATACATTTGACCTTTGACCTTCTCGCCTGCTTATATCTGGGACAAGGTTGTGTGCATAATTGACTCTGATGATGTTTTGACTGCACACTCATCTGTACTTGACTGCAATCACTATCTATTATATTCCTCTCGCACCGCAGTTAAAGACCCTGGATTTTAGGCCCATTTACTGTAATGTCAAGACACAAATTTAAGGAAGAAAGGTACAGCTCTGACGGGACTCTAATTCCTAACAGCTCCAGTTCTTCATAACAATTGTCACACCGAGTGTGTGGGCCGATTTCCATTTGCAACAAAGATGTTTGGTGTAATGCACATCGTTGATATGTTGTCTCTCTCCAGTGCACAGTCCTATCATAAACCCCAGCGGCCCTAACGAATGGCGCACTCACCGGACTATGTGGTTACATGATGAAAGTTATTCATCACATTTGAATTATTCTAATCAATTTGCTGTCAGGCTAACTGCTGTGGCCGCCACAGTGACGCCGCCGTCAAGCACCGTTTGGTTGCAGCTTGACGCTGCCCGTGAAATTTATACTTTCCATAAGTACTCGTAAAACCTTCAAAGCATGACTGAGCGGGGAGAGTCACCCCCACCCCGACATCCTAGTCAAGACGACAGCTGCAGACAACAAAGTCACTCACAGACAAATAGACAAAATTATGTACAGAGCTCTGCAGTAACAGAAAAACAGCTTGAAAACACAATAACGAGCAGTAGGCATAATTTTTCCTTTTCTAGCACACAAATAAAGACGCTTAAGAAAAAGATCCCAATCGCCGATTACAACGTGACACAAGGTTGTTCCTCACACATGCTCCTAATAGCTGAAAGCATCCGCTACCCTGAGTTACTTCCTACATTTAACAGTGAGCATAAAAGCTGCTTAACCCATAACAACAAGCCAGTCAAAGCCACATGAACGCTGCAATCACCCAGTGAATATGGAAGAATCAAGGCTTCCAGTAGGACACAGGCAGACGGATAGATACATGCTTTCTATTGTCAACTCAGTGTGGCTTCTATCATCATGCATTAAGTGATAGCTCCAGACTCACTAGAACAGAGCCCCTTTCAGACATGCATCACTGTTAAATGTGGGGGAAAATTGCATGTTTCATGAACTCATGTTATAACAAGTGCCAATCACTTTTCCAAATAAAGCCAAAATCATAAAAGGTTGAAGCTGGGAACACTTGTGTAACACTTCCAACATAGTTCAGGTCTGAATCCGTCACATTAACATAACAGCTGTACAAGTTTAACGCTGTGGGTTTTCATCTTTGTCCAGTTTGCTCCTCAGATCTCCAGCTCTATAGTTTGTAGAATAAACAGTAGGGGAATAAACTAGATATATACAGTATGAGCAGTATTAATATTGTGGAATGAATATGTGAAGATATATACAGTGTGGACAGTAGAAATGTGCAGCAGTTACAGAAGATAGTGCAAGTTGAATAGAATAATAAAAGATATAGTGCAGGTGTAAGAAGAAGTAATGCTAATAGTAAACATTATATTCTTCCTAAGAAAACTAATACATTTCTAATTGAATCTTTCCCATCCCTTACGCACAAAGCAGGACATATGTGCAGTTTGTAGTGAGATGGGAACACAGTGAGAGCAGCCCTCTTTAGGCTCAATGTAAACTTAAGGCAGCTTAGTCTCATTAAATTACGTAAAAACTCATTTTTAGAGCCATATTTCGAAATGAAAATGAGATGCGTATTTATCGTTAAATGGACGGACAGCAGGACAGGCAGCTCTTTCTTTAAAGTGTAGGATGTAACCTCCCACCCTCCCCCACCACCTCCTCCCCCAAAGGTGAAATAAGATTGTCACTCTGATGCGTCCGCTCAATCTTGATGAGTTTGGGAATAAATATGCAAAAAAGGGGGCTTCCTGGTGGAGAGAGAAGGGAGAGAAAAAAGAAGCAATCAAGGATAGCTGCGGTCCCCGGCTGGACTATAAATCTCTGTCTGTTTCAATTGCTGCTGTGGCCGAAACGGTGTAAAATTCGAGCGGGGATGTCATCAATTTCTGTTAGCTTCTCTATCCTTTTCAGTGCCGGTCGGCGGGCAGCCGTGATGGATTGATTTTGTCACTTGTGCTCAGTTCACAGTATGTTAACATGGAAGGGCAGAGTTGGGTTATGGAGAGAGGGTTATTAGTGGCTCGGCTGTGACTGGACTTTTCTCTCTCTCTTCTCTTCTTGTGAAGGTCTCTTACTCTGTCTCCCATCCCTGTCACTCTGCCTTACACTCAATATACTTGCTCTCCCATTTATCACACCTCATTCCCTTCCACATCTGCATCCATTTTATCCCTGCGCACCTCTACCTATACCCTCTTATCTCTGCATAACTCTGCCTATCTCAGCCAACTGTCTCCACCTAAGACCTGTCAACCTATTCCTCTCTCTTCACCTACATGTGTCAGCCCCTTCACATATATTTATCTATTTCAGCCGTCCAGTCTACCTCCACCATCCTTATCTCTTATCTCCCTTCCTCTAATTATATCCACTTTTATCCATACCCTCTCTAATCATACTAACCCTGAATCGTGAAGCCATTATAAAACAAATAACACAAAAACTCTGTGAATGTAATGAAGTCTATACCTAACATTACAAATTATTTCAGCACTTTTGTATTTGAGAAAAGCTTTAACTTTCTGAGTAGATTTCAGTCAGGTAGTTTTGGGATGTGATTGATGTGCTCTAATGACATGCAGCAGAGCACACAGTGACATTTAGACTCTGCATTTAACCCCGGGCAGTTACCTCTCCAGGTACTAGTCAACAGTCCTCCCCGTTCGGGGACTTGAACCGGCAACCGGTGTCTTTCTGATTTCAGCATCTTTTACCCCATCAACTTCTCACAGAAGTTCTTCTGAGTTTATCATCATATTGATTTGAAAGGCTCTCGCTGTCTCCTGTGCTGCAGTACAGCTCTCTGCCTGAACGATTACTGATGCAAGAAATGTGTTAAATTACTATTTATTTTCTCTTATTTTTTCATGGGAGCTTTTGCACTTATAATACTGAAGCAGTGTTACCGTAAAAAAAAACGTGTCAGGACTCACTTCAAAACCCAAGAAGCAGCGGCATGAGCACATCCCGAACAAGCACTGCACTAGAGTACTTAAAACCACAGATTGCTGTTTTTACACTTGTGTTTTAGTATAGGTTAAAAAAATGACATACAATGTGTTCATTAGTGTGCTTTAGAGGGGTAGGTTGGCATATTTTTGACCTACGGACAAAACCTAGATAGCTGATCATTCAGCTTCAAGTCTTTTAGTTTGGCAAACTATTTCTTCAATCAAGCTCTGTATTTAACTCACACACATACAATTGATAGTGATCTGGTCATCTTAATCCAGGAATGTAAGCATAGCAACAGGCAATTTCCAAATGTTAGACCATTTCTTAACATCTACTGTTAGGTCCCATGTCTTCTTTATCAAACTGTCTGTCAAAGAGCAGCACGTCTCTCAGGTCTATCAATTAAAGTACAGCAATTACAATAGTATAGGCCAAAATGCCAAATCAACTGAGACAACAACTGAGGCTGTCAAATCTCAATTATGTCATGTCTCTAAGTTCAAGTCCAGTTGCACGTCCTTATTTTTGTGACTTGAGACTGACTCAGGTCCAGGTCTTAAATATCAGTTCTACAGCTCTGCTACCTCGGGGTCCACCAAAGGGGTGGACCCCTCTCATCCAATCCCAACTGTAATTCTGAATCTACCATCATCGTTCTTCCTTCGCCTACCTCCTGTTATCTACCTGATTTCTACCAGTCTTTCAACATACATTAAAATATACGTACATTCACACATCTCTTTACCAACCCCATCCTCTGTGAAAGCAATGCCTGATATTTAATACATTTGAATGTAACTTTATGCGTGCATTTTTTAAGAATGTACTAATAGAGGTATCAGTGTTTCATTGAACAGGTGCTCTTTTATTAAACTAACTAAAAGCTTACGTTATTTATCTCATTTATGTGCACGTTTCAGTGTTTACTGCACGGGTGTCAAACTCAATGCAATTATATCTGGCCCGCGAGAAAATATCATACGTCTGTCATAACTGGCTTGCCGGTTTTGGTAATTAAATCAATGCATGGCACAACCACGGGAAAATACATATTCGAGGAAGTATCTAAATGTGTGAATGAAATGAAAGTTTTTGGAAAGCAAAGGGAAAGACACCACAGATCTCTGGGACGAAAGTGGCGATGTGAGCTGGCCTTTTTGTGCGACATAATGAAGCATCTCACTGTTAAACCTGCAGCTTCAGGACCGTGTGATCACGGACATGTATGATGCAATGAGAGCTTTCTAAGCCGAGCTGCCTGTGGGAGACTCTGATGCAGCAAGAAAACTTTGGTCACTACGTGTTTCCAAACACTGACAAACCATCTCCACCGCTGTGTTCCCGACTGCATTCTGCTGATAAACTGAGCGCATTTACCAACTTTGCAGCTCATAACTTTAAATTTAACTGCTCAGCAATCCGTTTGCAGTTGACTTAAATATGTTCCATATCTTTTTGCACTTCATCCAGTATGTGTATCCTGTTCAATAAATGTGGACAATGTTTGGCCTTCGACGTAGTCCCAGTTTTTAATGTTGGCCCTCTCTGTGATTGAGTTTGACACCCCCGGTTTACTGCTTGCTTTGTGCAGTTTCTCCTCTGCTTGGTTTTACGAAGGGGGCGGGGCCCCGCCCCCTTCGTAAAACACACCTTAACACACCTTAACACACCTTAACGTAAAACACACCTTAACTTACAGCCAGAGAGAGCGGAGGAAAGGAGACCGCTGCTAAATGTTTTACTTTAAAATGACACAATATAATTATTTATTACTTGTTAAAAAATGTCAGCTCAAAATTGTCTGCGGTGCCATAGGTTCCCGACCCCTTGTGCTAGGTTGAAATCCAGCCTTGTCTTATGCAGAGAGGACATTATACAGTGCCATTACATCTTCATCAGGGATTGGTCAACACAATAGAAATAACATTGCACCTTTTGACTTGTACACCTAATCCTTTTCACACAATTACAATTTTTTATGTCAAAAGCTGACCTTAAAGAGCTTACAAAATGATACAAATGAAATTCTACTGATGATAGTAAATGCTATTTGTGTTGTAAAATTATGTGTTATTTATGACACTATGCCCCCAGCAAACTCTGATCTCATTCGACGCACTTGTCTTGTCCATAAACGCAACATTTTATCATCTTTTGGCCACAGAATGCTAGATCTGGAAACGGCCCCATATCCCCATACAACACATCGCTTTCCAAATATTCTTGGCAATCTATTGTTGTCCATTATTTATCATAATAATTGACATCACTCTTTACTGGACGCTTCAACGCATACAAACACTGGCGGCTGTGTTCTACTTGTGACGTCATCGCCCGAAGATTACCGAAGTCAATGTTGATGATGATATTGTCTCATTGTTAAGAGCAGTTAACCAATTGCATGTATCCACTTGCCAATTATTCACTTTAAAGATCTGAGAAGATATTCAAATAACTGTTGAAAGTTTGTATGGCATAGACCTGAAGCTTATGACGGTGTTGCTAGAGTTTTCAATCACAGTGTGTGAGTGTGACATCATTTAACATGTACTTTCTTACTGAATAATTTTAAGATGCTCATTCTTGTCTGTTCCATCATCGTTACTGTTCCTGCTCAAAAGGACTAAGTCGTATTATTTGTTTCTGAAAGTTACGAAATGAAATGAAATGAATGAAATGTTTAATAAACAGACAAGCTAGAAATATATCACTCCTCATATAAGACATGTATATATGTATATATAACATCTTTGGTTTGTTCAGCTTTCAAATATTTGGTGGTTTGGTCATTGACAGCCGCTTGGAGAAACCATTGATCAATCTGAGCTGTGAAGGCTAAATTCAACCTGGGGTGACATCTTCCTACATAGCTAGCTAGTTAACTAATGCATATGGTTGCAGAATATTTAGGAAACAGAGAAAGACTTTGGTATTGTAAGCGTTTTTTGGTTTTGTAAACAATGAGCGGCGGACAGAAAAAGATGTCTTGGATCGGATATCCACCGGCTACAACGGAACACCAGACACAAAGCCCCTTATCCCAAGAGCTTTATCATACTCAGACCAATAGCCAATGGGTTCCATGTTTGCTAGCTACAACATCCATGAATAGCAACATAAAATGTTCCACAAACATTTCCAAAACACAGTTGTACAGATTCTCTCCTAAATACTTTACTTTACTTTAAACGGCAGTTTATGTGTCAACTGATAATTACAATGAGGGAAGGAGGCGGTACTCACTCCTGATTGGTTAGGGCATAACAAACAAAATACGTTCTTCTCCCAAACACAAATGGGCAAACATGTATCCAATGTCAAACTGCTGATTCAGTATCTAAGGCAGGGTGGACCTACAAAATAATGTGGAGCAAAACACATTAGATTATTGTTACCAATAATGACACACACACACACAGGTTACCACTGAAAAGCATAGTGAAGTCCTAACCACAGCCAACGTGTACTGTTGAAAACACTGAAGATTTACAAAGAGTAGAACCAGAGGTGCTGGCAGACACAAAACACATTACACCTTCATGTGTGTCTATGTTCAGGATGTGTGTGTTTAAAGCATGTTCTTATTGTGCTGCCCATTTTTTTTTGTTATCCTACTGATCCTGTTTGGCTTCCCTATTCTTGTCCACACATACACACACACACACACATACTCTCAAGCACATAGTTTCTCGTTCTCTCTTAATACTTTGCTAGTCTGCTCTGTTTCTGCATTTCTTTTTCTCACACACACACTTTTCCCTCTCTATGACTTACACATGTGTGTACTCCCAGTAGTGACCTGACCACTAGTGGGGCTCGAACTTGCGGTGGTGACTTGTCGTTTTAAATACTTTCAGCTAATTGAGAGCTGGATGTGAGTTTAACTGTGTTATTTACTGCAATGGGAAATAGTCAAGAGCAATATTAAGAATCTGAACCTGTATTTCCTGACAGCTAAGCCCCATGTCGGTCTGCAGAAAGGACTATATAATTAATAATTATATAATATAATATATATATAATAATTAGAAATCTGCACCGGCCTGTTGCTCAAGATCTCACAGTCTGAAGTGCTTGCCAGTCATCCTCCCGTATAAACTCATAAACTGTTGCCATAGCTATTTTGTTTGTACATGAAAACCTTATAAACGTAATTAAACATTTTAACGTATTTATGTATGTTCCATTTAGATTGCAGACTATATGTACTATATATTACATTTTAAAATTGTTATTAATTTATTATTGAAACACCATCTTGTTAACACATACATATTTAAAAGTAGGAGGTCGTGTGTTGCCTTTCATGAGTCATTAACTTACATGTGTTCAAACATCAGCAAGTCATTTACATGTTCAGCTTTGATTAGGCATGAATACAGAGCATGTTTTATTGTACATCATGTGGAGACATGTAGACAACCAGTTGACAGTGCTGGTGTGGGACGTTCACAATCATCTCCGCGGTTGTTAATATAAAGACTTTGAACAATGATTTATAATGAAATACATGGCACAAAAAATTCATGTTACATATAAAGAGACTTTATTCACCCTCTAGAGCAGGGGTGTCCAAACTACGGCCCGTTAAACAAACTACAATCTTAGTCCGAATCATGTACCTTGAGGTGTTTCTGTAATTTTGTCCACACTCCTTCACTGAGTGACAAGGATGCTTCAAAATCTGCCTGTACTGCATTAATGGTAAACTGCATTAAAAACTACATACATTATGTACACTGTAAATCTGCTTTTTGCATTTGTTGATATGCTTGTAGAAGAACATCTCTCAAGAAAAAACAAACACGAAGAAGAATGAGGTCAAACGTGAGAATACAAGGATGGAATATGAAGACAGGAGAACTAAGGACAACGGATTTTTAAATAGGTGATTCGTGTAAAGCAGAATGGCATCAAATCCCACCATTGATCCTCCTCATTCTTTTCCATATGTTGTGGCTGAATTGACAACATGCCATGGTACATGTTACACATTGCTACATTACTTCTGTTAGCAAACTGCATTGTGGGTGTCGGTGCTACAAATGTCAGTATTAGGGCAGGGGCGTTGTAAGTCAAGGCAGATGCCGTAGCAGCGGCAGGAGTATATTTCACTGATACTGATCTCATGCTTTCTGACAGTAATGGCACTTATGGTAATGTCCTCTGTGAACCAGACATGGCCCTGTGCGCTCGTAGACATAGCACATAGCTCCCCGACACCACTCTGATTTAACACCACAGAAGCAAAAGGCCTGCGCTGCTGGATATTGAGATTTTAAATTTCAAATTCTGCAGCACTGTCAATGACACGGTCATGTCCTGCCATCACTAAACATGTGTGCTTTTTAAGATGTTTAAAAGAAAAAATCATCTTGACATTAAAATATCAGTATATGAGCATTAGTAATATGATTACAAGAATGGAAATATCTGAAATTAGTTTTATATTTGATAAACACATGGCAAAAAACAATAGTCAGAGTGTTAATTGAACACAAGTTTGAACACTGTAGAATATTAAACCATCTTAAACTTACATTTCTCTTTCACTATTTGCATAAACATTTTAAACTGAAGTATCTTTAAGGCTGCATATCATGATGGTTTTGGCCATCACGTAAACATAACATTAACATAACATCATGATATAATGTTTTTAAACAGTCGCTTGTTATGTAGCAGACACAGAGCAACATTAGCCTTCATTCAGTTGTGTTTCTATCCACCTGATGAACCAAAGTCGGATATTACATTCACTTTTAGCTCAGCTTGGTCACGACCAACTCCTGAAAAATTATCTTAAGCTTTCAAATCTTCCATTATTTTCACCAGCTTGTTCTCCAAGTGTCGATTAATCTGTGGGCCAAAAAAACAAACCAAACAAAGAGCTAAAAGACACTAAAAAGCTCTATAATGGTCAGACAAACTGCACAGTCAGGACTGATTTTACTGAAACTTTTTCAATTCAAAGTCATTGTTTATATAAACATAGTCTGAAAAGTGCAGATTAAAACCTATAAAAAATAATTATTTTCATCCATGTTGGTTTAAGAGTTGAGCTTTGTCTGAATTTAAATATGTAACACTACAAATATCACACAAGGCAGAACATTTTAGAGATAGTGGGAATACCAGGTTCAATATTATGACTTCATTCTTCACAATAAGTCTTACTCGCTATTTTTTTTACGTTTCAAATGCATCTGATGATCTTCAGATGAAGTTTGCTCAGTTGTCATCATAGGGCTCATAGTTCAAACCATAAGTAGGTGCCTGCCACTTATTACAATCTAATATGAATACTTAATTAATCTATCACAGCACCAGATATGCATTATTGTTGTAATCCTTCAGGACATCACTGACCTGGTGCAGATCTGTCTGCTTTTTCGAGGAAGGTTTAACAACAATGAAACAAATAGCACAGTCTCCCCTCTGTCATATTTCCTCCACCCCTCCTCTCCCCATGAAACAATGAAATTATAAAGGAGTGTCTGGGAGAAAACAAAGAACAGCATTTTTAATTTAACTTTCTTGAGAGTACCTTCCTGAGTCTCTTACCCCGCAACATCCATCTCTCCTCATCAGCCAAACACAGACAGACACCTCCCTCCTCTTCCCTTTCTTCCCTCTGTTTTTGAATATGTGTTTTCTGTTTATTATTAGCTGACTCGGTGCTTCATCATCCCGTGAAAATTCATATCTGCTGAACATAAGGGGGAGAAATAGTGGGGAATCAATCTTTTGTGCTTGGGCAGATAAACACAAGACACAATCAGAGGGAAAAAGAAAGACGGAGGGAGAAGGAGAACAGAGGAGAAGAGGGCCTCATCCCCTCATCCCGGCCGTGATGGATAGCAGGAGTAAAAGCGTCGGGACGGTATTATGTAAATTAAGAAGGCATCCTAGCATGGCCTTGATGATTATGGGGAGATGTGAATGATGTTTGCGTGTCCCCAGGCGCTCCGCCGGGGCCTTGTTATTCCTCTTCCTTCCAACCACCCCTGGGGCGAATTCAGTGTGACCCCCTGGACGTCCCTGCTGCCACCCATACCCATCCACTCTTCCCCATGGGAGCACCCACCACCCCTCCCCCCCAAGAAAAGAGAGAGCAATAAGAACAACAACTCACAACAAGACATCTGTTTCATTTACTTAACAAATTATCTGTCAGGGAATGTGCCCCCAGTTCCTCTAATAGGCAGCCAGGAGGTGGACAGAGAGGACAGCGACAGGGATGGACGCCGAGTGAAGGAGAAACAGGAGGACGAGGTTGGGTTGAGGGCATCTCTCACCCCTGTCCTCCACGTCCTCCTTTTCCCTCTCTGTCTCTTGAAGATGCAGCTTTATGAGGTGTATGCACAAGTGACAAAGCTGTTTATTGATAAACTGTGACACTTTTATTTCAATGAACGTGTGTTTTCTTCTCTCTGTCACTGATTTGAATTGCAAAGTAGCGATTCCTCCATTCGCCAATTCGGAGCTTTTACATTTGTTGTTCTACATATCTAGTGACTGGAAGATCATGGGGAAATTATTGTGGTGAATAGGAAGTGATGTGTTCTCCCGGATATTCAGATTGTTTGCAATGATCCATCTACTTTTAAGGTCTGACATTACTGACATTACTGCGGACAGTGTTCGGTACGGTAGCCTAAGATTAGCAGCTCTTCACGCAGATGACGTTCTCTGTTGGCATCACCAAACAATGACCTTCAGTAAACCCACAAATTTGCGAGACTCAATGGTGGATTGCACTTTTTTGGGTTTCGAGTGAGTCCTTGCCCCAAGTGAAGCACTATGTTTTGGGACTAATTCAATGGTTTGACATTTTGAGAAATACACTTATTGGCTTTATTGCTGGGAGTTGGATGAGAAGATAGAAACCATTCACTCGCACAAAGATTATGTTAAGGGGTAACCTGGCTGAGGCTGTTCTCATTTACTGTTCATAGCTATGAGAAGTGATGCACTATAATTCATACATAATGTACAGTATGTATTAGCAACAAAGTTATCATAGGGAGGAGGTTGAGGTGGTCTTTCACCCACAAGACCGCTGTTTGTCAAAGCAAAAGTCTACTTTTACCTTTTGTTACGTAACTTATGTACCTAACTATTGCAACGTTAGGCAACATACTTATTTCAACCCAAATCATGATCTTTTACTGAACCTTAGATATCAGGTACTGCACTGCGGGGGCTTGCACAGATGCGCTCATCACAACGAAGTTGTGAGATATGATACAAAGGTAAGAATAACTGCCTACCAGCACCTTTAAAGCTTACTAATTTACACATCTTTTTTCTTTAATCTATACAAAAACAGGTAAATTATCGTGTGCCGGCCCGCCGGCGGGCCCAACAGGAGTTTTATTGTGCCATGTGTTGTGTACATTCCATCATGCTGGATGTGTTTTGTTTTTTTTATATTTTTGGAAAGCTTACAATCTCGTCTATTTAGATTTTGAGATGAAAATCACAACAGCAGGTACAATCAGCTCCTCAAACTAGCACACTCAAAATCAAAATCATAACTTTGAGCCCACTTACCTATGATGCCTCATAAATATCCTCTTTTCAGCAATATTAAAAAAGAAAGGCTCCTTTACCATTGGCATATGTTCACACTTTCGTTTCCGGTAAAAAGATATCCACCGTGAACATCATAAAAGCCCATTGTCCAACTGTTGCAATCTGTGAAATTAGATGATCGATTTTTAACATTTTGTTATCATAAACTGTCAAAACGTAATATGTCGAGTGTTCCGCGCTGTCCAGGCACTTCCTGACTGTATCGCGGGCTCTTAGAGTTAGATTGACACTTCATTTGAGCCAGTGGAGCTTCCATGGCTTATCTACAACCTTCATGAGCCAATGAGTGTCAACTTGATAAGGAAGTGCCCGCCCTCTTCTTTTGTTTACCGACTGAGCCAGTAGCAACAGATTCTCAAAATGACTGCCGTATTGTGTAGCCAATGAACAGCTGATTCATTAGATTCCTCATTATCTATGTTTCTTTTTTTTCTTTTTACAAAATGTGATATATTTTCAAAATTATATTTATTATATTTAAGTTCAGAAGAAAATACAAAAATATTTAAAATAAATATGTTTAAACTTCACTTACTACTTAGTCATTACTACTAACAGGGAATATGGGTATATAATAATTATTTATGAGCAATACAAATAATATTTATCAATAAATATTATAATAATAATAATAATAATAATACATTTTATTTTATAGGCGCCTTTCATTGCACTCAAGGGCACCGTACAGAACACGAGGTTAAAAACAAGGAACAAACAAGCAACAAAACAAAGTCAGACAGTCATTCACAAACAAAACAAAAAACAAAAACTGAGAACAGAGAAAAATAATAAATAAAAATAAAAACAACAATCAGTTAACAAATGAGTAATTATTAAGAATATGCTAATTTAAAAAGATGAGTTTTTAAACCAGACTTGAATGCGAGGAGGGAGTGGATGTTGCTGATGTTTAGTGGGAGAGAGTTCCAGAGACGGGGGGCAGAGTGGCTGGAGGCTCTGGGCCCCATGGTGATCAGGCGGGCAGAGGGAATAGTGAGTTGGGAGGCAGAGGAAGATAGGAGAGAGAGAGAGGGAGTGTAGGTGTGAAGGAGTTCAGAGAGGTATAAAGGTGCAAGATTGTATATAATAATATAATAATTGAGATAATTTGGAGATAATATCTCCAAATTGCACAGCTTGTGAACGCCTGGTGTTACTCTTAGAAAAACCTGTCTTAATATGTTAAGTTTTTATCCCTTTTATCTGAAATTTGGTGGTGAACTTGATAACACTTGATTCTATGTTTCTATTGTGTTTTTCAGCTCTTACCTACCAGCTATACCCATCTTCAGGCATCTTTTTCAACAAAGAAATTTAGGCGGAGTGTATTTTCTTCAAATTCAGTATATTCAGACCACTATTACTCAGTGCCAGAAGCACTTGGAGTGATTATTCACTGTTCTTAGAACAATAAGTTATCTTTTGAATGAGACCAAAATCATGCAGCTGGTGCAAATGGTTGAAGAGCAGCTTTCAATTTACTTTGGGTATGTCGTTTGTAGATATTTTCGGGTAAATTCTCCCACACAGTAAGAGGTTAAAGGGTGTTACATTCTGGAACCACTCTGTTCAACAGGGCCGAGACTTCCTGAAGCCTTCCTGACACTGGCCAGGCGGACCTTTGGACAGTGCCAGCTAGCTGTTTGGTATTCCAGGAACATCTGAAGAGGGAGCTTTTTACTAAAATGACTTTGGAAGAATGCTTGATTTTGCTGTCAGCTCAATGAAGCCACAGGTTTGCTTTGGCCAAAGTTTAAAATATATGTTTTGTCCCCATCTCTCTGTATTGCACATTAGCTATGCTTATCGATTGTGGCCAGTATGGACAGGAGGAATGACTTCAGCAAACAAAAGCTGCTTCGATGTTTATATGGACATGACAGTACTGCTTTAAGACTGGAAACACATGTGAACCTACTCTTAAAGACAGAGAACCTACTCAAAGAAAAAAGCAGCCCACACTTCTGCTAAAATGGAGATAAATCCATGTATCATGTAGGTGTGTTTACCTGCCATGGCTATCAAAATAATGAAGTTCACGCCATTTTGATTAAGGTAGAAGACATAAAGTGACATGTGCAATAGCACTAAGAGTGGTAGCTGTGCTGTGAGTATGTGTTAATGCCAAGAACAAACAATGCATCACAATGTATACTGTGAGCTTCAGAGGCTTCAGGAATATGTAAATCTACACGCATGCATGAATCTACTCGGAAGGCTTTTGTCCTCTCGCCTCATATGTTACCTGTTCCTAGTGCATGCTTTATGAATTATCTGGGGAGGAATATACAAGTTTCTTTTGCATTTTTTTGGCAGTCAATCTCAATCCTCAAAGTTTCCTTTACGATAACGAAAAACCATTAACTGCTGTCAAACAGCCAAGAAGAGAGATTATTCTTTTTATTGAAATAAGATTAAAATGATAAGTTTGACTGAGGGTTCCTGATAAAATATTTCAGCTCATAAGCACGGTGTGGGCACAGGGATTAGAAGAGGAGAGGGAGACAGAAAAGAGAGGGGGAAGGGGGGGCAGAAGACACTAACACAGAGGAGTGAGAGGGAGAAATTCAAAATGTATGATAAAACAGAAGGTGTCATGGGAAATAACAGTGATATTAAAATTAGAGTAAGGTGGGATCTATATGAAAAATGCAGATTTGAAAATGTAAATGATGATGAGGGAGTGGAGGACAGATGTGGAATTGTGATAGTGGTGTGGAAGTAAAGAGAGCTCTTCAGGGCCTCAGAGCTGCTTTCTGTCTGAAAGTGACTTTATAGAAGGGTTGAAGCAAGAACAATGAACACAGCTGACGAAGAAACAGAGATGGGGGTCAAAACATGTGGAGAGCAGCACAATGTAGTGAGTTCAGCAAGATAGTGAGGCACAGATATAATGTAAAAGTAACAATACTGATACTTAATGCACTTTTTGTTATTAGAGCTCTCTAAAAATATTCAATTATTGTTTCAAATAAAACATTTTAGAGTATTAGTAGTAGTAGTAGTATAAATATTGTATTAAGTTGGCATGGAGGACAAATATTTTAGACAAAGGATTTTAATACGACTTTCTCATAAGGAGCTTTAAACAATTCTATGTCTTTGTATTAGTCGTTCATTCATCTCTTTTTACATGCTAAAGACTGTTGGAGTATTTCTGCATCAAAATTATGTTTTTTTCATGTATAAATATGTGACATGACTGAAGCTTGGTTACATGGTAAATGGAATGCATTTATATAGCGTTTACCACTCAAGGTGCTTTTACAACACAAGCCAGCATTCAGCCATTCACACATTCACACATTCATATACCGGTGGCACAGGGTGCATACAAGGTGCCACCTGCTCATCAGGAGAGATAAACAGTCACGTACACTCACACACTGTTGGCGATGCCATCGGGAGCAGTTTGGTGTCAACATGTTGACTTGGTCGGTGGTCCTTCCAATTGGTGGACCACCGTTCTACCTCCTGAGCCAGAGCTGCCATTGTTCTACAAAAACATTATTTTCAGACAGGGATAAGTTAAACAGAAATAAATTACATAATTAAAAATAGTGTGCTTCAGGATTGTGCAACAACAGAACTCTTTGCATTGTATACAGTGAAATCCTTCAGTTGGTTTGACGTATCTTTGATGGTCTCACAACAGAAGGATAGAATGTTAGCTTTTGTGACCTTGGCCCATTTCTACAGTATTGCTGGCAAGCAGCATTTAAACTGCTATAGATCACATTGACCAGACCTGCGTTTGCCACTGTTTGGTGACCCATCCTTTACCCCCACCTCAGGAAGAGTACAGAGATCCCCCCTTTAGTGAAAGGGGAAAGAAGAGTAAAAGGAGCCCCCTTTAGATATGAGCCTCCCTGAGGGGCTCTCCTGCGACTAAAGAATGTTAGAAGTTCAAGTTCCAGCCACTAGCCCCTGTAAGCTGACCTGGTCTGCCACATGTCCTCTGTTACCAGCAAGCCAAGGACAAGAAGAGGCACAGCCAGTACACCAAGACATTAGGATCTGCTGACGTTGGGAGTGACACACAAGATAAGTAGAAATATATTTCATGCGTAAGTTTTCAAACTGCAAAATCTACATTGTGTGCTTTCTGATCTCATTTGTAACAATAATACATTTCTGAGACCAGGGCTTGTATTTATCTACTGTCTGAGAACACCTTCTAGGAAAAGTAGAGCACGAAATGAGAGCTTTTGATAAAGACTCCTCTGACTTTCAACGAGGAGAAGTATAACTCCTACAGGAGAGAGCTCCACATCTGTGTGATGACACTTTGAGCAGGTAGAAATTATGATGTTTTCTGACACACAGTGGTAAAATTCGAATTTGAATGCTGAAAATAGTACCACTTCATTTGTTATAGGAAAATAATAATATAACTAAAACCAAAAATAATTACTAAATATTTTAAACCTCATACTGATGTACCAATATCAATTAAAGAGTATTGTTTAGTAGAATGTAGATAAACACTGGCAAGACACTTGCTGGACTTAAATCAAATGTACATATCATTTAAAATCAATCCTTTCACCAGACATGAACTTCAAACCATTTTACAACGCTGATAATAAATATCACATATTGCAAGATGTTGCTTAACAGGCTTAAATAATGTTTCAAACCCCCCGTGTGTGGTGGTGCACCTCTGCATGGAGAACATTCAATCTTCAATTCCACTGTCCAAATCATCTTTGATGTGTTCTTATTTGTGTCCCACACAAGCTTTTCACCAATATCAGGAAGAACATCTGGCCAGCATCACTTGTAACAACATGGTCACTGCCCTTCAAATGTTTTATGAGCCTTGTTCACCTAAATTTGACATACATTGTAGACAAAACGGACAGTCATCCAGCTCTGCAATAACATTTGGTAATGGAGAGGGAAGGAAGGACAGGACAGACACTGAGAGGACAGACTTAGTGATAAAAGCTATCTTGACCTGAAGATGGAAACATCAGTTAGACGCTGCTCAACAATGAACCATGATTTCATATACGAGTTAATAGGGGCATAGCTGTAAAGTAACAGAGAAACATGGGAGACATTTGGGATTATTGAGTTAGATATGCAATTTCATTTGACCAAGCCACAGACAATGTCAAGGCAGGGTGTGGTACACCGACGATACATGCCCTAACGATTCTGAAATCCTCCCAGGACTTCAAAAACACTTGATAGAATAAATGACCAATCTCGTTTTACTGCCTCCCCAATATGTGCAGATATTGCTGAATGGACAGGGAGCTGTGGAGAGGATCGGCTAGGATGGCAAAGGGGCTGGCCTCACCTGTAATGGCATATCTCAGCCTCTCTTTATCGATCAGCTCTGCCCCTGAATACTCGTCTGGGCTCCGGGCCGTGGGCCGGGGGGGGTGGTGGCCGTGGATCTCGTTGCCACGGTGCCCTTGGTGAAGGCCGGTGTCCAGTGACAGGCAGAAGACTGGAGTGAGTGAGAGAGTGGAAGGGAGCTGCTGTGACGGCAGTACAGTACACACAGTATATCAGAAGACAAGCAAACACACACACACACACACGCTCACACACACACACAGACACATGTTGTGGACTCGATATACATGTTCTTTCTCTAAGTTTGTCCCTACAGAAGGTTCTACTTAAGATTTACTATAGAGTATAGTACAGTATAGTACAGTACAGTATAGTACAGTATATAACAGTACAGTATAGTACAGTACAATATAGTACAATATAGTATAGTACATTATAGTATAGTACATTATAGTACAGTATAGTGCAGTACAGTATAGTGCAATATAGTATATCATAGTATAGTACAGTATAGTATTTTATAGTATAGTACAGTATAGTACAGTATAGTACAGTATAGTACAGTATAGTACAATATAATATAGTATATTGTAGTATAGTGTATATTACAGTATAGTACAGTACAATATAGCATAGTACAGTATAGTATAGTACATTATAGTAGAATACATCATAGTATAGTACAGTTTAGTGAAGTACAGTACAGTATAGTGTAGTATAGCACAGTGTAGTATAGCATAGTGTAGTATAGCATAGTGTATTATAGTATAGTATAGTATATTGTAGAATAGTGTAGCATAGTATAGTGTAGTATATTGTAGTGTAGTATAGTATAGGATAGTATAGTGTAGTATAGCATAGTGTAGTATAATATAGTGTATTATAGTGTAGTGCAGTATAGCATAGTATAGCATTTAAGAGCAGCAGGCTAAAGACTTTCCTTTTTGATAAAGCTTATAGTTAGGGCTGGCCCAGGCTTCCCTAGCTAACTCAGCATCCGGGGCATCATCCCCGGAGTTTATGTGTCTGTCATGTGGCAGGTTGCCACTGATAAAGTTTACGTCAGGATCATGAATCATGGCTGCGCCTGCTGCCCTGGTCCTGCTGGACACCGGGAAGCCTTTTTGACATTTTCCTGGATTCATCCATACTTTCTCTTTTTTGATCACAACATCATTTCTGTCAAAAGTTTTATTTGTACTATGTTGTTTAACCTGTACACACGACATCTCCCAGGTATGTCCGTCCTGGGAAAGGGATCCCTCCTCAGTTGCTCTCCCTGAGGTTTCTTCCATTTTTCCCCCTTTAATTGTGAGGTTTTTTTTAGGAAGTGTTTCCTTGTGTGATGCGAGGGTCTAAGGACAGAGGATGTCGTATGCTGTACAGTCTGTAAAGCACACTGAGACAAATGTGTAATTTGTGATATTGGGCTATATCAATACAACAGTAGTATAGTGTAGTGTAGTGTAGTGTAGTGTAGTATAGTATCTCTGATTCCTCTCAGTCTCCTGAGTGAAGTCAAGATTCTGAGATTGAACTGTAAATAAGTACAACAACGTTTCTGATTTAAACTTTCTTAAAGTTAAAACTGAGAGTAAAGACAGAAATGTAAAAGTACCGTATATGTTCAGACAGTGCTTACATTTGTTTGTTGGAATTTGACTGCCGGACAATTTTTATCTGTATTTATTAGTCCGACCAACTGTACAGACATTAGTACGCAAGTTTGTTTTCATCTTAGTTCCTTCTGTTTTTTTTGTATAATATTTTGCGCTGCGGAGTCATAAAGCCTCAGGTAAGCACCATTTATTTGCTCCAGTTGAAACGCCTCTTTGCCTCAATTTGCACCAGCCCGAGCGAATTGGCCTGTACGAAAGCCTTTTCCCATTTTGCTTCAGTCTGAACACACAGGGAACTCATGCCAGACCAATCTTGAAAACATAAAAAAAAGATACATTGAGATAAACAACTCAGCAATTTTATCACTCTCCGCATTATGCTGTGTGCTACAAGCATTAATTAATGCCTGTCAAATTACACACACCAGTAAGTGTTACACTTGGATTTGAAGCACTAGTCAAGATTTGTTATAATATTATTAGGACCAACTCTTCACTCTTGCCAGGATCCTGGAGGGGGCCTTGGAGTACGCCCATCTGGTCTACGTGTGTTTTGTGGATCTGGAGAAGGCATATGACTGGGTGCCCCGGGTGATACTGTGGGAGGTGCTGAGACTGATACTCGGCAGTAAGTCGGACTTGTTCCCAGTGGATGTTGGCCTCCGCCAGGGCTGCACTTTGTCACCTATCCTGTTTGTGATATTCATGGTCAGGATATCGAGGCATAGTCGTGGAGGCAAGGGGTTGCAGTTTGGTGGCCTGAGGATCTCATCGCTGCTTTTTGCAGATGATGTGGTCCTGATGGCATCATCGGTCTGTGACCTTCAGCAGTCACTGGATTGGTTCACAGCTGAGTGTGAAGTGGTTGGCATGTGGATCAGTACCTCAAAATCTGAGGCCATGGCTCTCAGCAGGAAACCTGGTGGATTGCCTACTCTTGTTAGGAAATGAGCCCTTACCCCAAGTGAAGGAGTTCAAGTACCTTGGGGTCTTGTTCGCGAGTGAGGGGACGGTGGAGAGAGATCGGCCATAGAATCGGAGCAGCGGGGATGGTATTGCATTACCCTCACCTATGGTCATAAAGGCTGGGTCATGACCGAAAGAATGAGATCGTGGTTACAAGCGGCCAAAATGTGTTTTCTCAGGTGGGTGGCTCCCTTAGTGATAGGGTGAGAAGCTCAGCCATCCGTGAGAGATTCGGAGTAGAGCGCCTCCCTAGGGAGGTGTTCCAGGCACAACAAAAAATACTCTTCTGACTTCTATAAATAGATGGCGTCTGATTAAAGAAAAATGTACCTTAATGTAAGAATTTTTCGGTAGTACTTAGAGGCAGAATTGTGAATTTTTTTAATCTTTTCACTTTGCCTGTATTCTGTAGTTACCAAAGATACCAAACATATCATAGTGAATTCCAGAGGTATCTGCACAATTATGCATAAAACACCAAGAATATCTCTATTTGATGTAGTGGGGGGTTTGCAGAAATTAGCACGAGCCAAGGTGTCGTCCTTCAAAGTTCTAAACAAGAGTACAAACATACAACCAAGAGAATTGTGTGCTGTATGTTTTAAGAAAATCAGGAGTACATGAACACATGCATGCAAATGCACAATGTGTATGTTCCCTGCGGTAGCAATGTGTAAATCCTCAGTGTCTGTTTGTACTCCCTGGTGACCCCGTCTAGCCGCTCTTCACGCTCTTTTTTTGACACATCAGATGAAGAAGAGGGTGGCATTGGTGGGAGGAGGTGGAGTCGAGCCAGTCGTCCTGTTGGGCGCCGCATTTCTCACTCGGTTAACACCTCGCTGGAGAAACAGGATGCCAGGCTTGGACACACCAAACTCACCACCCCCCCACCCCTCGCTTCATCCAGCTCAGCACACACTTTATGGATTTGTGACACTATACATAGTATTTCACTTTCATGTTCTTACCCTCTCTGTAAGTGTTTCCTAACCTTTAATCTGTTTTGACTAAGGCGTAGCTGCTCCAAACTGTCTAAACTTCATAGATCAGCTCATATGTATTTAAATGTCTTCAGTGTGATTTTTCTCAGCTCTAAATTTGTAAGTGTGCCATGCTGATCCTTTGTCTATTTGTTCTTGGCGGGTGCTTAACTTGTTGCTGAAAGCTGCATGATAAGAAGACCTTTAAAGAATGAGTCAATTTGTCCAACTGGTCAATTTGGTACCAGTGATTAGAAAATAGACACAAAATCAGATTTTTCCCCAGCACATTATTAGATTCACAGCTTTGTGCTGAGCTAAAATGCGAAACCTGATTGTATGCTAAGCCTTATCATACAATCAGGTTTTACGTTAATAATTAATTCATATTTGTGCTTTAAAAGGTTCTGGTGTAGCTATGGAGATGTATGCTCTGCAACTTAACGCACTGGGTAACTGATACCACAGTGAGACTGCAGCATCAAGCTAGCTGGAGAAAGGTTCAATAACAATTGACATTAAGCAAAGCCGATTCCACTTCACCACAATCATTGCTTTCTATCACAGTGAAGGAAAGAATGGAAACATGATTTGGCTATTAATTAATTCCCCTTTCAAGTAACATTAGACAAGACAAGCTTCACTCCAGCCCTTTCTCCTTAAAAAAAAATGCAAAATATAGTCATTAACCAAAGTAGGTCCATCCACAACTGATAGATGGATATTACAAAAATGACAGAAACTTGTAGGGAAGTGGATGAGTCAAAAACTTGCCTGCAAAGACATTAGATAGTGATCAGTAACCAGAATAATGTTATAATTATGTATATAGGGAGATGAAACAGGTTTCTCTATGCTCCAAGTAAACATGATATCCAGAGTAGCTTCAAAACTAGGATAAGATTCTATGAACACTTTTTTTGTCTTCCTGTGTCAAACAGATGAACTGTTGTCCTTCTTAGATTACTTTTGTAGCAGTAAGATTACATTAATTCTAGGATGAGTTTTTCCCTATATCCTCATGCTGTAAATCCACATTTTAAAGTTGATACATATTGTTTTCTTTCCAAGGCCCCCATAGAGTTTTCACATATTTGTCACCTTTTTCACCCTTAAAGAGTTATGCAAAACAACAACCACTTTTCATGCAGTTAAAAACAAACCAAAGAGAAAGGAGTGAGTGGAAGCTGTGGCTTCGAACAAGTATGTTCTACCAGTGGCGGGACGTGCATTTCATACTTAGGCCTTCAGTGATGTCCTACTAAGTCCTACACAGTCCTACCTGAATTAGTCCACTGCTTAATACCATCATTATGACGTCATGGCTCTAGAAACTATACATTTAGACAGAAACGCAGTATAACCGGGTGTTGCATCACCTTAACATAGTCAAGTACAACAGAGTTATATTAATATTTCCGAAACATTTAGTTGTAAATAGCAGGCATTCCTAGCAGTACAATGTGCAGCGCCTCTCGGAGGCTGTGAACCAGGGGTACCGCTCGTAGTTAGTGATTTGAAAGTGGCAGAAAAACCCTTTTCCCAGCTGTGATAGGCTCGCTAGCGTCGGGATTGGCCCTTCTCTTCTCACAATGTCTAGCTTTGAATTAAAAGTTTGTCTTGAAATGGCGTTGTAATTATATCTGTGACCAAATTGATATCTTCTCCTCGTTCAGCCATTGTGGGTTGACAAAAAACAGCGTGTAGAAATCTACACAAATGAGCTTGTTCAAGTTTGCTAGCTCTGCATAGCTCTGCCTCTCAATAGTGCGTATCCAATCAAAATACGTTATCGTACGCCTGCTAGCTGGCCCCGGTGTTGCCAACTCGAAATCTGATTGGTTGATACCACAGTTTTGTTTCCGTTCACTTTAAGCTACAGGCGCCCGCACTGTTGATTCTGAAGGCCTAAGGGCAGATTTCTTGGACCCTGGCAACAGATTATGTCTGAAGTATGATTGGATAAAAGCTCTAACATAAAGGCCAGCCCTCCAAATCTCGATCTAAGGCTGGAAGCAGCGCAACCAAAAGGAAAGCTATGAAATGAAGAGAATAGACTATGGGGAATAATTTAATACATATTTGTGGAAAAAATATATCAAAATTAAATTTATATTCTGATGATGTTTAGGCCAGCAGATAAGGCCTTGCTGGCCCTGACGGCCCACCACTGTGTTCTACAATAGTGCATATTCATAGCTTGGAAACCAAGTCCTCTGTAGTCAATCACAGATGTTACCCTCCTCTCCTCTTTCATATGCTGATGGTTGAGAAACAAACATTTAGCTTCTCCAATAAGGGAAGCTGTAACCTGGAACACTCAGACATCATTCTCTGTGTGTGTCTAAAAGGTTCAGTATGCTTCAAACAAACTCATTTGCATAATGTTTTGCCCAACCACTTGGGCCTGCCATGCTAGCCTCATCATAGCTGCTTTCCATTGCTTGAATTTAATAATTCTGTGCATTGTGTGTGTGTTTGTTTTGTGTGGTTTTACAAAAGAAATGTGACCTTAAGTAGTTCTGTGAAGAATGAAAAAAGAGATCTTGAGGGAGAATTTCAAACCCTTTCTCAATAGCTCCCTCAGATTCAGCCGTCTGGCAAACACTACATTTGAAGCATACTGATGCCCCAAGGCTGTATTCAGACCTGCGCAACAACCAAAGTGCCGACTGCAGACTCTTTGAGAAAACTGTGTTGATCCCGACAAAAAAGAGGTCTAGCAAAATAACAATAACAATAATCCATAGCATTGCATGATGACATTATTTTCATCATGATCTGGTGCTGATGTGATAATGATGATTTAACAAAATGATAGTGAATAAAGATGGACACAATCATGATGATGGCAATGGAAATGATTTGATAATAATGATTGTGATGAAGGATAAGAAGAAGAAGATGATGATGGTGATGATGAGGATTGCACTTTTAATGATGGTGATGATCTCCCCCTTCCTGCAGGTATGGCTGTCATGGGTTGTTCAGTTCTATTTCTCCTCTGGTTTCACTACAATCACAGCAATCACTCAGCCTTTGTTCTCAGCCATGTAAAACAATGAACTCTGATTAGTCAGGAGAGTCGACCAAAACACCCACATTTAGTTAAGTCTATATACACGTACAGTAGAAATGTTCTCACTCTCTCATACACACTATATCAACACTAACTTTATACTCACTTGCTATACTGACTCCTCACTTCTATGTGAATGCATCTCTCTTCTTCAGGTCAAGGTATATCTTTAAAATGTTCCGGTTTTCATTTATCAGGCAGAATTCCATTCATGAATAAGACAAAACTCTAATATTTTTATTGTTCATTACAACTATCAAAACATCACCAGGTTATCCTAGAGGAGTTCAGAACCAAAGTATTCTTTGGGGAGAATTAATGGAGTATAATTACATCAAGTTTTGATTATTCTTGTGTACAAGTAAAACATTTAGGCTTGATGTTACAGGAAAAGTCAGGGAGGCACATCAAACAACACATGTGTTTTATCCAGGGACAAAGAATATCAACACAAAATGTGTCCAACCTTTCGCTTTCAATATACCTACTCATGTAGTAGTGTTGGTCAAGAGGGACATTTGACCTTGGATTACCAATTGAGAAAAGGTCATGGGGTCACCGGAATCATTATCTGGGGATCATGAGCAATAGTCAAATTTCTCTGCAATCTGGCCAGTAGTTTTGAGATGTATTTCTTTTGACCAAAGTTTCAGTTGGGCAGACAAAGTTGTAGCGTCAGGAGTTATAAGGTCCAACTGCAAATCTCACATCACAGGTCAGTGAACCAATGGGAAGAGTTTAGGCAAGCTCATACTCCATACTGTGAACCTTCGCACCTTCCTCTGACAATTTTGCACATTTCTGCACAATACTACCACTTTAAAACTGTGCAGCTCTTCCAATTCAGATAAACTGTACATATTTTTTCCATTTGTCATGTTCTTTTTTTTTGTATATTGATGTCTCTATTTCACAATTCACAAGTTTTTATATTATTATTATGTCAGTATTTGCGCTTATTTTTCCATTTTAATTTATCTCACTGTGTTAACGTATGCACCATTATTCAAAGCAATTTATTTGAATGTGAAAACCTATTTGGCAATAAATGTAACTCTGATTTAGATTCTGATGAGGCAATGATTCATCCATTTATGTCTTTGTCAGGCAACATCCATGTGAATTTCTATTTAAATGAATAAAGAAGTGATATTTACGCCTAGAAATACTTCTAATAATTTACAATTAGTAGCTCAGGTAATGTAAAAAACTCCAACAATTAAAACATTATCCATGTGTATGAGGTCTGGCAAATAAGTTAGATATTCAACAATGGCTTCTACTGAGTTAAAACTACATAAGTCAACTGTGCACGCTGGTGGCCCCAAATGGAAGCAGAGAGGAGGGAGGAAGAGATGAAGGAAAAAGGAGGGAGGAGGAGGGAGAAAATGGCACTTGATTGGTGACAAAAGATAACAAGAAGTGGCTGCAGGGAGCCACGAGAACTCAGAGTGGTGTGAATGGACCCCATCTGGTTTCTTCAGAAAATGCTGAGGAAACGCAGATAATAGGACGTACACACACACTTATACACACACACACTCTACGTGTCTCCTTCTTTCTCCGTCTCACTCTCCCCGCTCAGCCTGACCAGTCCCGGGTGGCCTCATCGCATCGTCCAGGATCCCCAAGAGCTCTCCCCCATCGTCTCCAAGCGTACACTTCAGCTAGACCAATTTAACGTGAGAAAACGTGAGGAGGGCGAGCCGCAATGTCCATCTGTGGCTGGCAGTTATTTGGGGGCGACCATAGTGGAAGCACATAAGAGAAAATCCCCCTGTCTGTTCTTCTTTACAGAGTATTCTTTAAAAAGTTGTTGAAATAAAACTGCAGTCACAAATCACAAAATATGAGGTCATTATATATTCCCATTTTACATTTTCTATGTTTCAACAGCTATGAATTCAAGAGAAAAAGTCATTTCAATGATGGTCAACATGATTGTATTATTTCAAGTGTCCAAAAGTTGAAAAACTTTACTTAATATATAATGTCGACATGCATTTTGAATTATACACAAAGAGGTTTTGGAAAAGAAAACATAATTTTCACCACCCAAGGTGTCCCAAGGTAAGGTGTAAGGTCTGGGACACCAAAAGAAGAAAACACATGACGCAGAATTGCAACCAAGCAAGACGTTATTTAAAGGGTCATAATGCAAAAAAGGTTGGAAGAATAGACATCTCGATTAGCGATGATGGGACTCTCCTCTGATGTTGTTTCAATTTGTGATTAAGAAAATTAAGATGAAAACATTGCTGGGATTTTACATAAAAGCCTGTAACAGCACCGCTTTAAAGGCACAAAACAAACACCTGAGACAGGGAGAGAGAGAGAGAGAGAGAGAGAGAGAGAGAGATTTTTGATTCTTCAAAAAACTATTTATTTACAAAAATAAACGTAAACTCACAAACAGTTTACAAATAAAGTGCAGAGAAAATCCATTTCTGTTTAAAAATGTATATATATATATATGTATTATGGCTGTCAAGCGATTACAAAAATTAATCAAATTAATTACAAGCTTTGTGATTAATTAATCTAAATTAATCGCATATATCAATATTTGCTGTGAGAAGTATTTCAAAATATTCAAATGGATTTTGGAAGATAAGTGAATCAATGAGTAGGCATTATAAACTGGTCAACATGTCTTTTATTTTAATACTCTTTCTCCAATATCTTGTTTGCCACAATTATCTTAAACAATACAGACCAACAGTTTGACAAATCGGGCATAACATCTTTCATTGCACAATAAACAATAGCCTATGTTGTGGCGGCTTAAAGGTTGTGTCATTTGACGCCATCTGTAAAGCCTCCGTTAACCCCCTGTCCTCTACCAAATGCAGTCGATTGCGATACATTTAACAATTGAGTTGTTAATGTGTCTCAGGTAGACCGACCTTTCTGCATCTGAAAGCCTGATCGAGATGTATGAGGAGACGGGTCGCTCACTTTAGCATCAGCAGTGGTGCTAGCTAAGTGCTTTGTGTTGAGGTGATATTCCAGACTTGAAGTTCTCCGATGGTTCGAACATTCTTTGCTGCAGGAATCGCACAGAATGGAGCATCAACAGTTACATTGGGGAGTTTATTAAATGTAAACTTTCCATTCACTGGGCCAAGTAACGTTTTCTTATCCGCTTCCATCGTGTTGACGAGGCTGCTGGGTCAGCGCCGCGTCAGTGACGTAAAGAGTCAAGGGTCATCTAAGAGCACGATTAATCTGCGTTGATTTTTTTGTGATTAATTAATCGAAATTAACGCACTAATTTGACAGCCAACAAAAAACTGTGCAAAGTGTAATTCATCTTTATCAATAAAACAAACAATATCTTTGAAGCACCAACGCTGTTTAAAAGTCTCTAAATCATCACTGTGTTTAAATAATCTGAACTCTAGCCAGAGACTGGTTCTGATGTTACAGAGCCAAACTGACCGGGCCTCCTGCCCTTTCTCTGTTTTCTATTGTGTTCTTAATGCTTATGTATATGGCCATTTTGACTTCTCCTGAGAGGAAATTTAGGAGCTGTCACTTTTTTTGTTTGCCTCTTTGTAGACAGCTCCCATGATAAAAACACTCTCAGCAAAAACTACATCAGAGAGACATCAAATGTTAAAAGATAGAAGAAACTTGTGAGTCTCTTACACTCGCTAAAAACATGGAAAACAGTCTTGCGAAGATTACAAAATGGACACTTGTTAAAAATAGCAGGATTAATAACAGAAATAAAAGCGTTTGAGGCAATAGCACCATGTAAAATCCTCCACTGAAGGTCAGCAGTCCGCTTTTTGAGGGGAGCTTCATATAAAATCCTCCACTGTGGGCCCGGTCCGCTTTCTCAACCAAGTCTGTTGATCCACACAGTTGAGGGTCTGCTGCACAGGCCTTTTCTGCAGATGCTTTTTACACAGTTAGTATAGAAAGTTATTTTTTCGGCTCTGTGCAGTGACAGTTTTACTGGATTATTGACCTTGAGCAGGGGGCCGGTCAGTTCTCCCAGGCCTTGTCTCAGGTAGACTTTGGGAAACGGGTCCGCTGGGTCTGGATCAGCCTCTCCCTGGCTATATTTGGTGAGGAAGCTCCTCTCTTCTCAAGTGAGCCTCTGGCTCCAGAGCTGCAGGATCCTTTGAGCCATCCGAACAGAGTTCAGACCCAGCAGAGAGCCCAGGGCCCGGGCATCGCTCATCGCCGGCCCCACTGCATCTACCAGCTGCTGCAGGCACAGGATCCTGTACCTGCACAGAGCCACCATCAGGCTGGGTGTGACACTGCTGCTGATGTCCAGCCTGGCTCCGTGGATCAATGGCTCCTTCACAACCAGTGCAGAGAGTCAGACTTTGGGCACGTTTTATGGTTAAAAAGGGCCCAAGACTTAAAAACACTCTGATAAAATGGAGGCAGCCCACTCAAATTTAATAATTTAGAATCAGTTAAAAACAGAGCAGTATCCAGCCCCAGGTTACTCATGCGTCTGAGGATACAGCTGGCCACGTCTCTCCACACCAAATCAGCCGGACCTGTAAGATACTTTTGTAAAAACTGGAGTCTAAACGTGGCTGTTTGGTTGCCAGGTGGACTAGGCCCTGTCCCCCCTCCTCTCTGGATAAAAACAGCACCCCTTGTGGCACCCAGTGTAGACCATCCCAAAAGAAATCCACCATTTGTTTCTGTATTTTGGCTAAAAGGTCTGAAGGAGGGTCTACACAGGTCAGATTTTGCCACAGTTGGGATGCCACAAGGTTGTTTAAAACCAAAACCCTACCTTTAAAAGACATCTGAGGGAGCAGCCATTTCCACTTGGAAAGCTTTCACTCAATCTTTTCAGTGACATTCTCCCAGATCTTCTGGACTATATTTTATTTACCTAAAAACACACTTAGATATTTAAAACCGTCTGTTCTCCAGGTGAGGCTCTGGGGAAGAACTGGGAGACCGCCACGCCACGCCACGCCACGCCACTCACCGACAGCGAGGGCTTCACTTTTCTTCCAATTCACCCTCGCTGCCGATGCTACACTAAAACTATTCACAATATTGATTAAAATGTATGCATCCCTCTGGCTTCTAACAATAACAATAATGTCATCCGCGTATGCCGATAAAACAATGTTGCCATTAAAACCAGGTAAAAACAGACTTTGCAAATTGGAGCGTATTTTTCTGAGGAGAGGTTCCAGGGAGAATGCATAGAGCATTCCCGACAGAGCACAACCCTGCCGGACGCCTCTACACACTCCAAAAGGAGCACACAGACTACCATTGAACTTCAGCACACTCTCAACTTCACTGTACAACACCTTGATCTTAGCTATGAATCCAGGGCTGAACCCAAACTTCTCCATCACTTTCCAGAGGAAGTTGTGCTCAACCCGGTCTAAAGCTTTTTCCTGATCTAGAGAAATCAGACCAGTATTAATTCCCAAGGAGCTGGAGACCTCCAAAACATCCCGAATTAGGCAAACATTGTCTACTATGGACCTGCCGGGCACACAGTAGGTCTGGTCCCGGTATATGACCTGCTCCAAACACAGCAAAGACACAGGGCGCCAGTTAGCGATGTCCTGCAGGTTTACTTTCTTAGCCAGAAGTGCTATTACTGCTCTACGGCAGGACATCGGCATGAAACCAGAGGCCAGACTCTCGTTAAAAACATCCAGGACATCTGTTCCTAAGATATCCCAGAAGGCTTTAAAAAACATGAGAGTGAGGCCGTCAATGCTAGGAGCTCGCCTTCCCTGCATGGCCTGTAGAGCAACCTGCAGCTCCTGCATAGTCAACGGCCCATCGAGCTGTGAGCTGGTCTCCTCGGAGACCTGAGGTAGTCTACAACAGAACCCTCCGAGGAGTGTTTCATATCCCTCATACTGACTGGAGTAGAGGAAGGAATAACAACTCACAGCTCGCCTTCTGATCTGGCTTGCTTCCGTTATTTCCTGCCCTGTGTCTGAGAGAAGTGATTGGATTACCCTCTTCTGTCCTTTCTTTTTCTCCAGGCCGAAGAAGAAGCTAGAGGGAGCATCCATCTCGGTGGCGTTTTGAAACTGGGACTGGACTAGTGCACCCTGTACTTTAATGTCTAGCAGTTCGGCCAAAGCCATTTTCTTGACTTTGAGGATTTCAATATATTCACGATCTCCTGTGGATTTTTTTCTAGTTCCACTATGTCACCCTCCAGCTCTTTCACAGACTGTCTTGTGTAACATTGAAGATGTACTGTTGACAAAGCATTTTTATTTCAGTCTTACCATGGTCCCACCACTGCCTAAGACTGCTAGAATCACCCTTCCTCTGCCTAAAAACAATACAGAAATGAACAAGGGCCTGTCTAAATCTTTCATCAAAAGTTAAAACCGAGTTAAAATGCATATATGCACTTTTTGGCTTGATAAAAAACATTACATAAAAGCAAGAAATGATCTGTTAAACCAGCCGGAATGATGCTGCTACATTTAAAAAATATTAAAATGATGTTTAAAACAATAAATACGGTCTAGGCTGACTGAGGAAATCCTATTTTCTCTGAGGTGGGACCATGTGTATTGTCTAGCATCTGCGTGCATCCTCCGTACACATCCACCAGGCCATGGGAATGGACCAAGTACCTCAGAGCATGCTGGGATGCTGGATGTGGCTCTGCGTGGTTACAATCTAAAGATGGATTTTTTTTATAGTTAAAATCCCCTCCCAAGAATAAAAAATCCTGCAAGGCACAGCCATTTAAAACATCATTAACTTTTTGTATAAACAGCTTCCTCTCTGCACCGATTTTTGGAGTCTATACATTTATAAAAACAGCTGTAAAAAGGTCAAACCTTGCTTTGACTAAAAGCAACCTCCCCTCGATGAAATGCTCAACCTCCTGGAGTAAAAGCTTTGGAGAAAAAGAAGCCCACTCCTCCACTGAGAGAAGTGTTGTGGCTTAAAATGACTTCCCCTTCCCACTTTCTTCTCTAGTCTATCTTATTAAAACTGTCGCTGTCCGTTTCTTGTAAAAAAAAGTACATCAACGTGTTTATTTTAGCAGTTTCATATATTTGCATTCTTTTTTTTAAAACTCTGGCTCCATTCGCATTTAAAACACCCACTCTGAAAGTATCCATCACTACTGAGATGTTCGCAATAAAACCAAAACTAATTAATTGATAAAAACACACATGTTCATTTGTTTTTATACTTTTAACACCAGTTTCTTTAATCTAAAATACTCTTGGTCAGTGACTCCTCTCTTTCACTCATATGGAGTCTCCATCCATCCATCCATCGTCTACCGCTTATCCGGGATCGGGTCGCGGGGGCAGCAGCTCCAGTAAGGAACCCCAATCTTCCCTTCTCCGGGCCACATCCTCCAGCTCCGACTGGGGGATCCTGAGGCGTTCCCAGGCCAGTGAGGAGATATAATCTCTCCACCGAGTCCTGGGTCTTCCCCGGGGTCTCCTCCCAGCTGGACGTGCCTGGAACACCTCCCTAGGGAGGAGCCCAGGTGGCATTCTTACTAGATGCCCGAACCACCTCAACTGGCTCCTTTCAACGTAAAGGAGCGGCGGCTCTACTCCGAGTCTCTCACGGATGGTTGAGCTTCTCACCCTATCTCTAAGCGAGACGCCAGCCACCCGTCTGAGAAAACCCATTTCGGCCGCTTGTACCCGTGATCTCGTTCTTTCGGTCATGACCCAGCCTTCATGACCATAGGTGAGGGTAGGAATGAAGATCGACCGGTATATTGAGAGCTTTGCCTTCTGGCTCAGCTCTCTTTTCGTCACAACGGTGCGGTAAAGTGACTGTAATACCGCCCCCGCTGCTCCGATTCTCCGGCCAATCTCTCGCTGCATTGTCCCCTCACTCGCGAACAAGACCCCGAGGTACTTGAACTCCTTCACTTGGGGTAATGGCTCATTCCCTACCCGGAGTAGGCAATCCACCGGTTTCCTGCTGAGAGCCATGGCCTCAGATTTGGAGGTGCTGATCCTCATCCCAACCGCTGCACACTCGGCTGCGAACCGATCCAGTGACTGTTGAAGGCCATAAGGACCACATCATCTGCAAAGAGCAGCGATGAGATCCTCAGGTCACCGAACTGCAACCCCTCTCCTCCACGACTACGCCTCGATATCCTATCCATGAAAATCACGAACAGGATTGGTGATAAAGCGCAGCCCTGTCGAAGGCCAACATTCACGGGAAACGAGTCCGACTTACTGCCGAGTATCCGGACACAACTCTCGCTTTGGGCGTACAGGGATTGGATGGCCCTCAAAAGTGACCCCCTCACCCCATACTCCCGCAGCACCTCCCACAGTATCACCCGGGGGACCCGGTCATACGCCTTCTCCAGATCCACAAAACACATGTAGACCGGATGGGCGTACTCCCAGGCCCCCTCCAGGATCCTTGCAAGAGTAAAGAGTTGGTCTGTTGTTCCACGACCAGGACGGAATCCGCATTGTTCCTCTTCAATCAGAGGTTCGACTACCGGCCGAACCCTCCTTTTCAGTACCTTGGAGTAGACTTTACCAGGGAGGCTGAGAAGTGTGATACCCCTGTAGTTGGCACACACTCTCTGGTCCCCCTTTTTAAATAGGGGAACCACCACCCCGGTCTGCCAACCCCTAGGCACTGTCCCAGACTTCCACGCAATGTTGACGAGGCGTGTCAACCAAGACAGCCCCTCAACACCCAAAGCCTTCAGCATTTCTGGACGGATCTCATCAACCCCTGCGGCTTTGCCACTGTGGATTTGTTTGACTACCTCAGTGACTTCCATCAGGGAAATTGACGATGATCCCCCATCAGCTTCCAGCTCTGCCTCAACCATAGAGGGCGTGTTAGTCGGATTCACGAGTTCCTCAAAGTGCTCCTTCCAGCGACCGATAACCTTCTCAGTTGATGTCAGCAGGGTCCCACCCTTGCTGTACACAGCTTGGATGGTTCCTCGCTTCCCCCTCCTGAGGTGCCGGATGGTTTTCCAGAAGCACCTTGGTGCCAAGCGAAAGTCCTTCTCCATAGCTTCTCCGAACTTCTCCCACACCCGCTGCTCATCACCGCAGCTTCAGCAATAGAGGTTTTGAACATCGCCCACTCAGGTTCAATGCCCCCAACCTCCACAGGGATAGCTGAAAAGCTCCGCCAGAGGTGTGAGTTAAAGATCCCCAGGACAGGGGCTTACTCCAGACGTTCCCAGTTCACCCGCACTACCCGTTTGGGTTTACCAGGTCTGTCCAGAGTCTTCCCCCACCCCTTGATCCAACTCACCACCAGATGGTGATCAGTCGACAGCTCCGCCCCTCTCTTCACCCGAGTGTCCAAAACATGCGGCCTCAGATCAGATGATACGATTACGAAATCGATCATTGACCTTTGGCTTAGGGTGCTCTGGTACCACGTGCACTTATGAGCATCCTTATGTTCGAACATGGTGTTTGTTATGGCCATTCCATGACTAGCACAGAAGTCCAACAACAAACGACCGTTCGGGTTTAGATCAGGGAGGCCCTTCCTCCCAATCACGCCTCTCCAGGTGTCTCCATCGTTTCCCACGTGTGCGTTGAAGTCTCCCAGCAAGACTACGGAGTCCCCTACTGGAGCCCCCTGCAGGGCTCCATTCAGGGTCTCCAAGAAGGCCGAATTCTCAGAACTGCTGTTTGGGGCATAGGCACAAACAACAGTCAGAGTTTTCCCCCCCATAACCCGAAGGCGTAGGGAGGCGACCCTCTTGTCCACCGGGATAAACTCCAACGTAGTGGCGCTCAGCCGGGGGCTAGTGAGTATCCCCACCCCGGCCTGACGCCTCACACCTTGGGCAACTCCGGAGAAGAATAGAGTCCAACCCCTATCCAGGAGTACGGTTCCAGAGCCAAGACTGTGCGTGGAGGTAAGCACCACCAGATCCAACTGGTAGCGATCCACCTCCCGCACTAGTTCCGGCTCCTTCGCCCACAGAGAGGTGACGTTCCACGTCCCCAGAGCCAGCCTCTGCTGCCCGGGTCTGGTCCGTCGAGGTCCCTGACCATCACTGCCACCCGTGTGACAGCGCACCCGACCCCAGCGGTTTTTCCCATGAGTGGTGGGCCCACAGGATGGATGGATGGGAGGCACCACGTAGCTTCTTCGGGCTGTGCCCGACCGGGCTCCGTGGCAAACCCGGCCACCAGGCGCTCGCTGTCGGGCCCTCCCTCTGGGCCTGGCTGCAGACGGGGGCCCCGGGCTTCCTCCGGGCAGGGTCTCTCCTTTCCTTTCCCTTTCTTTCATGAAGTCGTTTTTGAACCATTCTTAGTCTTGCCCCTCGCCTGAGACCAATTTGCCTTGGGAGACCCTACCAGGAGCACTAGGCTCCAGACAACACAGCTCTCAGGTTCATAGGGACACACAAACCTCTCCACCACGATAAGGTGATGGTTCCCAGAGAGGCATATGGAGTTTGGCTGAGGTATTAAAGTAGGCGCTCGGCGGTAAGCCCCCCCCTCAGCAGCAGCCACACCACTACAAACGGAGGGCCCCAAAACAGCGCCAAGCACACGCTCAGTTTCTCACTCGCACACAAACTCCCAGCATGCACTGAGAGTGAGAGAGAGAGAGAGTGAGAGAGAGAGGGAGAGAGGGAGAGAGAGAGACAGAGAGAGAGGGGGAGAGAGGGGGAGAGAGAGAGAGAGAGAGAGAGTGTGAGGTAGAGTGAGAGAGAGAGAGAGCTATGTAGAGACACACACAAACTCCCAGCATGCACTGAGAGTGAGAGAGAGATAGAGTGAGAGAGAGAGAGAGGGAGAGAGAGAGAGAGAGAGAGAGAGAGGGGGGGGGGGGAGAGAGGGAGAGAGAGAGAGAGTGTGGGGTAGAGTGAGAGAGAGAGAGAGAGAGAGTTATGTAGAGACCCTCGGGGGAAATCAGACAGTGGGCCAACGTTAAGCCCGCCGGTATGAACTGTGGCGAACACGGCCGTGATAATAGCAGTAGCTTGCGTTCGAAGTGTGTGACCTGAGAGTGTTTGCTTGATATGGCTCCTATTGTGCGTTTGGATTGATGACAGCTGAATACCTAAGGGGGGTGTATGAATATGTAAAATACACTGGTAAGTGTCATCGTCTCATTGGATATGCAGCCTGGCAATAGGGCTGTCCCACACACAAACACAGATACTGAAACATATGGTTTTGTTGCTGCTGCCTGGAGAGGTGAGGCGGTGAGGGGACTGCAGCGCTGTCCACTCGCTACAGTAGGGACATGAGAAAGAGTGTTAGAGTGTGTGCATGTCCGTGTGTGTGAAGAGGGATGCCACACTGTGAAGATTATTTAGTGCCATCCTGCCCCCCCTCCCTTTCATGTTAAATAATTCAGGGCCTCCCCTCATCGCTCTCATTATAAATATTTCAGCCTCGGTGACAGGGAATGCTCGTCTCGTGCGACAACTGGGAGATATGTTCTAAAAGAGAAGCGCTGGGTGTGTGACACAGAAACTTACACACACACAAAGAAATAACTTCCTGTTTGTGACTATGTGTGTGTTTACGTGTCATTGTACCCTTTTAGCATGTGTGTGTATGAATATATGTGTAGTGGTTGTCGGTGGGGGGGTCAAGCCATCCACCCTCTGCTATTCTTCTCTTCTCTAATCAGCCCTGCTGCTCAAGGCTACAAGCACCTGAGCGCACACACACACACACACACACACACACACACACACACACACACACACACACACACACAGTAACATCTATTTTCCTCACAAACAGACCTGTCACTTAACAAAGAGAGCAAGAATAGAGGGATGATGCTAATGCTCTCTCAATCCCCGTCAAGCTTTAAGGCTCTTGGCACAACATCAGTATTACATTTGGACGGTGTCCACTGTTGATGTGGGTGGAGCCCTGCCAGTGATCTTGTGGTAAATAAAATTGAGTCTAAACTTTAACCCTCACTCCAGTGATTATTAGGCCCACAACAACCGATATTAACAGAAAGCACATAGTGCTTCAGGTATGTACAGATTTCTGTTTTTACATTACATTATAGTTCATTTAGCTGACGCTTTTGTCCAAAGCCACTTACAAAAAGTGCAAACAATCATGATCTAAAGTCCAACAGCTCCTCTAACTTACTATTACCAGTAAGGTCATAATGAGGAGACGTCGTCCTCAAATAAAAGGGTGGTAAACTATTGAAGCGAGTTGCATATTGTGGCCAATGCTCTATGTCAGTGTTTCTCAACCTTTGAGTCACGACCCCCTGAATAATCTAGTTGCTGTTTGTGACCCCACCAATGCAAACACATTGATCGCTCATAAACAGTCTGCACATAGCAGTAGTGGTTCATTGCTTTTTGGTTTCTAAACATTTTGGCATATAATTAGTGTAAGCTAAGCACTAATTATAACAATACAATCCATTCCCCTGTCTAAAATATAAGTTTAAATTATTTTTAATTTAATGTTCTGAGAAATGTTTTTTTCCCACTTTATTGTTATGGGCCTACAGTAAATACCTAAATACCCATGAGCCTCAGCTGCCATTGTCAGACGCTCAAACCAGTTGTACCAAATTCAAACACTTCCTTTCCAAAAAAAAAAAACCTCGACCATAGTTACTGAACAATATGTACCCACAATTAGAAAGTAAACCAAATGTAAAGAGCTGAAGGAATTTCTGATTCCACTTGCAGTTAGGGGAAGACAAAACCGAGTTCCAAGCTCAGTGATTGGATGTTTGTTACAGAAATTCACAGTAGAGTAGAAGTACTTTTGACTTTTTACCATGTTGACCAGCTGGGTAATCCTCTGGATACATTCTGCTTTGTAAAATGTCCTTGTTTTTTTGTTTTGGGGGGGGGGGCGTTCCAAGTAAAGCTTGATTTGACTTTGATTTCTGTTTGAAAAGGTGGTTAAATGCAAGATATGAACAGTGGTAAAGGTGAGGACCCAAAAGCAGAATGCAGGACGAGGATTTAACAAAAAGCGAGCTTTATTAAAACAAAGCCGAATCTAGAATACAAGAAAACAAAGTAACCAAAACACAAACCAATCCGGGGTAGAGCAGAACACGAGCAGAACAAACACAAGCAGAACACGGGCAGAACACAACCTAACATCAATGACAAACCCACAAAACATATTGGGGTAGACAGGGCTAAATACACAGACACCAAACGAGGGAACAAGCCAAAGCTGGGGAGAAAGGCAGAAACACAAGGGCTCAGGAGACAGGGCCGGAGTCAATGGGGTCTCGGCAGTTGGGGGGAACACGGAGATCTCAAGCGTCAACACGGGGGTCTCGGGAGTAAAGGGGTATCGGGAAGAGATGGGAGCACAGGGTTCTCGGGAAGAGATGGGGGCACAGGGGTCTCGGCAAGAGATGGGGGCACAGGGGTCTCGGCAAGAGATGGGGGCACAGGGGTCTCGGCAAGAGATGGGGGCACAGGGGCTGGGGTCTCAAGGGGCAGCTGGTGAACAGTTGGGGTCTGCAGCGGTCCGGCATCAACTGCAGCGGATGTCTGCAGAGATCCGGCAGCGGCGACGGGGGTCTGCGGAGGGTCGGCAGCGGGAGTCTGCAGAGGTGCGGCAGCGGGAACTGAAGTCTGTGGAGGTCCGGCAGCGGGAACTGGAGGCTGTCGTGGCCCAACAGTAGAAACAGGGGGTTGTCGCGGCCCAACAGCAGGAACAGGGACTAGGGCTCGAGGGCCCAGCTGTTCCCCAGCTGCCACTCGAGGGGCAGCGGTGGAACAGCCGGGGTCTGCATAGGCAGCAAGTAGACGGCCGGGGTCTGCAGAGGCGGCAAGTAGACGGCCGGGGTCTGCAGAGGCGGCAAGGAGACGGCCGGGTTATTAAAACAAAGCCGAATCTAGAATACAAAAACACAGTAAACAAAGTAACCAAAACACAAACCAATCCGGGGTAGAGCAGAACATGAGCAGAACAAACACAAGCGGAACAAACACAAGCGGAACAAATACAAGCGGAACAAACACAAGCGGAACACAACCTAACATTAATGACAATCCCACAAAACACGCTGGGGCAGACAGGGCTAAATACACAGACAGCAAACGAGGGAACAAAACACAGCTGGGGAGAAAGGCAGAAACACAAGGGCTGAGTAAAATGGACCCAGGAGGAATAAATCAACAATCAGAGGGAAAACACACAGACAGGAAGTACACTAGACATGACATAAGGGGGAGTGAACACTTCAAAATAAAACCGGATATACAAAAATCAAGACTGTGACAGTAAAATGAAATAAAGTACTAAAATAGTACAAGAGACATAATGGTGCAAGTAAAATGCAGGAATAAGTAAAATATATACATATAATACAATACGATAAAACAAAATGTAAAACCTAAATACTGTACAGTGGAATTAACAGGGAGGAAAGGAGGGGGCTGAGCTCGCAGCCCTGAGGGGCTCCGGTGTTAAGGTGGTTGTACTAAATTTCTTCAAGTGAATATTGTGCCTTGAAATATAATATAATACAATATAATAAAGGGTAATCAATATATTTAGTATATTAATTGTATTGGACTTATTACAAGTCACTTTGGACAAAAGTGTCTACAAGTCACTTTGGACAAAAGTGTCAGCAAAATGTAATGTAATACATATTTTTTTTATGAGGCCTGAAGAACCTCAAAATGTAGGGAGTCATTGATGAGCTAAACATGAGCCCAAATATGAAAAATCCTCAAAAGCTCCAAAAATACTAGTGTCAGAAAAAGCCTGACCAAGAGGGTGGGATCATCCCAGATGTGATACCCTTATTTAGAAAAGTGGGTGGAGAATACAAAACTTGGGCTTGCATCGGATTCTGATTGTCTCCAGTAAATTATTTTGAACACTCCAATAGCTACTCAATTGTACTGAAGTTATGGTGTTGGTGAAGAGGTACATATGAAGTATCCAGTCACAGAGTGCTGGTGAGCCCGGGGTTTCTGAGCTTAATGGCGAGCTTGGAAGGCACAGTGGTGTTGATAGCTGAACTGTAGTAAATTATCAACATTCTCTCACGTGTTCCTATGATCCAGGTGGGAGAGGGCAGGGTGGAGGGTGAGGGCGAGGGCATCATCTGTGGACCTGTTTGCTCTGTAAGCAAACTACAGAGTGTCTAGCTAAGTCAGTGCATCACTTTGTAATGATTGCTTTGAGGTTGAGACAGATGTTTTTTTTTATCTTTTTGGGGACAAGAACGATGGTGGACTGTTAAAAACATGTGGAGACTACAGACTGTCTGTGAACACCAGCTGAACTGCACACACCTTGAGAGCACGCCGTCAGGTCCAGGAGCCTTTTGTGGGTTAATCTTTTTAAAGGATTTACACACATCTGATCTGGTTAAAACCAGTGGGCAGAGATCCTATAACTCCACAGCCGGCACGCTCTCACAATGTGCATAGAGAGAGATGCAGTCACTTCCTCAGCACCGCTCCTTGTGCTTTTATAGTCTGTTATTGTTTTTAGTCCAGACAGTCCATGTTTCTGGCGTTAGAGCCCTTGTAGTCAGACTCCACTTTGTCTCTATATTGTTTTTTTGCACTGCTAATAGCTCTCCTGAGCGCGTACCTGGAAGTCCTGTACTCATCCAAATCCCTGCGGCTGTGCGGGATAGCCCGCACTTTAAGTTTAGCACTGACCTCGCTGTTTATCCAGGGCTTCTGATTTGGGAATGTTCTTCCAGTAATCCTTGGTACGACGTCATCAATAAATTTGCTGGTGTCGCAAATGACCGCGTCTGTGTGTGCATTAATGTCATCATCCTCAAACACACACCACTCCGTGACGTTAAAGCAGCGGCAGAGTACAGGATCTGACTGTTCAGTCCAATGCTGAATTTGTCACCAATCTGTCCCGTTTGAGTTTCTGCCGATAAGTGATGAGGAGCAGAAGAGATATATGTTTTGACTTGTCCAAGGGGGGGCAAGGGAGGGCCTCATATCTATGCAGGAAATAAACATGGTCGAGTGTGTTTCCACCGGACGTGGGGCAGCTGTTGTGTTGATAGTATCTTATGTTGCCGCTGTTAAAATCCTCCTCCACAATAAAACCAACCTCCGGCCGTGAAGTCTCTGTCCTGTTGATAATCGCTCCTCTAGCATTTTGTTGTTGTCAGCGTGCAGCGGGACATAATCTGATGTAAACACAACTGATGTAAATTCCCTCGACAAATAAAAAAGCCGACATCCGATCATAAGGTGCTCTAATTTGGGAGAACAGTCAGAAGAAATTATCTCCACATCGGAGCACCATTTATTGTTGATGATGAAGCTGACACCTCCTCCCGCATTTTTCCCAGAGTTTATTGTCCGGTCCTGGCGATTAATACAAATCTGCGTGAAGCAGTGCTGGAGTCTGGGACCAAAGGAACAGACCAAGTCTCCATGAAAACCATAACGTTACTGCTTCAGAGTCCATCCAGCTTATTATCCAGGGATTGGACATTTGCCAGAAGAAGACTCGGTAGAGGAGGCCGTTTTTCACGTTGTTTGACTGGCCTGTCGTGGTGAAAGATTGCTGTCCACCAACGTTCTGATGTTTAGAGATTGTTCTCTGTCATATTGAATGATAGGGCTCACGTGGTTGGCTTGCATATTGCGAAAAAAGTTAAAAACAAACAGCAAAGTAAAACAGAAAAAACAATACAAATTCAGTATTGGTAAGTAGCTTGGGATGTGGCAGACATCCACAGTGCCATCTTGAGAACAATATATAATGGTGAATTGATGGCAGTTCTTGGTGCTAATGTAGTTGATGGACACATTAATGTAATCAATATAAAAGAAGGTTTTCATGTCTCAGCTAAGCAGGAAATAGAAGCATGTGTCTTAATGTTAATATGTTAGAAGAATTCCAACTGAGGCTGGGATGGGCATGCATGAGAACACACTTGTAAATACTTGAGGTACTGGTCTGAACCTCTCTCTCCCTCCCCTTCTCTCTCACACTCTTTTATTTATTTCCATTATCAGTCTTTATACAGCCCATTTAAATGACACTGCCTAGTGGTATGAGAACATTTTCTGTGTGCACACACATACATTTGTAAATATGTGTGTGTAAGGATCCCGTTTAAATAAAGAACGAGACAATAGGAGACAAGCATCTCCAGACATGAAGTGGAGAGGCGGTGCTCAAGCCGACTGATTAAGTCGTTGGAGATGGAAGAATGTTCCCTCACTCTTTGTGTGTAGCTTTTAACACATGGTTAAAGTAACATTCACCAATAAATACCAGTATGAAACAGCAGATGTCCAGCAGCAACTATAGCTCCCATACCTGATACACTACATGGCCAAACATATGTGGACACACATACTTCTGTGTACTGTTTGTCTGGGTATTTCCTTGTCCCCTTAGTGGGACAAAATTCAGGGCTTGAAACCTTACTGCCAACTCCTTTGGTTTCCTACCAAAAAAATGACATAGTTTTTGATTTATATTTAAAATCTCCCAAAAAAGACAAACTGATTGTGAACCTAAGATGTTCTTTTTAGTAAAAATTAAAATATAACATTATCTACCAATAAAACTAAATGTGAAGTACAGATAGTCATACAAAATTTGCTGAGGCTACATTCACCTTTAACCCCATCCAACACCTTTGGGATGAAATGGACTGCCAGGCCCTATCATCACAGGCCTTATATCAATTGGACTTCACTAATGATCTTGTGTCTGATCAAATCTCTTCACCTGGTGAAAAGACTGACACCAAAAGTGTGGATGCTGATAAAAATCTCCATATTAATGCTAATGGTTTTGGAATGACATTTTCAACAATCTCATATGGGTGTAAAATGGTGTCCATACACGTTTACTGCCATGTTATGTAATTAAAGTTATTATGAGTGAACTGCACACAAGAAAGGGTCATATTTTACCAGCGTGAACATTTGAAAAGCCCCCCTCATCTGAAATGTTCCTGAGCTGTTGTCTTACATTATAGGGATTTTTTTTAGGATATTTTTTTCCCAGGATGTTATCGCTTTGGCAATTGTGTGAGCCATTGGAGTGAGTGATTGTTGTGTATTGCTCCTGGGTCTGTTGTTGCGGGAAACAAAGGATTTGATTTGATTTGATTTTTCTCCTTCAGAGAGATGCACTGAGAGGATTTTCCTCAGACCACAACTGCCCTCTATCACACTCAGAGAGGATATGCCCCCATGAAACAAACAAACAGATAGATCACTGCAAATGATCTGTGTGTGAGTGTGTGTATGTGAAACACATGGGTGCACATGTTCGTCTGTCTGTGAGTGTCTTTTTTACAATGCGTGCGTGTGTGTTTGTGGCAGGGGACAGATCTGTCCTCTAGCTGGCAGATGCCCAGTACAGCACAGCTGGGCCCCAGCCACAGGAGGGGTCATGGGGGCCCAAGATTTCCCCTTGGCCCCTTGAGGCATTTTCAGTCCTCACTTTGAGCAGCGCTGCTTGTAACGCACACACACACACACATATTGATGAACACAAACATTTTGCTCACACAAAGCCCCTTCAAGCTCTCATACAGTGTTTGGAGCTGATGCCCAGCATCTTCTTCTCCTGCACCATGACGGCTGCCTCATTGCCTTATAATTGATGACTGCCTCCATCTTGTGATCTTCTCTGCTTGAACATGGCGAGGTCAAGTGGATTGTTGCCACTGGTAGCCAAACATCTCTGCCAGCTGTTTGAACTCTGTTTATCAAGCCCAGTGTTGGCACAGCCAGGCCACTTTGCTTTGGCAAAGAAATCGGGAGTTGGTTCTACCTTACGCTGAGGCCTGGGGGGAGGGGGGGAGAAATTGACACACATTTGGTTTCTTTCAAAGAACTTATGCAGGCACTGACACAAACATATACACAAATATGACATTCCAATGTCACCTGGAGCTATTAGTCCCGGCTTTAATGGCGCGGCCGCTCAGGAATGGCAGTATTGACCGCTCTCACACAAGGTGGAATCTCTCAATATGTCACAATCTAGTTAGCTGTCTTAGACTTGCTTACAAACAGGCATTGATTGAATGATCCCAGTTTACAAAATGGAGTTGTTTGTGGCATGAATGACACTGACGAACAGGCAGAAGAAAAGTCACAGCAGTCTTGTACATGCATCTTTATTAAGCGGGCTGCTTTCTTTGTGCCAATAGACATGTTGTCTACGCACAAAAAACAAGATTTAAACAAATGAATACATTCATTCATTCACTTCAGACAAGAAATATAAAACCGTTGAATGTGTCGAGACATTAAAGCAAAGCACCACAGAGCGAGGTGGGGGGGGGGTAACCTCTCCTCCAGAGGACAGGATGGATGGCTTTAATTGTCATTGTGTGTCTCTCTGCTCATTCTGCCCCTTTTTCTTCAAACCAAATGAACTGCTAACATTTGTTTTTGGGAGGCCTGCTGTGTGTGGGGAAGCTGTAATTCACCAGAGGAATTACAGATGGAACCGGAGCACAAGTCATAAAGCTGCAGGTGGAGTTCTTTCAATCTCAGATAACTGTTATAATCAGCACTACCAATTTGGAAGATAATAATAATAATAATAATAATAATAATACTAATAAAAAAACTACTACTATGAATAATAGCAATAATAGTAGTAATAATAATAATAATCATAATAATAATAATTAGGAGTCAGCTTGCTTATTAATTATCATTATCCTCCCCAGGTCACAGTTGTCAATGTAGACATAACAGTCATGACACCTTACAGTCTCCGAGCGAAGGTCAACCCCCCACCCCGATCACCATTGGCAGTGTTGGCAGTCAATATGCAGGGGTAAGTGCAGCTTGTGTGTGTGTGTGTGTAAGTGTGTGTGTGTGTGTGTGTTTGTGTGTATGGAAGTGGGGTTGGGGGATCTCTAATTTGCACATATGGAAATGCTTTTTCTCACCGCGCCGCCTTCTCTGTTGTGGCCAGATGGAATTAGAGAGCGCTCAGAAGCCGTGAAAGCAAACACATCAAAAAAAGAGAAAGAGTGAAAGAGGGGGGGGGGGGGGGGGGGTAGGCAGCAGAGAGCAGAAAGTGGGAGAGGAGGAGGAGGAAGAGGAGGACGAGGACGAGGAAAAACAAAGCAAGAAAAGGAAAGTTGGTTTTCCTGTAGTTGAAACAAAGAAAGGACAAATTACTGGAACAGGTTTAGTCACTGTATATATACTGTTTTATTATTATTAAGTACATATACAGAAACACACTATGCCTAACTGTAGAACATGCGCTCATACGTCATCTAATATCGGCAGGTTGTTGTTTTGTGTAACAAATTAGGTGCTCAATATTCTCCTGGCCCGGGACCAACTTCCTTTCCTCCCCGTTGAGTTTGACATCCATGTCTAATAACACAGTGGTAATTAGACTATGCATTGTTTGGTGAATCAATGAGTCCCAGTAATACTCCCAAGTCCCAGTAATGGAGAAAATAGGAACAAAACATCTCATGCTGTCTCTCCGTTCTCAAAAAATCTGTAGCTTTAAGAGAAACCCGACAATGTACAGATACACGAGAAAAATCTATCAAAACCTTAAAGGTTCCAAATGCAGGTCAACAGTCAACCAAATGTCACAGTTATTGATATTACAACATGTTTAGAATAGATCCAGTATCCTGTTTGGTTGCGTGAAGGATTGATTGAATACAAATATGTTTTACAGGTGAAAAACACTTGTGATTTGTGTGGGACCAAGAACCCTCTTGTGGTGGTTCAGGAGATCTCCCAGCTTTGAAAATCATCAGTTAAAGGCTGTATGGCTGTAGCTGTAATGGATTACATGCACTTCATTGATAAAATACACTCACACAGTTTCCCTGACCCAGACAAATGGCCTCAATTATCTTTATTATAGAGAAAACAGCCTATTTGGAATCTATAAAGCATGTTCAATAAGCACACAGTGTGCATTATACAGTATTTAATGATGTTAATTTACAGTGTGATATTAATCCAGTTTTAACTGTTTAGTGCAACAGTAGAACATGATACAAACTGGGTACTTTTTTCTTTACTTGTTACATCATCTGCCTACATTAAATGACACAGAGCTATGATGTGTATTTGCGTCTGCAACTTCATGTATTATGCATGAGGATATGCATCTGTTCAAGTGAATGTTTTATTTTTGTGTTTATGAGGGGCTAAATTGATGTTCTCTTTCTTTCAGTCTCTTCCTCTCGCACCTCTTTTTCTCTGCTCCCATCCAGTCATAGTGTGTACATGTACAGGTTGCCATGGGGAGCACTTACAGGGACATTGATGTCCTGACTGTCTGTGCAGCTTCAGTCCAAAACTCTGTTACCAGTCCCATTCAGTTTGAGCATCAATGCCTTTTCCAGTTGCAAATTCCAAGTCCCGTCTTTAATCCCATCTTTATTTACAACTGCTCACCAAACAGGGTGAACCCAACCGTCTGGCTGCGGTACCAGTTGTTCCCGTCCCAACCACAGTCCCAGTGTGAGCATCAGTCCTAACTCTCCCTCGCGATGCCCCTAACACGAATTCAAAGTTCCTTCTTTAGTCCCACCTATATAGCTAATCCATGTCCAGACCCAGTTCTATTTTTTTATCTAAACCCATGTGCAGTTCCAGTCTCAGACCAACAATCCCAGCATTAGACCCAATCCTACTTTTATAAACCTAGTCTAAAGTTTACTCCAAAGTGCTTCAGATTTTGGCCCAATCACAGTTCTATTTCACTTTTTAGTACACCTTCCACCAGTGTCTTTGTCCCAGTCAGTCCCAGTTTTTGTCCTAATCCCAATTTTAGTTCATATCTAACACTCCCAATTCCAGTCCTATCTTCCAGCTCAATCCCAGTTTAAGATCCAAGACCATTTGTAGTTTAAACTTGACTCTCATCTGTATTCTTAGTCCTTGTGTTAGATCCAGGTTTAGTCCCAATCTCTGCTGTGAGACCCATCCTGCAGTCCAAGCTTCAGCACTTGTCAAATAACCTATTTTAGTTTTAGTTTTAATTGCAATTCCAGTTCCACGTGAAGTCTCTCTCCTCGTGTCAAATATAATCTCAGTCCCAGTCGTCACATGCAGTCCTTATGCAATGTATTGATTGATTGATTGATCCCTTTTACAGTTTACATTGGATTGTCTCGTCCTTTTGTTCTCATTTCAACCCAGTTCCAGTGTCTCAGTCCCAGTAACAGCTCCAGCCCAGGCCACAGCTGCTTTGTATTTGCCCTTCCATTCTACTCCAAACCGTAGTGTTTCAGTTCTCCTGCCAGGGTCATAATTATAATTTCAACTAGTGGTGAAAAAGGCCTGCCCCCCTCTTTCATTCCAGAATGAAAAATACCAACACTTAACTACTTCAATAAATTCAGAGGGTTGGGGGAAGGTAATTAAACATCTGATTAACACTTTCCATCCAAGATTTTCCATTCAAAGTTTTAATGAGGGGATGCATGTGCACGTGCATAGGCACATGTGTGTGTGTGTGTGTGTGTGTGTGTGTGTGTGTGTGTGTTTGGAGGGCTTTCATGGTCGATCCATATGCTTGTGTTAACCTTTCATCTTCTACTTCCACAGCCAGACGCTCTAATGTAAAAGAAAAACAGATTCTAATGTGATGTAAAACAATGGACGAAAGCTCGAAGCAGCGACACGAAATTAAGTTATAAATGAATCCAGAGCATGTTACTAAAGCGTGTGCCAAAAACAGTGAGTTTGTCTTCACGCTAATTTGTGTATATTATATTGTTAGCCAAACATTCCAAGTGTGTGTAATTGTGTGTGTGTTGCTGCGATTAGATTATTATTACAGGACATTTAGTAGACACACTTATCCAGAGCGACTACAGGGACAGTCTCCCTGGAGCAGCTCAGGGTTAAGTACGTTGCTCAGGGGCACAACGGTGACAGCCCTGGTATTGAACTCACAACCATCTGGCGTTCGGTTTGGAAGGACTACCACTAGAGCATCACCACCCTTTTTAAGATGTATTTTTGTTAAGGAGATCAGCACCTGAGAAGACGTCTCTGCTCGCTGTAAATATCACATCTGATATCTAGATGAACTGTAATGTAATAATTGATTAGTCTCATTGCAAAGATGTATTTGCACAACAGAGTATTAGGTCCACTGTTAAAGGAAAAAGTGATTTGTTTTTCTAAAATATTTTGATAGTGAAATATAAAAATCTTTCTCCCATAAATTCCGGAATAATAATAGTAATAATAATAATATAATAATAACAACTTTAAAACTTTATTCTGAAAATATTTTGTAGTTTTTCTTTTATCTTTTTTTCAACACATAACTTTTTTTGAAAAATGAAATGAAAGTATTAATGTCTTTGCTCTCCCAATTTTCCCATATATTTACTTATTATATTTAACTTTAGTTTTGAAATATTATAACTTTATAATGTTCTTATAGATTTTTTTATCATTTTTTTAATATTACAATTTTATTCTATAAATATTAACTTTTTTCCTGTAATATTAGGATTTTTTTGGTTGAAATGAAAACAATGTTATTATACATTTGTGACTTTACTCTTCTTAAAATATTACAATTTTTTCACAAAATATTATGACTTTGTTCTGAAATATTACAACTTTTATCGGGTACATTTTTGACTTTGTCTTAAACATATCACATCTTCTTTGTCCTATTGCAGGGGTTCTCAACGGGGGCAGCAGCGCCCCCCCAGGGAAAGCAATATTTTAGAAATGGGGCGTTCACGTGTAATTCAACGAGTAACGAGGTAATTCATAAACACACGCAAAAAATCTACTCCAAAAAAATGTATCCAAATCTAGTCAGATAAACCGACGACTGACGGCTGACTGTTTTTCCTGGCCAAGGTCAGGGTCGTTGAACACAACACGAGTGTCATCACGTGGTCACGTCATGTCAAAAAACTTAAATATTAAACTGTCATTGACATCAGTGAACGCAGCATGGCGAGTGTAAAACAGAGAAAGGTGGATGCGGAATGTTCCAGGAGAAATGGACAAACGATTATTTCTTTGTGGAATTAAAAGGCCAGTGTGCCTAGTTTTACGCGCTTGCGGTCATGAAAAAGGCTCTCCAGCTGCATTACAACATGACACATGCCAAACTGCACAAACTGAAAGGACGAGTGCGTTTGGATAAAGTTAACATTGTGTGTTTTTAGACTTTTATTTTTATTTTGCTGAGCGATAAAGTGCTGCTTGAAAGAAACAAAACCCCCTCAGCCGCCACTGCTCGAAAGCATTAATGTTATTCCAAGGATACACCATGAATACAACTAATCTGAATTAATGTTAAAACACTATCGATGTGGTCGGGACTTGGACCAGCAGCAGACGAGCTGCACTCTGGCTGCTCGTAGTAGCAGAGCTAACATCTGCATCACTGCTGCTGATTCAGGCTGTATGCCTTTAAAAAACGCAAATATTTTCGCCTGAGTTTCTAAATGTTGGGGTCGACGTCGCTCTCTCCTCTCCTTTCCTCTGCTCTGTCTCTGACTGGAGGTGTTTGCGAAACGGAAAGAATGTTAATGCGCAAAGCAACGCTGTAGTGCACATACATTAGATAAATAACATAAGCGTTTAGTTTATTTAATAAAAGAGCACCTGTTCAATGTGAAAAGTGAGTTGTGATTTGGCGCTATATATTTATATAAAAAAAACACGGGGTTCCGTTGGGGGAGCAGCGCCTAAGACTTGTTCCTTTGTGCTCGTTTTCCGTTGGAACACTTAAGAGTTTAACACCAATTAAATTGGCTGCAGTCTATGACACAGATTAAAGTTTGAATCTCAAACTTCTTACCATTACATTTGTATTAGGGCAATTGATGGTAAATACAACAAAACATTTGTTTAATATATAATATTTATTATTATTTTGAAATGTTATTATGTAACTTCAATCTCAGAGAATTTGAGATTTTATAATAACATAATATAGCAGTCTAATAATTTGAAAAAATATTCAAAGAATTGAAATGCTAAATTAATATAATCAATATGTAATATAAATAATAAATACTAAGAATAATAATTCGAATAATACAAACAGAATAATAATCAACATTAGAATTCAGGGGAGACAAACAGGAAGCCTACATTTTATTTGATGGCAGGGGGGGGGGGGGGGGGGGGGGGGGGTAAGGGACCTGGATATTGGATAGGCTGACCAAGAAAGGTTGAGAACCACTGTCCTATTGTAAATTAATATTTTGACTTTATTCTTGAAACAGTGGCATTAAATGCCCTGGCACGCCATCCTCTCACACAGGATGGACGAGCCGTTGCCTGTTTGCGGTGTGTTCAGGCAATGTGAGGTGACTCAATAGTTAGTCGCCATTAGTACTTTGATATAGAGTGAATTAAAACGCCTGAGCTCCTGCCTATAAAGCTAAATGATAACGTACTATTAATACTTCTGGGTCACCCACTGATGCCACAATCACACTTCCCTTAATTATGTTTAATCATCTCTTCCTTTCCTGAATTTGCACGACTTCCTGAATGACAGAAGTGGGCGAGCGAACCTGAAACAGTGAGGCTGGTCAGCTAACAGAAGGAGAGACACAGATACAAACGTCTCCCAACAGCTGACACACCAATATTGAGAAATAATTGAAAATGCAAATGAAGGGGTGAATTAAAATATATTTCAAAGAGTGTATTAATTCAACTGGACATTATGTTTGGTAATCACAGCTGGGATTGGTGGGAACCTCTAAATGCATGCTAATGACAATGTTATCTGGTCATTTTTTTGTCTTTGCTTTGCTTTTTTAAAGAGCAGGGGAAACTATTGTCTCCGGGATTCTTCATCTTTCCTCACCTCATCTTTTCTCTGACTCTGAGTTTTTCTCTGGTTGATGAGGAGTCGCCAGCGCCAGAGCCCTGCACCGCTCATCCTTCCCCGGCTGGTTTACCTGGAAGGTGGCATGTAAGGTTAATTGGGAAATGAAGTTGATAAAGTAATTAATGCGTTTGTCAGCAGTGTCTTTCTCCTCGCCTGCAGCCATCCTGCAGCGATCGGGCCTTTCTTCTTGCCTGCCTGGCTGCCCTGGTGCTGCCGGGGAGATGCTGCACTGATACAGCTCCCTCACATCCGCAGCAAGTCTTTTGTTTTTTGGGTAACGTGACAGCAATGTCAGTCCACCCCTGATTAACCGGGGACAATAGAAGGTCTGTGTGTGTGTGTGTGTGTGTCTGTGTGTGTGTGTGTGTTTGCATGTACTTTGTGGCTTCTCTGTCTGATCCAGGGCAAACTAAATACAAAGTCAAAGAGTTTAGTGTGATGCTGCTATAAGTTAAAATGTATCATTGCCACTACTGCACCACCGGTAGCTTACACGTTATAGATTTGGTTTAAAAGATGGCGAATGTTAGGAGGAGATGACCCAACACGACGGCAAGAATCACTGGATTGCAAATTATCATCAGCACCTGGAAGGACCTTTAGTGCCATCTTTTCCAGTGTGCTTGACAGAGTTAGGAAATTATCTCTTTTGTATATATAAGAAAGAATGTCATATGGCACTGATCAAGAATAAATGAGTGACAAAAGGATGAGATGGACACAGAGGATTTTCATGGAAGGTTTATACTTGTGTCTTTCTGTTCAGTATTGGACTGTTTGTTTTATCTGTTTTCTGTTTATTCACTGTTTTCAGATCTTCATCATGTCTTCATTATGATAATAATGATAATAATAATAATAATAATAATAATAATAATAATAATAATAATAATAATAATTCCTATAATTAACTGAAATTAATGCAGTATTCTATGGAAATCTGTGAAAATCTGATTAGTATTTGTATAGTCAGATTATTAAATTAAGATAAAATAAAGTGTATTAATTCCACACAAGTGAAAGCAACAGATGCATCCATAAAATATGAAATAAATACAGTCATTATGAATTGAGCATAATTAATTAATACAGGTAACAAATATATGAAACATCTTGAAATTGTTGGATAATCCAAAAAGTATTTATATTTATTATGAAATGGTAATTAATCCTGCTTCGTTACGCACTCAACAATACGTTACACACTGTGAGCCTACATGTGCTTCATACGGAGGCATCACCGGTGAACATGAACAATATAACGGGGACCCTCATGTATGGCTCGTGGAATATTTTACACTTCTATAGTCTTAGTTATGTAAATGAAGAAGAGAAATGTATTCGAAATATATTAATATTAAAAATATGTCCAGCATCTCAACACAGAATACCCAAAAAACTAATATCTACTACTGACATCAATGCAATTAGCATATCAAAGGCAAATCAAGAGAAAGGGGCTCATGTGTAGTGCATTTTCAGAACACACACACACACACACACACACACACACACACACACACACACACACTTACACACATATAAAGAGAAGTGTAAATGGAAGAGAAGTTTTAACTATTAGTGCATATAGCAAATAAAACTCAGATTCTGATTCTGGTTTTTAAAATAAAACACAATTTGTTGATTAGAACGTGATGTATGAAGTGTTTGACATTTAAATATTTAAATAGTTGTTGAACTATGGATCCCTGTGTAAATACTAAATAAATAAATAAAATATGTTATATCTTGATAATATAAATGAAAGAATCTGACATTTTTTCACAGACCCCTCTTTGAGAATACACAATATATAAATAGTTACTACAGAAGTGTAATGTTGAAACAAAGATAATCACACATGGAGTCATTAAGTTACAATAAAGAAATGCAAAATTGCATTTGAGAAAGTTTAAGTCTCTTGCTGAATATCATGAGTGATCTATAGTCCAGTTGTTGTTTGTGTTTGGATTATTATGTATTTACTTGCATTTTCCTTTAAATGCATTACATATATACATCAAAAATAAAATGTCTACAAATGACATTTAAAACACATTTAACCTCCTGGTCCAGTATGTCAATGTGACGGACATTTTCCTGGTTAGATACATTTCTACTTAATGTGCTACATAAAATCTCTCCCTCTTTTCCTCAGCAGATAGAGAAGGACCCCCCATGTTCACTGCAACAGATAGAGAACGAACAGAGCTCTAGTCTGTTGCGGGATTCCTAATTCACTAAATCCCAAGTGGTGCAGATTAATTATAAATGAATGATATGGAGTAAAGCCCCACGGCCTCAGGGAGACGCTCCCTTCCTCTGCCATGAAATATATATGCAGCTTAACTCCTTTATTAATAACATATTTATAAACGGATTATTGATTCTAAGAATGGACACAGCTTTATCTCTGCGGAGGAAATTCCACTTCGCTGGAGAAAATGGAGAGAGAGAGAGTCAATTTAGAGCTTTTGTCAACATTTTGAATTGATCTGTGTAACACATAAGGGATGTTCTGTGTATTTGTGGGGTAAAGGAATAACACGTGTACAACCTGAAGAAAAAGAGTCAAACTCACCACAGATATAATTCTGATCCTTTCATGCTGTTGCACCAGTTGATTGTGACCCTGCTTTCTTGCTTCCATTTTTTAACAGTTTATATTTATTCAGAACTATAGAAACATTTTAATATAGGAGAGAAGAAGAGGAGGGAGATGAAGAGACAAAGGGAGTCCCTGTGTGGAAAAAATGAGCAACACATATTTGAATACAAGGAATCAGGAGGTGAAGGAGGAGGCTCCTCGCTTTGTATTAAACACAGAGGAGACACTCATCCTCTGCTTTCTGTCCTCTTCTAACTCCCTGCAAACCTTTCAACTCACAAGTCTCACAGTAATAACGTTATGGAGAGGAAGAGGGGAGAGGGAAAGAAGTGGATGAAAGAAAAGATGGAAAGAATTCAGAGTGGAAATTAAGGGACCATAGAGGGGATATAGAGGAAGAGGAAGTATTAACCTGTAAGCAAAATATACAGAATCTTTTCTGGGTGCTGGACCCCTGAACTCACACATCAAAATCTAATGAATAAACTATTAATTTGTTGTTGTTAAAGTAATAGTTAAGTACTTATCTATGCTTTAAAGTCAACTCAAAATGCTGAATACTTAATAACCACAATTATATTGTTATAATTCCATGTGCAACACAGTTTAGATGCAACACAGCAACACAGTTCCTGCATTATTCCAGCAGTGGGAAGAGCTGACAAGTTTCTATAATATAAAACTATAGAACTAGACATTTTAATTGCACAGCTTGGGATGAATAAACTGAAACAAGAGAAAATAGAAACATAAAAACACCTAAACGCCTAAAGCAACTATATGATTTTTGTGAAATGTGTTTATACATTGCATGGATGACAGAAGAGAAATCAGGAAAGAAAGCCAGTGAAAACAAGAAGAGGAAATGTGAAGAGGGCAAGAAGATAAAGATCCAAAACAAAGAGTCCAGGAAGGGAGAAGAAGACATAGCTGAGTGAAAGAGGACGGTGTATGATACCTTGTATGTTCTCTGCATGTTTGCATGCACTGTGGCTGGTGTGTGTGTGTGTGTGTGTGTGTGTGTGAGTGTGGGTGTGTGTGTGTGTGTGGCTGCTGTTGTAATGTTGGCCTCCAGAGAGCAAATATAGAGTTGGGTAAGAGAAGGCAAGCTGTTCCACATCGCCGTGGTAACACCTGCTATTACAGAGGCCGTCTGTCAGTCAACCTGGCCCAACACACACACACACGCACATGCACACGCACACACACACACGCACATGTGCACGTGCACACACACTCACACACACACACACACACACACACACACACACACACACACACACACACACACACTTTGACCCTTCTAAGCCACTTTTCTAAATTACAAGTCTACCTGAACATGATAGCAGAAATATATTATTATAAATGATTAGTAAATTGAAGGATTATATTTTCATACTATGAGTTGCACAACCTTTCCTGCAGCGTCCACCATGTTGAACCTCCAATGTAAACGTTGCAACATCCACTTGAAATGAGCTGAAACAGTTCTTTATAGATGGTGTGTGCAGACCATCAGCGGTGGATCTGGCTGTTACATGAGTGTTCAAAACAGGGATTCAACTTCACCAAAGTCTGTCAAGGGTTAATGTTCATTACTGTAATCCCAGTTACACCCGTGTCGTTGCTAACCAAACCCAATAGGTCACCACAAAGTATCAGGTTCTGGGTCAGATGCACACCTCAAATATAATTTATTAAGAAATCTCTCTCAGTTGTCTGCAACCATGCAACATTATATGTATGAAATAGACACGCAATGCCAGCAGAGAAGAGCAGAAAGTGTAGGCTCTGCTTTGCAGTTTAGCTGTTGGTCGGTAACGGATAAAAACAAAGAGTAAAGTGTCTTTAACATAAAGCTCAGGCTCAGGTCACAAATGTGTGTTCAGTTGAGTTTGGTTAAAAAGTCGAGATACAGTTGATGATGACAACGTGTCTGAATACTGGCTAAATGTGGCTCTACAACAACAGTTTAAGAGGGACTGCACATCAACATGCTACAGGCAAACAGCAGGGTTAAATTCTGCTTTTAATCACAGTTTGGTCTGTTTGGGTTTTTACTCCTCTCTGGCTCAGTTGTCAGGCTTAGACCTCATATGATGACAGTTGGTCATGTACAGGGGAGATGGTAACATCTCTGTAACAATATGGTCTCCTTGATCTTTCTTCACCCAACACATCAACAATATCAACCCACATATCAGATGCACTCGTGAACAGGAAGAGGATGGTGAGCTTCTGTTGACACCTGCGTTCATGAGAGTGCTGACCGCAGTGTACAGGAAACCCACTTACAAATGTAGTGATGGAAATTGTGTAAGAGCTGATATTATACAATAATGACAGACGTCTGTGTGTGTGTGTGTGTGTGTTTGTTTATCTGAGTTTTGATTATCTCTCTAACCCTTGGATCGATCTACTTCATGCTTGGCATGAGCATCAACACCCACACAACAGTGCAGCCACTATAGGACGTCTCTGTATCTGGTCCACCATTCAAGGTACAAGGTATGTGTTCAATAATAACCAGGACAAGAGGCCAGTAGCTCAAATAATAAAGATTAGAATTTATTCATAGTATTTGGACATGATAAAAGACAATAAAAAGAGGGCAATTAGCTTAGCGTAAGCTAACTTTTAAGAGTGAGCAATAAGCTAGGCGCTGGTTAAAATCACTTGATATAAATAGCAAAGATGCACAAGAAGAAATGAACAGCTGCTGATATAACTAAGGACGCAAATAACACAGTGGAGCACACAATACGTTCCCAAAAGGCAAAGTACTACTGCACACAGTAAGAATCACATTGTATACACTCCAGGGAATATTAGGCGAACTAAAGCCTCACTGGATCGGTTCGCAGCCGAGTGTGCAGCGGTTGGGATGAGGATCAGCACCACAGTCACGTTTTTTGCCAGAGGTTCAACGCCATTTAGCTGTCTTTGTATTCCTTTAAAGACAAATTATATTCATGTTAGTAAATCATACAAGCTAGAGGTGCATAGGCCACCAACTGGATTGGAGTGTGGAACGGAAGAGGAGCCGACGCACTTGCTTAGGGTACAGTCCGCACGCTCACACATTTTGAGCTGCACATGATATGGCTGATGACGAAAGAGAGGTGAGCCGCAAAAGTATGAATTGGCCTTAACAGGCCAAACAGTATTATGATATGCACAGACAAAAGAGGGTCTCTGAAGTTATTGAGCCCACAACTCCCATCTCATAAAGTGACAGCTCAAGGATTGCGCTCATGTATTTTAACAATCTGTTTACTCAGACTCACTTCCTGTCACACAGGAACTAGAAAGTCAAAGCCCAAACACTGCAATATGGAACGTTACAAGCAGAAGTCACCAAAGAATATGCTGAATAATTGACGGGGCCAGAACAATTTTAGTCAATGAAAACTGTTAATATTTTAGTCTTTATCATCAAATTATATTGAACATTTAATTTAATTTAGTCTAGCCAAAATATCACCTTGTTTCTTTCTCCCTTCAGTAAAGTCAGTAAATGATTCTGAGGCCTTTGGACTGTGCTTATTGTGTGCTGCATTGTGTGTTGATATAGTCACAGTCTGTGCCGTCTCGTTATCATCTCATCATGGAAAAACAGGCAGAGTATTGGTGAACAACATTAAGGCTGGAGAACAGAAAGATTGTCTTCTGGCTGGTCTGGAGACAGAGTGTGCAATTTTTCCCTTTTCTATTTAATTACTTTTCCATGTCACCCTCTTGGTACTTAGTCAGTTATCTTCTTACTTTGTATATTCTCTTTTGGCTGTTTGTCTGTCCCTGTACTTGTCTTCTTTATCACACATTCACAAGGCCTTCTCGGACAAAAACACAACAAGTTATTCCAAGTTATCAATGTAAAGACACAATCAGCCTCCGCGGTGCACTGGAGCGTGACGTCACTTTGCCAAGCTTCATAATTGGTCAATAGAGCATTAAACTGCAAGTTACTTTTTAGTAATTTATAATAAATGGATTAATATTAAATCTGATATGCCTTTACTTATTAATTGAAATCTCCTTCAAGATAATTTGTTTTATGCATTTGTTTTATGGCTCCAAAGAACAGAAACAAATTATTTTCAACAATATATTTACACAATGTCGACTTTGGTATGAAGTTTATCAGAGTATTGATGCCACACTGTTAAATTACAAGTGCTGATGTTTATAGAATTATTATTATTATTAAAATAATCTTATTATTATTATTATTATTACTGAAAGGTTGTGGTTGTGGATTGGTGAGAAGTCTTTTGTATTTTATATATTTTATATACAAACATACATGTAAAAGCAAACTGCAATAATCATATACATGGAGATTACTTTCAGAAAAGTTCTCATGTAATATTAGTGTGAATATAAACTCACTGTTCTAACAGGAATAAAAACAATATTCAACAAAACAAGGGTTCTGCAAACAAAAACATTAATAAATATGTATTTATACTCTAAATTCTGCACTATATATGGACTTTCATTCATTAAATAAATAAATCAAAAACTCTGAGCGATGTGACGTAGTACAACAAACATAACTGAGTAACAATAGCAACAATAACAATACAATAACTGATGCCTTTAAGTTGAATTATGTGTATCCATCGTCATTGTCTTTTGTTATTATGCTTTTTATAAAAATTGTGAATGCTGTTCGTGTTTGTATTGCTTCTATTTTTGTCCTTCCTGTGTTATAGTGAATGTTTTAAGGATACATAGGTTGTGAAGAAGGGAAGAAAGCAGGATTTTTTTGTTTTAGGCATTTTGTGCATGTTACATAAACCTCAGGGACGAGGTTAAAAATAAGTTTTTTCCCTAAAATGTTATCCCTTGGATTGTTCTGTCCTCTCTTTCCATAAATAAAATCAAGCAATCAGTCAATCAATAAAAACAAAACAAAAACTGAATTACGCCTGAGTTCAATCGTTCAGTTTCTCCTCTGGACATGACTCCACATGGCACATTATACTCATGAGCTATACAGCTTCTTCTAAAACTTTAGGGGGAAACCGTGGGCGGAGACACAGTGGAGGATAAAGAGCTGCGACATCTTGGTCGATCTCCCAGTGGATTGAGGGAGTCAGTGGTGCAGCTCTGCAGAACCTGTGCTTAGTAGCGTGTTTACATTAATGAGCTATGAGCTGCTCCAAGTCTCTGAACACACACACACACACACACACACACACACACACACACACACACACACACACACACACACACACACAGAGAGAAAGGCATGTGTTTGTGTTACTGCATGTGTGGAGTGACTCTCTGCACAGAAGTGACAGAGTCATGTCACCACTGATATCAGGAGACAATTCCACACTGATCCTCTTATCAAAGACAGAAACACACACAAAGAAGCATGCACACACACACACAAACAAACAACACAACAACAACAACAACAACAACAACAACAACAACAACAACAACAACAACATGTATGTGAAATCATGCTGCTGTAACAGCATCCTCTGTTTTCACAAACTAAATCACTTAATTTTTTAAATATTAAAAAACATAAAAATGATGTTCCTCTGAAAGTCATTAACATGTACATCAAGGGTAGGTAATCTTTGCCAAAAACATTTCTAGTTATATTTGTTGAAATTCTGTTGAAAGCAATTAAGAAATCAAAAGCTCTGCCAAAAAAAAGAAAATAATCCATCCGGTATCTGTGGCCTTAGTAAAATGATTAGACGGCTGACCTGTCTGTCTACCTACCTACCTGTCTGTCTACCTACCTGTCTGTCTACCTACCTGTCTGTCTGTCTACCTACCTGTCTGTCTGTCTACCTGTCTGTCTGTCTACCTACCTGTCTGTCTACCTATCTGTCTGTCTACCTACCTATCTGTCTGTCTACCTACCTACCTGTCTGTCTACCTGCCTGTCTGTCTACCTACCTGTCTGTCTACCTACATGTCTGTCTACCTGTCTGTCTGTCTACCTACATGTCTGTCTACCTAGCTGTCTCTCTACCTACCTGTTAATTAAAGTTATATTCTTTGCATGGTCCACTAAGGATTGTAGTAGACGCGATGCAGGTTTTGCTCTGACTGACTTTCTGTCCTCCCATTATTGATTTACATTTGTGCCTATGTGAAACTAACAAATGGTAAATGACAGGAAAGTATTCAAAACTGGCACTGCATCAGTATGTGAATCTCACAATTTTGCATGCTTAATGGTTATACACTGATTGGAGTGATAAAATATGTCACGTTTCAGTTTTAAGGCACAGTGGCTTTGCTTTCTCTCACATGCTGAGTCATAAAGATATTTGTCTGCTACAGTTTTATAGTTGGACAATAGCTTTAAACGAGCTGGTGCGCAAAACTGCTGCAGCATAGGAGCAGTGGCAACTCAGTAGTAAACTCATAGTTGGAACAATCTTATTTCAAATCTTAAAATAAATTAGCTAAATCTCAAACAGGGATCGTTATTGTGTAAGAACAAGTAAATGTTCTCACCTCAGTGTAAGTGTAATTGTGGAACATTACGCTCTCAGTTTGTTTGTAAGAGTAACAATGTGAACGGACTTGTCCTGAGACTTGAGCGACAGCACCAGTAGCAGCTGGTGTGAGCAGTACACAAAAGTCATGACCACCTGTAGGTTCGTATCGGACACTAAAAATATTTGTTCTTTTATTTTTACATATCACTACTTTATATTATCTTCTGTCCTATGAGATGAGAAGCAATGTTTCCAGCATGCCAGAACAGACAGACTACTCAGCAAAAGTAACTAATCAGTCCAGCACCAGGCATGAAGAAGAAGTATTTATGTTTATTGCAGACTGAAAGACAGGTTCATCCAATCAGCGACCAGGTCCAATTGGTACCTACCCTTTCTTGTCCAGTTAATGTCTATGTGGTTTTTGAAATGCTTTTGAAATGTTGTTTTGTTATTGAAATATGCTTCTGTTTTGACCTTCAGGGCCACCATAGAGGGGAACTCCCATCAATGGAAGATAGTACTAAGCACAGTACTCTGAAGCACAGCACCAGGAGACAGTTTGAACATACTGGTTGCCCAAATGATTGAGATGGATGGGTAAGTTGAACAGTGTAAACTTTTTGTTTTAAACAGCTCACTATGTGTACTCCAGATTAGGGTTACTAACCCTTACAGGTTTTATTGAAACTGGCTTTGGTCGATCAGGGCTCCATCAATTAGTGTTGCTCTGACCTTTGTACAACCTGTTAGACAAAGATAGAAATGCGGAAGTGAACTTCAGGATAATCACTGGTATCTTGTTGTTTCTAGCTCAGCTCAAGGCTTATTTGGGCATAAGGTGACCAGATGAGAATGGGTGTGGCTTCCAGTACATTACATTTAGTTTCAAAGAACAGTAGTTTCATTAGTATTCTTTCCTACAGACTTTTACTTAACTACGCTACCTGCAATAACGTAGTTGTCCCCGTTGCGCCAACCACCTGTTTGCGGTTCAACCTGGACTCAAGGATGAACTGATTAAATTTTGGTGGTTAAAGGTCAAAGTCACTGCGACGTCACATCCATCCCTTTGTTATGGACGCAAATCTCAGGAATGACTTTGAGGGATTTTCTTCAAATTTGGATGATCACCAGGTCCCGGGACTCAGTGGTCCATGTGAGCGACGGTTGGTTACATGAAATGTTTTAAATCAAGAATGTCACGTTGCCACTAAACATAGTTGTTTAGCCATTCCCAGCACTACTGTACATGGCTTGAAAATACTACATCATACCAAAATAATGGAGAGCAGACAGTTTATGTTAATTAATTTAAGCTTAAATCAACATAAAAACACACCAAACATGAACCAATAAAACCATAGGGTGAATGGGGCAGAGTATAAGAAAGGCCCAAAGTTCCATTGAGGGTAACAGATACTTTTGATAGACTCTCCATTGTTGACGATAAGCTTCTGTTCGACTATTTCAGTTAACATTGTCATACCTACAAAGTAAAGTATTAGATGGAGACGATAAGGATGTAATCAAAGCTTACGCAAGCTTAGATTTACAAACCTTTTGATGTACAGAGTGCACATGATTCAGATGATGGCCTGTCCGTTGTGCCTTTGTGCTCACTTTCTCAATTCTCTTTGAATTGTAATTTGATTTAATTTTGGTTGATAAGGCCTGGCTTACAATCAGTCCAGTTCATACGAAAGGTGTAAGACGGGGTCATGGTATGCTATTTCCTGCCTAGAACAGCCTCAGAACAGCCCTGGACTAAGAGTCCAGAGAGATGAGACCTGAAGTATCTGCTCTGTGTGTCTAAGTGTGTGTTGACAATGATTATAATACGATGCTGGGTGGTTGTGGGGAGTAATGGGTGGCGGGTGGATGTTATGTGAGGTGCTGTCGACAGCATGTGATCGTCTCAGGCTTGCAAAACAGCAAGAACTTTTTTTCTTTCCTCTCAACTCCCTCTCTCTGCCGTCTTGAGCATCTTGGAAAGTGCTCAGATCATATGCAAAGCTGTTTTATGCTAATGTTTGTGTACACGCTTTGGTAATGGCGTCGGACCGGCACATACAAACTACATCACAGCCCTTCCTCTCCACCTGTCTGCCTCCTCTGGCTTTATTTTTCTAGTTTCCTTTCTCGACTCAAGACTCTTCTCAAGTTCCTACCTTAGAAAAATGCAGGTGATAGGAAAGCTTAAGGAAAACACTGAACTTTTAGTTGGTCAATTTGCCCATTTAGGGATTCCTGTAAATTAAGAAGTCTTAAAAGCTTAAGTTTGCCGTTATTCTATTTGTTTTCACATTGAAAAAAACTAACAACGTGTTAGTCTGTTGCTCAATACTTTCTGAATTTGCTACCCTGTCTGTGACTCTCAGCTCTGAACCCTTTGGTTCCTCCGACAACAAAAATCTTTATCCACAAAAATACAGTCTCCAAAAGTCACAAAATATTATTATCATTTGCATAAAGCTTAGTAGTTGTGTCCGTTGCAGCAAGGAAAATATCAACTACAGCCATATAAAAGGTAAATGGATAAATATTTTGCCAAACTAACTACAGGGTATATGTGTAGTAAAAAGCAAATAAAATAAAAACAATTCTAAGAATGGAGGTAGAACATCGCACAATTTGGGTTTCAGAGTAAAGCGTAACAATCCCAACGTAACCATAGAAACTAAATGAATTCCCGCCTGGCTCACACATCTGACTATCTGCTCACAGAGGTGGGCAATAATTTCCCCAAGAGGCCTCATGAGAAACTGGGACTGTTGTGGAGGGTTGGACCAATAGGCTGAACTCAATTCTGCTCAATATCAATTTTATCTCTTTATATAAAGCAGTAAACGGTTTGGTTTTGATTAGCTGCCACTGGTAAGAGTAGATGTTACAGGCTATGAAAATATGGTGCAGGCACAGTAAAAAGTAAAATGCCAACATATCACTATTTAATCAATATTCACAGAAACGAGTTTGATAATGAGCACGTTTTCACGGTATTTCAAAGACCACAATTAAATTAACTTTATTCAAAAACGTAATAAATGCCTTGTGAAGGCGCGAACATGAACATACGTATGTAAATAAAAAAATAGCAGTCGCCTTAAAAATAAACACAACAGGCAGTTGTATCGCCTACATGATGTACACTTATTTACGTTTGATAGCTAATTTACCAGTGGCCTCGCAAGGCCCGGTCAGGGTCAGTCAAAGGGCCAAATGTGGACAGGGGGGTACAATGCCCAGGTCTGGCTCAGTGTAAGAGGAGAAGAAGGAACCCGCACTGCTGGCAGAAGAGCTGTCAACAGATTAGTCTGCGCAAGATGCAAGGTAATGAATTACAATATGATACATTGAGTATATTTCTCACCTTTTTCCCTGATGGTCGGAATAAATTTGTCGCTGGTTGTTTTTAGAAATAAAGTCACTAAGAGGGTCTGAAAAGTTGCTAAATCTAGCAGTGAAGTTACCAAATTGGCAACACGGACAAAAAACGCTTATCTTCTAAAATAGAGGCAGTAGTTTTAGCCAAACATTTTTGTGCTATTGTTGGAGACTATTTTCAAAAGGCAGTTTGATCCATATTTGGTCCCACTGTATTTGGGGTTCCCGAAAAATCTAGAATATCAGTGAATGTATCATTCATGTAGGATTGTGCGGAGGTGTAGGTGTATATATATCTGTGCTTTAGAACATAACCGCTGTGAAACAATCAGAAAATAATGTTTGATTCTGATTCACTGCTTTGTTCTCACAAACACCGATCACTCTGTTAATTTCTCTTTAGCTCAATTGACCATTGCTGCTCTCTCTTCCTCTTTTTCTCTCTCTCTCTCCTCGTTTAGCCAAAGGAGGAGGTGCCAATGCTGAATGTGGTGTGTTTACAACCAGCAACCGACAAACGTACCATACTATACCTTTAAACTCTGACTTGATGATGGTTCTATATGAAAAGTTAAGGGACACCCTAGCAGCTATAAATCATTCTTGGATAGATCTACCAAATTGATTTGCAGTCCATCTAATAGGGGCTGAGCCATTTCACAAAAAAAGAAAAAAGCCCCTTGTTGGGGCTACAACTATCAGGAACGGGTCAATCTGTAAAGCTACTAGATGATAAAGACGGTGTAGGAATACAATTATGTTAACCTTAGACACTTCACCATCCCAGTGGAAGAGATGATAATTAAATTTTTGTGATTCATATATTTAGGTAAAGAGAATTTATGAGTAGTAGATCAGATGATGGAGACAGTCTCAATGTTGTACGCTGGGCTATTAGAATGAGGGTCGGTACTTTGAAGGTTTCCATTGCTGGAAATAATAACTAAGATAGTGGACTCCAAATCCGCTCAAAATGTTAACTCAGTAGGTTCTCTTATCAGCTGCCAAGTGTAGGGTCTATATGTAAAAATCATGGCAAGGTTTTCTTTATTTTAAAGTGAACTAACCTAAACAAAACGGGACAATAGCCCGTGGTTCTAAAAGTGGCAGCTTTTCATCCCAACTGAATAATTAATTTGTGCATTTCTTCAGTTGGAGGTAGTTGTAGTGACCAGGCGTTTGGCAGTACAGAAGGCAGTCTTTAACACCATGTGAGGGTAACATCGAGGCCTTCAGCACTCCGTCTGTTGATCACTTGGCCAAATAAATTTCTCTTTTTCCACTCTGTCTCTCTCACACCTCCCAGCAATGTGATAAAAAATGTTTTTGGTAAATTTAAATAAATAGTTTTTTACAGACCTCATTTTTTTCTAATTTCATGAATAATATTTTTGCATGGAGAAATAAAATTGTATTAAAGAGTATTTAATTCATGACAAATATGGATACTTGTATTGTTAAAGTGTAGGTAGTTTTGAATACCATCACCAGCTTTGGAGGATATAAATCCATGGAAGTGATGGTTATACACTTTTTCACTTTCCCCAGAGCTGGTCTCTGAATTTCAAACAGATTAAACAACTTCCCTTTAGTTAGTAACAATCCTGCTTCAGGTGCAATTGAAAACCACAGTGCAGAAATGTGCACACACACACACACACACACACACACACACACACACATACACACACACTCACACACACACAATTAAGATATGATACAATCACGACTAAGCATCTCCAGAGCTCACATTAAAGAGACAATGCGAGCCAGAGAAGTTTTTCCCTTCTTGTTGTTATAGTTTGGCAAATCAACAAAAGCGGTCGAAAGCGGAATTCGTCATTTCCAGTGTTTATTGGAAGAGGCACACTGAATGGTGGGCAGATGGAACACTCACCACAAATGCCATTACAAAATACTTAGAGCCCTTTGAGCCAAGTTACCGCATGCTCTCTTCCGTTTATTTACCTAGGAATGGCCCATTGTAACTGGAACTTTTCCATGATGCATGGAAGTCACAATTAACTGTGCAAGTGCTATGATACTGCTTCAAAACAAAACACAGGCATTCATTTGTCTCTTAGTGGAGCACTTTACACACTTTTAAACCACACACTATTCCTTTTGTGTCCCAATTTCAGCAATTCTTCATCCAACTAATTTTTACAACGAGACTGAGCAGTGTGTTTGGCAAGTCCTTTCTTTGTGGTCTTCTTTCAAGGAATTCAAGAGGTTCATCTTCACCACCCTCCCTTGGATACCAATATCCAGCTCAAGGGCACTTAGGCAGGACAAATGTTTTTAATCATTGGACCACAGCTGGGCCATTCTACTACTTAGATTACTGCTTATCCAACCCAGTAACTGATAATTACTATTATTTTACAATAATAATTTTACTCTTTTCTGCTATGGATTGATACTTATCTAAACATTTCGGCAATAAACATGTGCAATACTCATGTGGATTAAAGAGGACTCTGTACCACCTCTGATCACATCACACGTCATCATCTCAAGATCAAAATGATTTTAGGCAAGACAAAGTACACTTACTCTAAAGTGCAGAAGAAAAATATTCATGCATTGCTACTGGCTTCTCATTGGTGGTTCACAACAGTAATTGTTGGTGCTCAATAGCAATTTGTGTTACATTCTGCGTTAATTGGAATTGCATCTTAACCTCTTTCAGTCCTGTTTGATTTTTGTGATTTTTATAATTAATATGTTTCAGGTTTTCCAAGGAAACATTGGAGATTGGTCCAAACGTGAAGACCTTTAGACAAGACAAAATACTGATGGTTTTACTATTCATAGGAACTTCTCTAACTTATGTTAAAAATGTTAAGATGAAAGACAAATAATTTATATTTTCTATGGTGAAGAGGGAGCCAGAAGTCAAAGCTCTCAATGTATCAGTCCATCTACGTTCAGACCCTCACCTTTGTTCATGAGCTTTAGGTAGTAACCAAATGAATCAGATTGTGCATTCAAGTGGCCGAATTGAGTTTCCTCCACTATGGGCTGGGCTTAGCTTTAGAGATAGGATGAGAAGCTCAGTCTTCTGGAGGGTTCAAAGAAGAGCCACTTTCTTTCACGTCAAAGGAGCCAGTTGAGGTGGTTGGGGCATCTGATCAGGATGCATCCTGGGCAAGGTTTACCGGGCACGCCCAACTGGTAAGAGGCCCCAGGGTAGAGGCAGACCACAATGGAGAGATGTTCTGTCTCCACTGGCCTCAAAACACCTTGGTGTTCCCCAGAAAGAGCTGAATAAAATTGCTGGGGAGAAGGATTTTTCAAATACTATGCAACTGCAACCTAGCCCCGGAGAAGCAGATGAAGTCCAGGGTTTACCAAAACAATTAGAAACCTTCTTCTGGCAACCATTAATATACATAGCACATTTCAAACCAATCTGGGCAGAAGTTACTGGGTCATTTTACTCTGGACCAAAGTGTTGCCATCTTTGCGATTTGTAAACTTATCTTTGACACCTACACATTTATGATTAGACCAAGCAATTGGTCTAAGGCATGGATCGGGAACCCTTGGCTCGCGAGCCATATATGGCTCTTTCGATGACGCGACATGGCTCGCAGACAATTTTGAGCTGACATTTTTTAACATGATTAACAAGTAATAAATAATTATACTGTGTCATTTTAAAGTAAAACATTTAGCAGAGGATTTTGTTTTAGTTCTCCCCTCTCCTTTCCTCCGCTCTGTCTCTGACTGTAACTGTGTGTGTGTGTATGTGTGTGTGTGTGTGTGTGTGTGTGTGTGTAGGTGGCGGAACCCTGCCCTTCTCGAAACAGCTGAGGAGAAACAGCGCAAAGCAAGCAGTAAACCAGGGGTGTCAAACTCAATCACAGAGAGGGCCACAATTAAAAACTGGGACTACGTTGAGGACCAAACACAGTCCACATTTATTGAACAGGATAGACATATTGGATAAAGTGCAAAAAGATATGGAACATATTTAGGTAGGCTACATCCTCCGAGTTTGCATGTGTGTCAGAGCCAGATGTTTAGAATCTTATCTTAGCTGCCAGTTTAATGTGTGGGGTTCTGTGGAAACTCTCAGTGAGTGAAGGTGAGCATCAGTGAGACAACTCCTTAATCACAGAGAAAAGCTGCTCACACAGGTATGTGCTTCCAAACATGCAAAGTATCTGAGCGGCATGAAGGTTGAGGCATCGTTTCGGGATGAAGCTTGGAAACTGTGCAGCGCCCACAGAGTCATACTTTACCTTAAGTGCGTCATTACACTGGAGGTCAATCATCTCCATTTGGATGTTCACAAGTGCTGTTTCCACGTCAACTGCAAACGGATTGCGGAGCAGTTCAATTTTAATTTATGAGCTGCAAAGTCAGCAAATGCACTCAGTTTATCAGCAGAATGCGCGGTCGGGAACACAGTGGTGGAGATGGTTTGTCAGTGTTTGGAAACACGTAGTGACCAAAGTTTCCTTGCTGCATCTGAGTCTCCCACAGGCAGCTTGGCTTGGAAAGCTATCACTATAACATACATGTCCGTGATTACACGACCCTGAAGCTGGAGGTTTAAAAGTGAAATGCTTGGTTATGTCGCACATAAAGGCCAGCTCACATCGGCAATTTTTGTCCCAGAGATCTGTGGTATGTTTCCCTTTGCTTTCCAAAAACTGGCAGATTTTCTTCCGCAACTCGAAAGATCTATTCAGCACTTTCCATCGACTCAGCTATCGCACCGCCATGTTCAAAATGTATCTCCTGAAGTTTCCTGTCTGTGTTACGGTGCTTATTACATGTTCCATCTCCAGAGCTTTACAACACAGCACTTCCTGGTGTATGATGCAGTGATACACCGTCAGCTGCATCTTCTCCCACATCCTTCCCACTAAACCGTTCTTTCACCGCGCATCTGACGTTTGTCCCGGGGCAGTTTCATTTCGCACACATTTAGATATTTCCTCAAATATGTCTTTTCCCATGGTTGTGCCATGCATTGATTTAATTACCAAAACCAGCGGGCCAGTTATGATAGACATATGATATTTTCTTGCTGGATATAATTGTGGCCTTGAGTTTGACACCGGTGCAGTAGACACAGAAATGTGCACATAAATTAGATATTAGATAGCGCTTTTTGTACTCGGAGACGTGATATACTTAAAACTTACTTTTATTAAATATATGGCTCTCAAGGAAATATATTTAAAAATATTTGGCTTTTATGGCTCTCCCAGCCAAAAAGGTTCCTGACCCTTGGTCTAAGGTAACAAGGTAGTGACCAGTAGTAGTAACCAAATTGTTTCTGGTTTTAGTCTGACTTGTATTGCATGTTTAAATACCTGGCTAATGAAGACAAAAACTAAAAATCTTCTCAAACAACATGTCCAGAGTTTCTTGAGTTGGCACTTTCTTCTTTGTCTCTGTGATGGGTACTACTGCTCCGACTGACTGACGGAGACTAACTGACTCTTTTGTTTTGCAATTATCAACTCACCTTTATGTCAATCGAGGATGTACGCACTGAGATGAGAAGATGATTAGATTATAACTGAGTCAGTACTCTTTTTCAGGCATCGTTGGAGAAACCATATTTTGTCTATTTAATAGCAGAGAAAAACACATTGCAATTTACCAAACCATATTTGATACACACCAATAGCACATGCAGAAAATTACTAAAAAATGTTGTATTATATTATCATATTATTTTGAATGAGTGTCAAGTATCACTTTGAACTTTTTTACTGTGTTCAATATGTGACTTACCTCTTTCCTTAGCCAACGCTCTTGCTCACAGTCCATCCCCCAATATTAGGGGATGTGACACTGGATGAAGTGCCCATTATGCTTAGGGTTGTGTGTGTATGTGTGTGTGTGTATCTGTGGGTTTTTTTGGCCTCAGAGGCCCATGCTCCATGTCCTGCCGGGCTTCATGCATCATTGTGAGAGGTTGGCCATCGGGTGATGAAGCGTCCAGTCACCCCCTCCTGGGGCCCTGCCTGAGCCCTTTCTTTCCTCCAAATGACATACACACTCACACACACACACACACACACACACACACACACACACACACACGCACAAACACACACACACACACACAAACACACAGGACATGAGAGATTGTCCAACAAAGCAGTGGGGTGGTGGAGAGAAACGTCACAGTTTGTTTGTCATCAAAATGCACAAACACACTACAAGCTAATCAAAGCACATAAGGAAGGACAAAGTCACGGCGTAAATATTCACCTGACAGAATGTAATGGAAACGATCTGCAAAAGCCATCAAACAAACTCTAAATTGAGTTGTGTTGGAACACAGTTACTATTTAAACATATGCATTTTTTTTTATCACATGCACACTTATAAATAAATTGACTTGTAATGAAAATGTACTCTGGTGGGATCACAAACGTTTTCATTGATAGATTGGCATGAGTTTTGATTTTATCAGGTCTATTTACAGATTTGGAAAAATTGCCAAAATGCTTATAAGAGTGCAGGAAGTATTTAGCAAAGACTATATGGGTGGGTTAACAAACTGAAGGAAAAACCTGATTAAATTAAAGAAAAAACATAATGAAAGCAAATGCTTCAATAAAAGGTGCAAGGGCTCACTGAATGGTTTTACGATATTGAAAATGATGTCAATCATATGCTATATTATTCAAACTCACCGGATCTTTACCCATCTGACCATCGATATAAGATTTCTGAGTGACCTGGTGACCCTGACTGACCATTATAGTCATTTTGATAGTATGTGCATGCCTACAATGCCAGAAGTCGGAGCTAACCAGCCATGAGAATCCACTGACTTCCAGTCTCTGCTGGAAAGTGATAGAGGCTGGTGGAGGTATAGTGCAGCTAATAAAAGCACATGTATGCCTTTCAGAAAGGGTTGCTCTGTGAGCAGCTGTTTGTAGCGAGGCTAACATCAACTCTAAGAGAGTGTAGCTCTACACAACTAGATAGTCATAGGCATGATAAAATACATGCTGCTCCACAATGTTAAGTTACTATTTATCAACTCTAAATGTCAAGAGACTCACAATACACTTTGACTAACAGTTATTGGTGGGCCCATGCGTTAAGTGTACAACAGCAGATAAGAAACAAAGGTCTCGTTATGATGGGATATGTGAAGGCTTATTAACATTATCAGATACATGTCAGCCTAAATTGGCTTAAATCCATGGTTCAGAGCCACAGTTCTGGGAAGTTAACCGTACAAAAGCCACTAGTGAATATTAAATATTGATTGTGTGTGTGAATGGGTGAATGAGAGGCAGAAGTAGGATGTAATAATTGAAAATGAGCGCCAGACGCAACACATGCTCATTTCAGCACGTTTAGTGTGTTATCGTGGAACATTATCATGTGTTCTGTGATGCTGACCTAACGGGAACAGGTCTATCATTTATCGGGGCCTAGCGTGTCTGCTGTGTCTCTCGAGCAAGTCATTTCAAGAATGTACAACAACCAACACAGTTAGCATCTTAAAGTGCAAAAACATTGTGTAGTCTGATCCCTGACCCTGACATGATGAAAACCAGTTGACCCTTCATCTCTTCCGACTCCACAATGTTACATTTTGAGTGCATGCATTTTGCCAAAGGGGTATTGTAAAATCATTATGGGAACATAAAGCATTAAGCTGGGCCTGGTTATATGTGTCTTGAATTAATTAAAACACATTTGATGTTGCTAGACCAGCCCCCCTTCACAGATCCCTCATCTTATGTCCTTCCTTTTAAATAAAATACTACCCAGTACAAACACTTACCCTGTTCAATCTGACCAACACTTCTTACTTAAAAGTCTCAGTGTCAAACTTGTATAAACCAGGCTGTTAGTACAAGTCATCTAACCATATCTGAAGGTGACCATGTTTAAACTGGTTCTGAATGGCAACCTTTGAAATCATCATAGCTTCCATGGCTGCATTTCACTGCCTCCCCAATCGCTCTCAAAGAATGCTGTGTCTTTTCTGTAATTTTCAAATTTTGATGTTTTGAATCTTACAAATGATGACAATGTTGCACACTTTTAGATAGACTCTCCCAAAAAGTAGTTATGGTTTTCCACTCCATTGAACACATGAAAATTGACGCAAGTTATTTACCTGGCGTGAAAAAAGGGAGCTTGAGATACAAGTTCAAACCCTGTCTTTGTTCACACCTTTGAATACAGATTGCTGCATAGAGCGGGCATAATTGACAGATTGTCTATTTCAAAACATTACAGAATTTGTTGGATGCAGCCACCCCATCCTTTAGGTGTTCCAGATGTAGTTAGAAAATCTTATAAGCCCTTCAATTGAAGCTTACAGATGCCGTTCTATGGTGTTAAGACATTTGCAGCCTTTAGTGACCAGCAAGGCATTGATAATTTAGTCATGTCATATGTATTGGAGTCAGATTTGGTGCAAAATCTGATGGACAGCTTTAAAGCACAAAGGATTTTCAGACACTCCCGGAAATGCTGGGAAGTGTTGTCCCTCCAACTCCCCCTCCCAGTTATTATGCAAAAAGTATCATACCTCATGTCTATCATGCGCTCCCTTAAGGTCCCCTTCCAGTCAGACATGTCCTCTAACAGAAAGACATCAAACACCAGTTCTTTACAAAGATCCTCTAGGATCACCAAACGTTTCACTCTTGTGATGCCCATTCGTCATCTGTTGGTCAATACCAAGATATTGAACTCTTAGGCTAAATTGTATAATCTGCCAGAAGGTAAACAACAAAATGAATTGAAAATTGTACAAAAAGCTAAAATAAAAAGATGAAATAAAAACCATGCTGGTAGATTCCAGTGTAATTTGAACAGAAAGATTGTTTACCTTACTGCCATTTGTCAGGCCTGTTTCTTTTTGTCCTGCATCCCAGTTATCAGATCAGTTGCTGGGGGAGGAGAAGAGCTCGTTGGTGGTGGCCAGGGATCATTTTTTTTGTGGGGTGACCAGGTGGGTTGGAGCGAGTACGGGTGACATTTTGTCATCTGCTTAATGCTGAGGTCCCTTTGGGGGGCTAATGAGCGCCATCATTTTTAGTGATCAATAAATCATGCATTATTGATTTGTCGCCTCTCCCCCCTCTAAGCTGGCTTCTGTTCTCTTAAAGTCAGAGAACAGGAGGGGAGGGAAGGAAGGAGAGAGATAAATGGAGAGAGGCATGGAGGGAGAGATAGGTGGAGAGAGCGGGAGGAATGGTTGAGAGGAGGCATGTGTTGGGGAGGGATAGATGGATGAAGGAGATGGAGGGGAAAAGTGTTGATAAATTGAGGGATGAGAGGAATGAATGGAGAGAATAGAAAAAAGGGAGGCAGAAAGGATGATTAAGTGATAAAGAGAATGAGGGATATGGGGTTGAGGGAAAAAGAGAGACATAAAGGGGTGGATGAAGTGGACTGGACCAGAAACGATTGACGATTGACCTTTGACTTGATAAACCACAATGATGTGGTTACATTCAAAGTACACAATAATTGAATTTGGTGCAAAGCTATAGGTCTATTTAGCCGGTAGACTGAACTTTTGAGAAGTTTATAAGTGGACAAATTGTTTTACTTGTGCTTCAAGGAGGTGAATAAGTGTTTTCTTAACATTTTTAAGAAGTTAAGTCAAACCAAAGTAAACCATAGTATCTACAGCAGCAAACATGTTTATATTGAATGTATTTGCAAAAATACTCAGAACATATTTCCGTTGTTTATCGTACAATATCTGGCATGTGACTACATTTGTGTGCCCCTAATAATCTGATTGTTGGCAATAATCAAAGTGAGCTATTAATCTAGGATATTTACGCAAGTTACTAATAGGGCAGCTACGTTATACTAAATGTCAGAAGTTGTATTTCCACTTAATGTTACATTGTCACAGTTATTGCTCCTACTTAATGATACTGAAATAGTTTAACATTGTGGCTGTCTTCATGGGCATATCATAATATAAATACAATTTACAATGTCCTATTCAGAGTAGCTCTAGTAGAGAAAAAGGTTAAATTAAATGACTTTTGGTACACTTTAATAGAGTGATTTTAGCTTAACATTCATCCATCCATTTTCTACACTTAAGGGATGAGTAAGTGTAGTAAATGTCTTCGCTGTAATTTTAAGACTTTGCAAAGTCATCCGGATTGGACTCCCTCCCTGTCACAGATTTGATTGGCTGAGTAGCATCACGTGAGATGTCTTAACTTGCATGGAATTGGTCTGTGAGTTTCCTGAACCACTAAACCAGTGCCGTAATAACGAGAAAAACTGCAACTGTTCAAATAGAAGCGCCCAGTCAAAATTGAAAATCCGTTAATAATTTCTTGATTATAGGTCCGTATAGGTTGGCGTCTGGGTCCGGAATCGGACCACTGTCCGCCTGTGGGTGACCTATGCTCTAGAACAAAGCCACAGGAGAACATCTGCTCAGTAAAATAGGCTACTACCTGTTTGTTATTTGCACATTGTAACACTGTTGCATGAAACTCATTTTATAACTCTAGGCCTGCGTACGCCTGCAGATGATGATTTGGAACAGGACCAGAATACATTGTCGTTTACAGCCATATGCTTTGTTTTACCTTCTGCACAAATTAATGCAACGCTGAATGGATATCAATTAATAACTAATATTTCAGCTGTTTTGCTTGGATACAGACAGTAGAATTTTTATAATGGAGTTCTTCAACTTTTAATTGGTTGTGAAAATAAGAAGGCATTCTTTCTGGCTCATATTTCTGGTAGAGCAGTAGTACATCACAAATGCATGCCTTGCCAATTAAAAAACTTTAGTTATGGTTGAGAATTATCAAATAAGTTATGCAGACCACAAAGAAATACTATATTGTATTACCTTTAAATATCCTATGCTTCAATAAATGTTAACATGCGGAAATCACTTGTATAGAGTAATAACCAAGCAGGACAGAGACCATCATATCATTGTAATACTATCCACATATTGCTCATAAAATACCAGATGAAAAACATATGCTTCTACTTATCATATTCTATAAGCAATACTATCAGACCATTAATAAAAATGGACACCATTACCATTAATGTGTTAGCTCAGTTTTGGCACAGCAGTAAGTTTTTTTGTTGTAAACACAACATTGACATTAACATTATCATTATTTTATAAAGTTATTACAAATATGTTAGCAAACAGTTGCACATGTGGCGGACACAGAGCAACATTAGCATTTATTTAGAGTTGTGTTTGTGTCCACCTGAGGAATGTAAGTTCAAAATGATTTCTGCTCTGCTTTGGGCTCCACCAACTCTTATGAAAAATATCTAAAGCTTTAGCTGATAAATGCTGAATTATGCTCCCCAGCAAGTTGCTGACTGTGTCTGTCTGCTGTTAAGCTTTTAGCTGTTTTGTAACTTTTCAGCAGACTTTTTTTGAGTATAACAGCTGCTTGTTACTGTGTGAAATTATGGTGATGAGAGAAAAACTGCTAGAAAACGAAAATAAAATTAGCTAAAATAAACGAAAATGCTGTATAGCTTAGAGAGAGTGCAGAGACGGGAAGTCACTCTGTGGGACCCATTTTCACATAGTAATATAACCAATTGTTAATATACCACATACTTATTAGTGCTGCATAATGTTACTACGTAACCCTTTCTCTGAGAAACCTGTTCATTAAAAATTCTCAACGCGCTGATACTACGTAGTAATTCTCAAATTAGTTTTTCTTAAAAGTACATTTGGTTTACCCTTGAGATTTGCATGCAACAACATGACCTAGCTTTTGGAAATCTTTTTTTTCTGTGTGAATATTTAGTTATTACATTTTCTCAGTCTTCACTTAACGTGGTCTCATCAGCAGATGCGATGAAGCTATCATGCCATTATGTATTAATGGTATGGTTTCTTTGTTCAGGTATATACGTATATACATTCAACATCCCTAACTCTCCAACCTACAATGATAAATCACATTTGCCTGTCAACCGTCACGCCACCCTCTGTTATGGGTTGTATCAACATTAGTTCAAACGGGTTGGGATCTTCTGCTTTAATTATTTTATGGCAGAAGGGTAAAGAAAAGGCTTTAGGCTACATCTAATTAGCAGCATGTGTATAAGTAGTAGGCCACCATCAAAGAAGTATCTAAATTAATTAGGTTTTGATTTAAGATATTAAATTCAAATTAATCATTGGGAAATGGAAAATGATCCTTGACGTCGCTCCAGCTGCTCGGCCAGCTCTCCCCTGTCTTAGCTGCATCGTACCAATTCACATATGTTCGGTTGATGAAGGAATCAGTGGAATAATTTAGCAATTAAAAGGGAATTGGTCCCAAAAGTTAGAAATGATGATGAAGGTTGGATGTTTTGGTGAAGCTAATCATGTCTGAAGTTAGTTCCGTAGACAGCAGCACCACAAGCAGTTGTTGGAGTGCAAAGAGAAGCTCCAGCTTAGTGTCGCATCCTCACGTCCGTGGCTGTAGAAGTCTTTCATCCTATCATGTTAATCAGGCTGAATTCACTTATAGTGGCACTTGAAAACCAAAATGAGGAGATATTACATGGATGTAGACACAGGCACCCTAAAAGTTTGCCAGCTGATAGAGATGCATAAGTTTCCTAACAGACATTTATTTTATTAGGGATTTACATACAACAATTCAAAACCTCCCACGTCTTGGCAGGCTTACTTACTCACAGGACTAAACTTCTCTAAATGATACTTGGAAGAATCCGTGCATCCGACACTGAAGTCATTTATATGAGTCGTTCTTGCTTGTTTTGGTTAACACTAGCTAATTAGTACTCAATAGATATCTGAAATTGTCAAACCTTGCAATTGTATGAAAGGCAGAAAAAAGCTCATGACTATATATATTTTTTTCTTGGTCAAACACTGTATCTGAATACTGTTTAAAAAGTATTGTTAGTCTGTCCAGCCTGTTAGTATACAGCTGAAATCAGCTGTTCACTGTTGGGATTCGAACCTGGGTCTCCTGCGTGGTAGGTAGACTCTCTAACACTGTGCTACCCAAGGGTGATAGGCTCAGATGCAGCGACAGACACAGGCTCGGAGTGGGTTAGAAAAGGAGTCTTTACTTTTAGAGCAAACAGGTGGCAGGACAAAACTCAAAATACCTCCAGACAACTAACAGGTAAAGTCTGGGCAAAAACAGGATCAACAGAGGATATACGAAAAGCAGGCAGTAAAAGGATCTTAAGAGCTAAAGAGCAAAAAGGCAGTCAACTTAGGAAGTCGAGACAAGGGCACAAAAACGGACACTTCAAGCGACGACTCAAAAACTCACAAACTTGGGCTCCGGCAACAATTCAAGACTCAGCAATGAACAGAAGAAAACAGGCAGCTTATAAAGGCTAGCAAACAAGGAACAGGTGCAACCAATGAAACAATAAAGACAAGCACATGACACACAGAAATGAATGGTGGCGACCCCACATGGTCCAAAGAGGAACTGCAGTCCAAAAACCCTGACAGTCTCAAATATCTCACTGTATATCACCCTGTCTCACATGTCTCACTGTATATCACACTTTCTCACATGTCTCACTGTATATCACTCTTCTCACTGTATCAACTTTCTCACTGTATATCACACTGTCTCACATGTCTCACATGTCTCACTGTATATCACACTGTCTCACATGTCTTACTGTATATCACACTGTCTCATATGTCTCACTGTATATCACACTTTCTCACTGTATTATCACCCTGTCTCACATGTCTCACTGTATATCACCCTGTCTCATATGTCTTACTGTATTGTCACCCTGTCTTACATGTCTCACTGTATATCACAATGTCTCACATTTCTCACTGTATATCACACTTTCTCACTGTATTATCACACTGTCTCACATGTCTCACTGTATATCACACTTTCTCACTGTTTTATCACCCTGTCTCACATGTCTCACTGTATATCACACTGTCTCATATGTCTCACTGTATATCACACTTTCTCACTGTATTATCACCCTGTCTCACATGTCTCACTGTATATCACACTGTCTCACATGTCTCACTGTATATCACACTGTCTCACATGTCTCACATGTCTCACTGTATATCACAATGTCTCACTGTATATCAAACTGTCTCACATGTCTCATTCTATATCACACTGTCTCACATGCCTCACTGTATATCACCCTGTCTCACTTGTCTCACTGTATATCACACTATCTCACATGTCTCACATGTATCACTGTATATCACACTGTCACATGTCTCACTGTATATCACACTGTTTCACTGTATATCACCCTGTCTCACATGTCTCACTGCATATCACCCATCAGCTTAATATTGTCATTATTGGTTGTTTTGATATTATCATGATATGATAATAACCATTAAAAGTACATTGGAAGCACATTTCTTCACATCAAATAAAATTATTTCAGAAAACTGCGTCAGCCTTTATCACTGCTCTTCATGGTTTCTAACTCATTTCCACACGATAAGGGCAAGTGTTCACGACGTCATCTGCACGGTATATTTTAAATCTGAGCAGCTTGTACATACTGTATGTACACTCGTATGAATCCTTGCAGTATTCTGAAATACAAATTACAAGCGGTTACAAATTCAAATCCTCTCTGTTGTGATGCTCAGTGTGTTTGGACTGGACGGTGCTCTGCCACTTGTGGCCCTTGTTTTTGGACGGTCAGACGAATGCACTGTGGGTTCATGGATTTAGACAGGAGGGATGGATGCTAAATAAATCTCTCTCTCTCCACCTCATCTCTAACTCGCTGCCGGTCCCTGTGCGATGATTAGTCGCATCCCGAGGGTAGGATGAGTTAGCAGAAGCAGACTCTCTCTAATGAGCTAAGCTCTGCCCCTCTCTATCGTCCCTCCTGCATCCCCCCGTCCCATCCTTGTCTCTTCCTCTCTCCCTCTGAGGACGCAGGGGTGGAGGAGTGGTCCCAGGAGGGGGTCCGCAGCACACCTGTTCTCCTACGCCCCCACCCTTCTGTAATCATTGCATTTCTGCACTCCCTCGTCGATGAATAAGGGTATTCCTTCTCTCCCCGCTGGGGCCATTGTCTGTTTTTCTCTCTTCTTCTTCTTCTTCTTTCTTCTTCTTCTTCTTCTTCTTCTTCTTCTTCTTCTTCTTCTTCTTCTTTAGTTCTCCATCTCTATTTTTCTTATGTTTCATGAATCCCGCATTGCCACTCCTTAGCCATACTCTGCCTTTGTTTGATCCTTGTGTATGGAAATTGGCTGACTCTGTATAATTGTTTTTTGAGCGTATGTAGCTTATTCATATACACAGGTAAAAATGATATATGTGGTTGAATAAGGCTGGCAGGCTGCAGGAGTGACAAAAGGCCACCTGGCTTCAACCCGCTCCCTCCCCTCCTGTTCCCAAGACAACACTTCCCTCTCGTTAATTAGGGCAATTTTTTGTTTACATAATAAACTTCAGGGTCGCTGACGACAAATGGCATCTTGGGACAGTGGGGGAGGGGGTTATTGTCAGATGGGTGTTTGTGTGTGCAATGGTGACTCGTGGCTGAACAAAACATCCTACCTGCCGCCTTACGGCATCAAATTCCCAGAAGCCATTGAAAGCACGTGTGTTTTGGCGTGGGCTGGGAGAGAGGGAGGGCAGCTGGGGGAGCTTGGCCTGCCACCCCTGGGCCCGGAATATGGCTTAAGACCAAAGTTAAGGTCTGTCTAATTAGTCCGGTGAAGGCTCTGATAACAAATAAACATTGTCGAGGTTTGGAAAGCTCTCCTGGGAACTGATGCCGCAGATCTATTGGTAAACTACCTCTGGAGTCCACTGAGTCAGAGAGACACCAGAGCAGCACCTCAAGGCCACACCTTGGTGTTCATCATCCAGTCCATCTGTTCATTTTACCTCCTTCTTAACAAACAGTAACACTTCATCCAAATGTCTGATTTACAAACTGTACTCTTGAGATGAGTATCTTATAATTAAGTCAGATATTCAGTCCATCTAAAATCATGGTATTAACATACTGCTTAGTTTAAGTGAGATATGTCAACGATAAATATGTTAACAATGTGTAAATAATAATAAAAGCACAACCACGGATGAACACAACAGGACGTATTGTATTTAAAAATCGACTTGGCCTCTTTACCCAATAACAATAAAGTGAAGGATAAACATTATTTAAAGATACTATTGTGTAATCTACATTTTTATATGAGAACTGTGTCAAATTAAAGGGTTTACTCGGAATGTCAAACTAACTGAGAATTATCATTATTATTGAACTGTTCACTTCTCTTTTCTCCTCAAGACATATTTGGTTGACCAGGAGATTTGTTTAAAACTAGTTTGATGTTTCTTTTTTCATACGTTTCCATTCAGCAATGATGTTGCATCACCAATCTTAGTAATAAACTAGATGAGTCCAATGGTATCATCACTATTAATGATGACTAATGATTACCAAAACCAATAAGACCTAGGTTGTAATAAATTGGAATCATCCTTTAAATCTATTTTTTTAGCTATGGATGCATATGCATTTGTTACTGGTTAGGCCAGTTTTCATTATGTTTCCATCCCAAATCTTGTTTTATCCCTCCGAGTAATATTAGCGATGTGTTTGGCCTCTAAATGGAGAACATTAATTGTCATAATGTCTCATTGACAGTCTAAATGAAAGTTAAAATGAAGTCCTGGCATGATAAGACCCTGACAAGTGACCAGTGAGAGCGGCAGTCTGCTGGCCTCCACCAGCTGCTGGGCTGCGTGTGGTCGAGGTGGTCGGCAAGCATCACATCTTATAAAAGGGCAAGTGCTTGCCAGTCATACGTCCATCAAGGCTGCACCACAGTGGACCAGCGTGGGGCCATAATCCCTGGAAGTTCCCCTATGGTTCTTGCCCTACCTCCCTTATCCCCTCCATCCTTCCCTCTACACCTCGCTTCCCTCCATGCTGTTGTTTTTCTCCTCTCCTCCCCAGGCAGGGGGTGTTTGGACCACGCAGCGTGACCTGGCTACCAGGGGAGGGATCCAGGGAGGGGCTCCGGGGCCACAGGTGAGGCCTGAGCTCAATCTACCCCCCTCCATCCTGACTCTCCCTCCACCTCCCCTGGGTGCCAACTTTACCAATCCCCCTTCTCCCCATGCCCAGCAGGCCAATCAAGCCAAATCTGTGTGCCATGCAACCTGGGGACCAGGGGGACTGAGGAAGGGAGGAGGGTAATAGCGGAACAGGCAGGCCGAGGCCCCATGTGGCCCTCCTGTCCCTCTGAAACCCTCCCAGGATCTGTATCGCCATTACCGCCATGTTTAATTACCTTACGCATCTTCATTAATTTATTGGGCTTCTTTGTGCCCTGCAGGCCGGAGATAGATAGAAAGGGAGGAAGGGAGGGATGTAGACAGAAGTGGAGGGAGAGACGCCACTCCACTCAAAAACAACAACAACAACAACAGCGGAGGCAGCAGGCGCAACAAAAACAACAACTCCAGCAGCTGGAGCTCAGTGCTGGAAGCAGCAGCTCGGTGACCCTGCCGTCCCTCAGGGCGCTCCTCCAGGTCCAACAGTGCAGGAGGCTTTTTGCCAGTTGAGGGCCGCAGGGCTTTAAGGTCAGTTTGGCCTCTTAGCCCCAGAGACAGTAGAAAACAAATCCCCACTGTCTGGCCAGAAAGCACCTCTGAGATTGAACAATAAACAGGCTCTATTGATTTGTGGAACTAAGGGTCGTTCCCTGGACAAAGTGACCATAATGACATTAGAGATTCGATGCTCAGTTGCTGCTCACAAGAGACTGGAATCAAACCACTGGGCAATAAATGCCTATTTAGCGGACCAAGGGATCAGCTTCATGTGTGTGTGTGGGTGTGTGTGTGTGTTCTACTGTTTATTGACCCATTTATTAAAATTGCAAAGCCTGTTTTAATTTTCAGAGCACTTTTTACAATATGATCAAATCTACAAGAAAAGCTAAAACACAAAAAAAATACACACATGTAAAATCAAATGTTAAAACAGTTAGTATCACCAACACTCACATCAGCTTTGCTTTTTCAGAAATAGTATAGAAATAGCAGTTTTGTATGATGGTCAAACATGTGACTTTCAAAAGGAAGATACATTGCAAATACTTTGAAATGCTCCCCTGTTCCTTTCAAAAATATATATATTTTACTGAACCACATTCCTGGGGAAAAAAAACAAAACATGTTACTGTGAGACAATACAATCCCAGCTCATTGAAGTATTTAGCTAAGAGATACTTGAGAGGATGGATTAGTGTCGATCGCTGCAGTACAGTTAGTTGGTGAAGCAGAATGGATGTTTTGAGGGAGGCGGGGACTCCTGCATCACCTTCTCCTGGAGAGAGCAGAGGTTGGGCTGTTTGGGCGGCTTTGTTCCTCCATCTGAGCTCCAGGATAGCTGGAGTCGAGCCCCAGCAGCCAGCGCTGACACCCAGGCCCCACGGAGCAGAAAGTTAAAATTGCGACAGATGTGTCGCCTCTGTGCTGCCTCCAAGCCATGCAGAACTCCCCCCCCCCCCTCACACACACACACACTCCATCCTTGACATTTTCCTCCTGCCTGCCCACTTCTCCCTCTTCCTCATATTTAATGGGTTAAATGAAGCTGTGTGATCAGTCAGATAACTCGCAATAGAGGTAGCAGCTAAATGTTATAAATCAATGCATCAATTCTCCGTGACAAGGGCGGAAAATATGTTTCTGAAGTGAATCTTTGTATGTCAAGAAACAAATATTACTGTTAATCAGGGAGGACTCCGGAAACAGTTGCAGGGTACCGAAGGCCTAGAAGGGCGGCAGCCGTGGCAGAGGCAAAGCAGCGGGTGTGGGAGAAGTTCGGTCGGCACCAAGGTTCTTCTGAAAAACCATACGGCACCTCAGGAGGGGGAAGCGGGGAACGATCTAAGCTGTGTACAGCAAGGGTGGGACCCTGCTGACTTTGACTGTGAAGGTTATCGGGCGGTGGAAGGAGCACTTTGAGGAACTCCTGAATCCACTAACACGCCCTCTATGGTAGAGGCAGAGCTGGAAGCTGATGGGGGATCATCGTCAATTTCAAACAACTCCACAGTGGCAAAGCCACAGGGGTTGATGAGATCCGTCCAGAAATGCTGAAGGCTTTGAGTTTTGATGGGCTGTCTTGGTTGACACGTCTCGTCAACATTGCGTGGAAGTCTGCAAGAAACCGGTGGATCGCCTACTCCGGGTAGGAAATGAGCCCTTACCCCAAGCGAAGGAGTTCAAGTACCTCGGGGTCTTGTTCGCGAGTGAGGGGACGATGGAGCGAGAGATTGGCCGGAGAATCAGAGCAGCGGGGGCGGTACTGCAGTCGCTTTACCGCACCGTTGTCGATCTTCGTTCCTACCCTCACCTATGGTCATGAAGGCTGGGTCATGACCGAAAGAACGAGATCACGGGTACAAGCGACCGAAATGGGTTTTCTCAGACGGGTGGCTGGCGTCTCCCTTAGAGATCGGGTGAGAAGCTCAGCCATCCGTGAGAGACTCGGAGTAGAGTCTCTGCTCCTTTACGTTGAAAGGAGCCAGTTGAGGTGATTCGGGCATCTAGTAAGGATGCCACCTGGGCGCCTCCCTAGGGAGGTATTCCAGGCACGTCCAGCTGGGAGAGACCCCGGGGAAGACCCAGGACTCACACTGCACTCCTACTGCACAAATACAACAAATGCACCATTTCCTGCTGTTTGAGTAACTTTTGTTAAAAATACAGCAAGCAGCAGTTTTAGGAAATTACTGAGCTATCTTCTTCAAAATATAACAATATATTTGTGAGCCTTTTTTAAAGATTGAAATAGTTGTTCAGAGGTACTGACAATAAATAAATAATTTAGCCTAATTTGTCTTTACAATAATAATGTTAATCTTGTAACGTCCAGTAAGACGATGTGCTGTGTGTGCCTCAGTGATGAAGTGACTTCCAGGTCTTCAGCTCCGTCTCCTCTTCCACTCCAACATCGATCACAATCTTAGTTTTCTTTTACTCCTCCTTTTTCTGTTTTTATTCTCCCTCCCTGACTCATTCACTCACTCCATCTCTCTTCATCCTGTTTCCCATTGCCTCGCTCGTCCTCTCTTCCGTGGCGGAGGCTCGGCAGGACACTGCTGTGTGATGAGCTTTTCTGAAAGGTCCCAGGAGTTCAGCGTCAGTGCTGAGCCTCCTCTCTCTTTCTCCTATCGCTCTCCTCCGTTTACACTTCCACAACTCCTCTCTCTCTCTTTGTCTCTCCCATGGCCTACCACACCCCCCTCCCCCATTCACATCACACAAGTCTCAGAGATTGACAGCCTCCCCAAAGAGTGAGAGCTGGAACAGATGGAATATGAATGGTTCACTCGTGTATGAAAAAGGTGTCTGGGTGAAGGAAGTGGTGTAGAGGGACCCTCAATTGTAAATTAAGTATGACTAAATCCCATTGTACCACCAGCCCCTCCCCAAATACACACACACACTTTCACTGCTACAAAAAGAGGAAATGAGGCTTTAAAGAGACAGTGACAACTATTGGCCTCACTTCTATTGTCTTTAAAATAGACATATTAGGAAATTCATTTGTTTTGCTTTCTTTTTACACTTAGTGATACGATCTTTCTATCCTCAATCTCTCCCTTGCTCACATATTATTATTATTATTATTATTATTAATAATAATAATAATAATAATAATAATAATATAATTAATAAAATGGCATCTCAGAACCCATAGCAGGCGCAGCATGGGCCAAACCCAGCTGCCCTTCACCATGTGACACCATAGAGTTGGTCTCTTTTTCTGAAATTCTATAACCAACCCAGCAGCCCGTTAGGCTGTTGAAAACCAGAAGACAGAATTGCAACTTTAAATCAAGATTCAATGAAGGTTAGGAGAGCCTCATCGCCATGGTTACAACAACAAATACTAGATTAAGGTTCGGGAACGTTTGTGGACACGATGAATCGATGATGAAAATAAACTCACCATTGACAGGGAGTGAAGAGCGTATTAAAGTCTGATGGTGTGTTGACCCGTCCATCCCCACCTCCTCCCCCTCCTCTCCATCCCTCCTCACCCTCTCCTCCTCCTCTCCATCCCCCCTCCTCTCCCTCTCCTCCTCCTCTCCATCCCCCCTCCTCTCTCTCGCCTCCTCCTCTCCATCCCCACCTCCTCTCCCTCCCTCCCCACTTCCCTCCCCACCTTCTCTCCTTCGCTCACCACCATCCCCACCATCTCTTCATCCCCACCCACCTCCTCTCCATCCCTCACCTCCCCACCTCCTCTCCATCCCCACCTCCTCTCCCTCCCCTCTTTCTCTCCATCTCCACCTCCTCTCCATAGCCCCCTCCACTCCATCCCCACCTCCTCTCCATGCCTCCCCACCTCCTCTCCATCCCCACCTCCTCTCCCTCCCTCCCCACCTCCTCTCCCTCCCTCCCCACCTCCTCTCCATCCCTCACCACCTCCTCCTCTCCCTGCTTCCCCACCTCCTCTCCCTCCCTCCCACTTCCCTCCCCACCTTCTCTCCATCCCCACCCACCTCCTCTCCATCCCTCCCCACCTCCTCTCCATCGCCCCCTCTACTCCATCCCCACCTCCTCTCCCTGCCTCCCCACCTCCCTCCCCACTTCCTCTCCATCCCTCCCCACCTCATCCTCTCCCTGCCTCCCCACCTCCTCTCCCTCCCCACCTCCTCTCCATTCCCACCTCCTCTACCTCCCTCACCACCTCCTCTCCCTCCCTCCCCACCTCTTCTCCATCCCTCACCAACTCCTCCTCTCCCTGCCTCCCCACCTCCTCTCCCTCCCTCCCCATCTCCTTTCCCTCCTTCCCTCACCTCCTCCTCTCCATCCCCGGGGTCAAGTCACTTTGTAAAGTTTGCTGATTCGCCTCAGACTGTCTGGAAAGCCGAGAGTTGTCTACTTTACTGTGTAAAACTTGAATGCGTTCATTACATAATTATGACTTTGAATGTGCAAATAGAAGATGAAGTGTTTTTTTCTTTTTAAATCCATAGAAGGGGGATCTTTTCCACTATTGACGCTACACATTAACAATTCATGTGAAACCAGTTTTTCTGATGATTCCAGACAACATTGAGTTTCACAGTTTCCAGTTCATGTGCATTAGCATTCACTAAGTCACAAATCCCTCTGGTTCTGCTCCACTAGCTGTAGTGGTTACTGTATCTGCACACATACTCTTTGACACAACATACTATCCAAATACATGTGAAATCACTTGGATAACTTTCACTTCTGACAAGGTAAAACCACTTTTGGTCTGCTGTCTAAGCCTCACAATCCATGAGGAAACAACCCCATGTTCACAGAGCTGAAATCAGATGGATGATAGTAATTTGTTTCATTAATATTCATAAGACTGCTCAAGATGTAAACTATTGCTGCTGAAACAGATTGTATCTGTGTTTTTAGCCTCCACTTTTTCTCTGTTAAAAGACAAAATTGTGTATCCTTTTTGTCTTGTTATGTCCTAATCAAAGTGAATGAATGAGCCTGCGCCATTACTTAATGTCTAACAACTCTCATCTCTTTTTCTCCCCGATAGGATTCACAAACGTTCTCCTCGTAGCTGCAATGAAGAAGTTAACGCCATGCGGCTGTGGTCTGCAGCCTCTCCACAAAGCATCTCCCCTAAACAAATGGTCTCAGAAAATCTGGGATGTGAAAGAACACGGAGGCGTGGGGATAGAGAGCCGGAGCGCAGACACCCATCCAACCGTCTGTCGGCCACACAGGGCCTGTTTTTGAATTTCTGATCAAAAGTTGCAGCGGAGACCACCACTGAATCACGGCCTCCCAAACATCTGCTGTCATATCGCTCTGAATAATTTATTTGTTGATCCAACTGAATGTATGTATCCATCTCCTTTTCTCTCCTGAGTCCATTTGCGAGTGTGTGCATGTGTGTGAGCGCTTGTATCCTAAGAAAATAAAATTCTTCAATCAACAACAACTAAATGATCTGCTGGTTGGAGGAATCGCTGTGCGACGCAAATAGAGCTGGATGAAATTGTCCACACACACACACACACACACACACACACACACACACACACACACACACCCCCCACACACACTGAGGCTAACTCCACTTATTCTAGCAGTGGGCGGCCATATTTCTGCAACCGTTTGTATGCAGGGTGTTTGACACAGCTGAAACACAGGGCCTTATTTCTGCTCCAGCATGGTCGCTAAGTGGCACATCTCATTAGAATGATTTAGGCAAACTGAAAACGATATTACAATAATTTCAAAAACGCTATCAGTGGTTTCGTCCTCCCAAATGATCATTTAAGTCCTGCTTGTAATGGCGATGAGACTGTTAGCGGGGTTATTCATTTCAAACTGTGTTAAGCACAGCACGCGCAGCCATTAGGGCCCAGTATCGGTATACTTATGCTTACTGAAGTGAGATTGCGTGAGGAAATAGAGTTATCAAGCGTCAAAACATCCATCCATCAGACGCCTCTGCTGCTACTGCGCTAAACTAGAATAACATCATTAAGACTCCAACTTTCAGATGGAGAAAGTTAGGTGAGATGTTAGTGTGAAGGTGGAGTGAGAGGTTTTCTGCACACATACACACACACACACACACACACACACACATATACCAGCTAATATCCAAGTGTGTGTGAGTGTGCTAATTGGATAAAGCCCATTGTCGCTTGTATCTTATTAGCTAGCCCCCCTCCCCCCTTTACTTCATCTACTTCTTGCTATGTACACTAATGCTGTCAACTGCGTTTGTTAAGGCGTTGACAAACTTTTATCCCCCCCCCTTCTCTATACCCCTCTACTCCTACGGGCTTTGAATGGGGTTTGACAGCCACACCTTCTGATAACAAACGCCCCAACGCTTAATGTGATTGATAGGGCTCAGTTCTTCTCTCACTCCGCACCATTTATCTTGAGTAGCCAGAGTTGGGCATCAGAGTGTGTGTGTGTGTGTGTGTGTGTGTGTGTGTGTGTGTGTGTGTGTGTGTGTGAGAGAGGGGAAATGTAGAGGGGTGGGGAGGGGGGCATCCGTATGTCCCCTGGCATCTATTTGCTTTTAACCGCTAAGTCATTACGACCTAATACATGTAGATTGTGATGGGGAAAGGGGGAGGGAATGTGGAATGGGTGGGGGGGAGATCAGTGAAGTGTTATGGAGGCAAGCAGATGCTCGCCTCTGGAGTTATTACATACAGAGATGATTAGTGTTGGGTGTGGGGGGTGGCTCACTGAACTGATGGAAGGCCTTCAAGCTCGGAGAGACCGAGGAGAAAGGTATTTCATTTGGAGTTCATTTGCATATTTTATGAGGAGACTCGAAGCGTGGCGGTCGGGTTTGAGCTTGACGGATGAGAGGAAACAAGAGCGAAGTGGGATGGGGGGGTGGAGGGAGTTGGAGGTAGCAAACTCTCTCATCGACCCCTTGCTGCCAAGGCTCCACAACACTAGCTAACCCCAAAAGGAACAGAAAACATTAGTTGACCTTTGGCTTTCATCAGGATGTTTGGTCACTACACATTTGCGTAACCTGGAGCCCTCAGCAGGATCCGTCCACGCAGCGCTTGGGTAAATAAAACAGCTTCTAAAATCATTCTTTCGGGAGGGAATAAAAGATATTCCTTCCAAAGACCAGCTGCCAGAAAATCATATTCTTAATGAGCAATGCGCAGAGAGTAAACTTCTTCGTGTGCTCGAGCCCAGGAGAGTTGGACTCAGTGTGCACACATGAAGCGCGATTACATTAAGGCTCTGCAAACAAGTAGATTTCCTCTGCTGCTCTCTGCCGCTCTGTCAATTGCATAAAAAATATAAAAATATCTCTGATGGCACAAAGCGTCAGGGATGGGGATGGTGGTGGGGAGTTTAGGCATCTCTAACAACTTCCTGTAATTGCGATTTATTGAGAAGGAAGCGGAGGGTAAAGATTTTGAAATTATAAGCTATTATGTGCCAGAGAGAGTAAGCGAGGTGGGGGGTTGGCAACATAAAATACAGCTGACAAGCCAAGGCAAATTAGCCCAGGACCATTACAAAAATCACTTAATTGCCGGCAATTCTGTCAGGTCAATTGACTCTAATTGAAAAAAAGAGGGAATAACAAAAAAGAATATTATGGCAGAGAGGAGGAAGTGCATTGCATGAGGTGAGTGTTCAGGAAACAGGGGTGAGGAGCAGAGGAGCTGCATTGTGATCTCCAATCACTGCCTGTGTCTGACATGATGTAACACACTGACAGTGGGATTTGGGACGCTTTGATTGACATTCTAATTCATACAGCCAGTGATTAACAAGTTATTATACTGAAAATATGTGAAGAACTCATTTAACCCCTCAACTAACTGTTAGAGTATACACGTTGTATATTAACAAACTATATTTATATTAGTGGTGGAAGGGAACTACATTGATTTAGGTACTGTAGTATGAGTATTTTGAGGTACTTTACTTGAGTATTTCCATTTTATGCTCCATTATACGTCTACATTTTAGAAGCCAATATTATTATTATTATTAGTGGTTACCTTAAAGATTCAGATTATAAATACAAAATATAAATGATGCCTTAGAAAAACTGACAATGATGTAATATTATTGATAAAGCTACCCAGAAGTGTATAAAGTTTAATTTAAATAAGCCCACTTGTATCAGCTACATGATTAGTTAAGATTAATCCGGTGATATTAGATATTACTCTGATGTCTTCTACATAACAAGTTATTTGTGGTACTTTAATTCTATTTTATTTATTATTATTATCTATTATTCTATTTATGTACTTTTACTTAAGTAAGATTTTTAATGCAGGAGTTTGACTTGGAATAGAGTATTTTTAAAATAGACTAAAAGAGCTGAGTACTTCTTCCACCGGTGATTTCTATATTCAAATTTGAAACCAAATTTAAATTCTAATAATTTAAAGGAAAAACAGGAAAAAAAACATGAGTCTAATGTTAGTATTAGCAGCAGCAAATAAATATGTAAATAAAGGGGGAAGTCATATTCACTGTTACAATCTACGCATTTGTTAATTAAGGGTTTTTATAATTTATAGATATACACTTCATAAGGTGTTTTTGAGGAGTTTAGTTGTTCCATTTAATAACCCCTTGTAAACCTTCATAACACTGTAAATAAATGGATTCCACCAAGCCAGGCAATGTGTGTTTAAAAGATGAAGCTTGTGCAACATGATGAGATGCTATAAGAGGTGTGACACGGGGACATTATACAGTATGTCTGTGTGTCTGTTTTATTCTTTCCTAAACCACACCTGTTGTAGAGTGTGTGATGTATGAGGACATGTTGGAGAGCAAAGGATAGGCATCTCCTGATCAGCAAAGATAGAAGGTGATTAATAGACTTACTGATTAGCCAATCACCAGCCCTAATCAGTTAATTGATCATGGCGATCATTGTCTGGGATAGTGTGTGTTGTACTGTGCGTGTGTGTGGTTTATGGGCAGCTTCCATTTGTTTAGTAATGAGGGTATCAGTAAGATAGAATGGTCAGCGGTCTGGTTTGTTTTGTGGTAGGCTACAGGACACAGAAAGCCAAAAATGGGTTACTATATTTGGTTAAAAAGTATTTGTCATAACTGAGACAAGATTATGACTTTATTGAAACTCTATTGAACTATACTGTATATCAGTCGTGGGCCATCAGGGCCAGCAAGGCCTTCTCTGCTGATCTAAACATCATCAGAATATAAATTTAATTTTCATATATTTTTTCCACAAATATGGAATAAATGTATTCACCATAGTCTATTCTCTTCATTTCATAGCTTTCCTCTTGGTTGCGCTGCTTCCAGCCTCAGATCGAGATTTGGAGGGCTGGCCTTTATGTTAGAGCTTTTATCCAATCATATTTCAGCCTTAATGTGCTGCCAGGGTCCAAGAAAAAAAGTGAACGGAAACAACACTGTGGCGTTAACCAATCAGATTTCGAGTTGGCGACACCGGGGCTAGCTAGTAGGCATACGATAACTTCAGCCTGTCCACGTCTTTTAATTGGATACGCACTATTGAGAGGCAGAGCTATGCAGAGCTAGCAAACTTGAACGAGCAAATTTGTGAAGATGTAGACAATGGCTGAAGGAGGAGAAGACATCGATTTGGTCGCAGATATAATTACAACGCCATTTTCAAGACAAACTTTTCAAGAAAAGCTAGACATCATGAGACGAGAACTGCCAACCCTGACGCTAGCGAGCCTATCACAGCCGGGAAAAGGGTTTGTCCGCCACTTTCAAATCACTAACTACGAGCGGTACCCCTGGCTCACAGCCTCCGAGAGGCACTGCACATTGTACTGCTGGGAATGCCTGCTATTTACAACTAAATGTTTTGGAAATATCAATATAATTCTGTTGTACTTGACTATGTTAAGGTGATGCAACGCCCTGTTATACTGCATTTCTGTCTAAATGTATAGTTTCTAGAGCCATGGCGTCATAATGATGGTATTAAGAGGTGGACTAATTCAGGTAGGACTGTGTAGGACATCACTGAGGCCTAGGTGTGAAATGTACGGCCCGCCACTGCTGTATATACACTTATTATACCACATAAATGTGGTGGTGTAAAAGAGCATGGAACATTTGCAGTTACAAAAATTAAGCTCAACATCCAAATCTGATTACAGGCAGTCCTGTCCGTCTGTAGGTCCGACAGCCTGCCACTCACTGCCACTGAGAGACAGACGACTAGACACTACAGCACACATATCAAGCCAAAGGTAAAGCTAGGTAGCCAAAGGCAGGTAGCCAAAACTAGGTAGCCAAAGCTAGGTAGCTAAAGCAAATCTACATCTATTACCTATTTATTCACTATTATAAGTACATAGTGTTAGTAGTGGATAAGTAACCCTAAACTAAAACGTAGCATATAGCAGAGTATCGTCATTTCTGACACTGATGACACTGATTCTCTTCACTGTTCTAACCATGGCATCACTATCCACCAATGAAATAAGAACAAAATAAATGTCACATGTCCACCACATTTAGCAGGTCTGGACTTTTATGTTTTGTCTATGACAATTATTTTAGGGGTTAAATAATCATCCTAAAAGGTGTCAACACTACAACATAGTTACACATTTTGCCCGTAGTCTAAGAACTTTGAACTGTTTTTTTCTCAACTTATTATTTAAGTTCCGTACAGTATGCTTTCTCCATCCAGTACTTGGAAGTTCAGACATCTTTATTTTTACTTTCACTGATGACATTCAGGTGCTTTTAGTACAGTTAGGAGATTTACAGAGGATAATTTAAAGATACCAATATTGAAATGCAGTTATTAATTTTATATATATAGATACACAACCTTTTACAACTCCTTTTATTCACTCTCTCTCTCTCTCACACACACACACACACACACACACACACACACACACATACATACACAGCCTTTACATATGTTTGACTGTTAAAGAGAAGACAACTCTGTCGTGGTGGTGGCCGCCCTACCAGGCCTATTGTACTTCAGCAGTACCTATGGGAATCAAATATGAACAAAGGACAGCGGGCGAGAGACATACAGGCAGATAGAGGAGAGAAACAGGGGGAGAGCATCAGAGAGAAGACGACGGACCGAGGGAGTCGCTGACACCGACACATCAAAGTGGTGCAGAGGTACCACATACACAACAACACACTCTGTCCTTTGGTCAATTCATCATTATATGGACAGTGAGCTGAGCTGTGAGTGACAGTGTGTGTGTGTGTGTGTGTGTGTGTGTGTGTGTGTGTGTGTGTGTGTGTGTGTGTGTGTGTGTGTGTGTGAGTTATTTTCACCTATATTTACCCAGGAAAGGTAAAATAGCTCTGTGCAGTTTTCTAGAAACACCTCACACATTCATACTGGGAGCTGCCCAGTACAACCAGTCTGCTACTGATGAAGAGGTGTAAGGTCTTACTCATGGACACTCTGGAAGGTTGGAACTTGATGAGTTGAGAGCTAGTCATTCACTTTACCTAAAAACTGTATTGTCCATTGCATGTATTACCATTGTTTTCCTCTGCAGCTCCTCTGTTTGTTATTGTACAGACACACTCGCAAGTGTGTGTGTGTGTGTGTGTGTGTGTGTGTGTGTGTGTGTGTGTGTGTGTGTGTGTGTGTGACATGAACAGAGTGAAGAGGTCACAGTGTTGACGTCAAAGACGTCTGTGTGTTGCAGAGATATTTCCTGAAGTTAGCATGCTAACAGCTAGCTGCACTCCTCCAGGCTGTAATACCACTTGTGCCTCTAGAGGTGATAGTGAGTCACTGTAGATGCAGTTTGCCTCAGTACAGAGAGAAGAAGTACAGCTGTCTGACTGTAAATATTACAGCCTTGTGTCTGTTGTATAGTTTGTTTATTGAATTACATTCAAAGTGGCAGAAACTAGAAACACCCCGCACCACCTCTCGCTGTTTTTCTGATTGTATCTGTCTGCAGCCCCGGGAAACAGCGTAGCTTCAGTTAGCAGTTAGCTGGAGTTTAGCCACAGCACCGGGGAACTGCAGACTTCCTGTTACTGCCGTTACACAGGTCCAGCAGCCCGCTGTGACTGCAGGGCTGGAGCTGGTTCTGATGAGCTCAAGTCTCTTTGACTGCTGACTAGGCTGGCTGCACCGAACACCGGGAAGACGACAACTATGCAGGTTGTTTTCTAGTTTCTGCCACTTTGGATTCAGTCCAATAAACAAACGTAATATTACACAGACTAGAGGTGCCCCCTATTTCTGTAGAGCAAGAAGCTTGGAATTACACATTGAACCTTAAAAAAATATTGTCAGACAACTTTTTTCCCAAATTACATCCGAGAACTAACATGTAGTAAGAGTGCCTTGGTGTAATGGCTGATTAAGAAAGCAGATTTTTCAGAAAAACATCGACCTAAGAAAAACTTTTGAATGAGCACCACATACTGTAATGAACAACTTTAAGTCCCATTTATCAATATATTTTTATGAACAATGCATCAAGTTTTTGGCCTCTTTTAGCTCATTCTTTTCTTATCAAGCCTGAAAACATTCTCTTTGCTCCACCGGTCTCATCAGTCTTGTTTCCAGCAGCAACAGGCAGCTGCTTTCAGTTACATTAAGCCCAACCCACTATACACACCTGCTCAGCACTAATCTCTATTAACAAATATATGCATATGAATGCAGAATCTGAAGGCAACGGAAGACGATTTTGGAATTGTTCTGGTCCATTTGTAGTCCAAGTAGTATTGACCAATCGTGTTTGAATGGGCTTTGGTTAAATGTAGATAAGCAGTTTGTGTGGAGTGCAAAAGAAACGTAAAGCATTGACATCAATGAAATCTCAGAACCCATGAGCTATCGTCTGACAACAATTTAGACGTCGTCTCTCAACTCCAACTCCATTCTTGCATCTCGAGTTGTTAATCGGACTGCAAACAATATGCAAGCAGTGCACGGAAATGTCTATGTCTACACCGGAACCCCAGAAATATTGGCCATTGCCAATATTTACCAGACATACTCTTTTCTTTGTCTTCTTTGTTTCTGAAGGAGCTCTTTCAGTTCTGAGAAAATAACCCAGATGATGACGTTATTATGAGATACTTATCTCAGCTCCATGTTTATTACAGAAAGCCTCTTTTACAAAAAACGGTCATTTGAAAAGTTGTTTACAAGGCAGGGAGGGTGTAACAAAAATATGCTTACATCCAGACTACAAGGCTGGGTGTCTGGGCCTCTGCTTCTTCGATTTTGACCATTCTTTTTCTGTCTTTTGTGAGTCCCCTAACTTTATGAACATGCACAATTAAATTGCTTGAGTACACCTTTAAACTGCTATGTGTTTTCCAAACATTTCATTTTTACTCTGGGTTTGTATTTTCCAGATTTAGCAATGTACTATGTCTCTCAGCTTTGCCCTATCATGTTTGATTGACCGACAAAAAAGGGGCAAATACAAAAGGTATTACATTTGGGTTCCACTGGGACTGCTGGTGGACACACATTTGCTGAATCAATGGTATTGATTGTCTACCTTTCCAACCCCTACAGACAATTTATGCTCATGTTGTGCAATGAGGCAGCAGTACTAAAAACACATTTAAAACGTCTGAAACAGTCTTTTTTTAACTTAGTTTTGATCATGTAGTTTAAAAGCCATGTGGGCACCTTGATACTGTGTGTAACTATCTGTGCCTTTGCATGGCTGTTTGCCACCGTGCATACACATTCTGCTGGCCTGTGTAACATCCATAAAGTGTTACGACAATCACCTCAGCGCTTTACCTCTTCCCCGTCGCTCTGCGGCCCTGAAACAGTGGCCATTAAATTTGAAGCAGGAGCAGAAAAAAGCGTCTAATTGGTGTTCCGGTGATACCACAGGCCTGATATTCTGTGGAAAGCAGGGCTTCAGAGGGTCATTAATTAACCTTAGTGCTATGATTACTACTTACATTAGAGGGGAATACATTAAAGGTGGCAGCAGGCCGCTTTTTTTCTGCCCTGCACTTCAGAGGGGCCCCGGCGGAGCGCTCCATGCCCCCGCGAGCCACGCTATGTTCACGGGGAAGCAACTAATTAGATGTCAAAAATTCATAAGGCCTCTCTTTAATATTGCATATCTATCCCTGGCCTGTCACTTCAAAACAAGGGGGATTGCATAAACAGGGCGACCGCAACACAAACTCCCCCCATCCCCGTCATGGGAGATGGGAGGGTGTGGTGAGGTGGGGTGGGGTGTATTGTAGATGAGGGACAAGAGGGGGGGGGGGGTGACAGCGTGCTTGAAGGTGAAGAGGAGGAGAAGGAAGACAGAGGAACGTAGAGGAAGAGGCAGACGATGTAAAGAGAAAGAAGAAAGGAAAGAAAAAAGAGACAATCAAAGAAAGTTCCTTGACAAATCCCACTGAGGATGCCTCCGCCACATTATCTAGTCTTACTTTGCAGAGATGGAATACAGCACACTGAACATCAGGGCTGAAGGCTGAACCCACCAAACCTTGTCCACCTTTCTTTCACCTGAGGTTCAGCTTTATCATGTAAATGTGTCATGGACGTCACAGTCAGTATACACTTATGCTATATGAGGGTACAGTCATGTAAGAAAGACGATACATGAAAGCACGCTAATGATTCGCTGTGGCCAACTGTTAACTAGTTTCTTACAAACGGCTTCATATGAGGTAACAAAATCAGACATAATTTAAAATAACTTTTAAAGGGTTAGTTGAAACAAATAATATAAAAAGTTATAAAATATATAAAATTCCTAGTATCCTATTGCTAGTATCTACCGATGCAGATGATTTTGGTTTTATTTGAGATATTTGTTTCAATTCAATGGATGTGAATCTTTGAATTCTGCTGTGGTGTTCACAGCATTAAAAAAGTCAATTTGAATTCAATACAAACTTCTCTTTTCAGAAACTATTCTGCAGATTCAACAAAACAGTCCACTTACCTGTGTGGTCTTGAGTTTGAAGTGTGGGTGCTCATGACCAATTTAACATGTTTAGAAGTCCAACAAGTGCTCAAAAATCATAATAAATTCCAATGACAACCAAGCAGATATGGACTTTGTCCCTTTGAAGACAACACAAATGAGAAATCCCCTAAAGTTATAAAATAGGATATTTGAACATCTACAAGTCCATGACAACTGGGCAGCTTCATTCTGATGATGAAGATCATATCATGTGATTAAAAATAAAGAAGCTCTGCAATAGCTGCTAAATAGCCTTGTGCTGACATTGTTTTCTCAAGAAATATTTGCAAAGATTTGGCTTTTATTAAAATAAATATGGTCCTCCTCTGCTTTGACAGAGATAACTCATTCACCAAAATTGGGAACTGTGAAACCCTGCTGAGAAAACTATCTTTACAATATTTTAGTAATAATACAATGTAGGAGGGGGAATGATTATTTTACTATGACAATAACAGGACTACAGGTCTACAGAACTACAGGACTACAGGGCTACAGGACTACAGGACTACAGGACTACAGTACTACAGGACTACAGGACTGCAGGACTACAGTATTGCAGGAACAAAGTTAAAACTAATTTGGTGAAAATGAAGTGTTTATTTGCCAATATACATGGCTAAATATATTATTTTAGGGTTCAATTTGCCCTCTAAATGGCTAAAGAGTCTCAGAGAACCTGAGCAGGCAACATCATCTTAAAGAACATTAATGTTCTCTTCCCCTCCTCTCTTTAATCACCAGCCTCCCTCTCCAATATAAGTAGCATTGAAGGACTTTATGAGAGCTCGTCTTGTCTATAAATACAAAAAAGAAAGATTTGTTTTACTAACCACTAAACTCAGCCCACAAAGAAAACCAAATGTTTTTTGAAGGTGATCCTCGCTGTCTGTGCTTCATTCACGTTCCAGATTTGAAGCAAAAGCAATAACAATCACTTCTTCCTGTCATATTGTTGGCTGTTTACATTCGCACAGACAATTCAGTCATTCATGGCTGAAGTCTGATTGTTACATTGCAGCCAGTGGTGATGCACCAGCGTGTTACTGTGAGGACACATATTTCAGAGCAGTCTGGAGTCATCTGTCTAAATACATTTCCTCCACTGTCTGTTTGTGTTGGCTCACATGAAGCATCAGCATTCATGTTCCGTGTGGCTTTATGGAGATGATAAGTCTTAGTCAAACTGATTGTAATAGTGGAAATAAAGAAGAGGGAACGCTGTAAGATCAAAAGCTGTTTGATTTTCAATGAGCTTTGACGGGATTCAGATACTTCTAACAGCTGTAATGAAACATAAAGGTAGATTTGTCCGCATTACGATTGCTAGATGATCAACCTGGCAAAACCAGGCAAGGCTGACTTGAATAGCAAGTTTAAAAGATCTACTCTTATTAGTAAAAGCAATGTTTTCATGGAAGTACCATCACTCTTACTCACTGGTATGTTAAGGCCTGGCCAGACCAAATCGTTTTCTGGCATATCCAGATTGATTTTTGAAATTGGATCCAGTCCGTCCTAAAGATATGATTAGAGAAACAAGTCTGAAGTGTTCCAGAGTTCTAACCATAGACTGCATATATAATAGATGTAGTTATATGGACGAGGCTTCTGCAGAGCCACTATGAAGCTTAACGTGTGGGGCTCCTGCTGTTGCCATTTTGGCAGTGACGACACAGCTGAACTCCTGGCTAATCTAAAAATGGACAATGACGTGAAGCTGAGGCGGGCCTGGCTGCTGAACCAAGCCCACCTAGCTCCAAGCTACCAAGCTAGCTGAGGCTAACAAGCTAGGCTGCTCTGCGTTGCTAGCTGGTTACCGTACTGTTGCTACAGGTGAGTAAACACTTGTGCCATCTTAAGTTACTTAAAGTTAACCTGAAACTATACAGCAAAACTTACATAATGATTTGTGTTATTGAGATTCAAACACGTTAAATTAGATATTAATTAAGTTAGATTTTGGTACCTCTCAACACAAAAGACCATGTGCAGTCTGTTAGTATGATTGTTGATAAAAAGTGACTTTTTTAGTGAGTGTTTTTAGACCCAGCTCTGCCCTATTGGTTGGAGGCTATGTAGATCAAAAATTACTGATATCACCACATGCTGGTGTTTCCAAACATTGAACTATGATGTAGTTTCATGTTCTTCCCCTTCAATGTCTGAGGTTATCGCTACAATTAAACCCACATTTCTCCCCATATGCTCCTTATATCAACCGGAGGAGAGTTCAATTCAAGCGGTTGTGTCATGCATACCTGTATCCATTCAAAGTTGAATTAAGTGACACATCCCGACTGCTGCCCATTGAAGCAAAAAATGAGTCTGCCGGCCCAGTGAAAGGTCAGCACAGGGGGGGAAGAAATGGAGGGTCACATTTTTCTAATCGTGAACTCCTGCTGAAAGCGAGTCAAGCTGCCAGCAGCCCTGACAAGAGCCGGACGAGGGAGGTACGCTTGGTTATTTCAAGAGCAGATACGCGCCCTCTATTTTCTCTAACTGAGATATACACTGTCATAGAGTGGACGGTCTTTTTACACCGGGTTATGTGGTGCTGTCACGTCATGTAATAAGTAGTTTACTTGATTACATAATGCAGTGTTAAAGGAATACTTCAATGACTATTTGTTGGGCATTTGTATCAATGAAGTATTCTTTTAAGAGGTGTGGTCATTTCACATATTTCTGTGGGATCACTGGTTGATCCATTGCACTTCCGCAGCTGACTGCAGCAAACAGATTGCATCACACTCATGTCATCAGGTTAATTGAAAATCAGCCAGCTTTTTGGAAACATGCATTTTGCATTTAAGTCTCTCTACTTATTATAGAGATAAACACACTAAAACAACCAAAAAAAGAAATTGGAAACAGATTAGCTTGTTCGTGCGTTTGCACTGTATCAGTTGTTTTCCAAATAGAAAGATGGAAGTTGCATACCTCATTGATATGAATGAATTATTGACTAATTGTATTCTCTTGTGTATATTAACCTGAAGCTAATGAGATAGTTTTTAAATGAAACAAGATGATGCACTTTATATTTGACATGTCTGATTACATGTGTACAGTGTGTGTATTTCAAAAGGAGAAATCAACTTAAGTTCTTTGGTGGAATTTTCCTAGAATCAGTGGAATGAATATGAATGAATATATATATCTATATCTATATATATCTATATATATATATATATATATATATATATATATATATATATATATATATATATATATATATATATATACTGTATACACACGCACATACGAGTGGTGGTGGAGGTAAAGGTTTTGTCATGGCTTGATAGACATGGCTGTCCAAATTTGTTTATTTTACGAGATAATCAGTCCTTCTAAGCATGAACTCTTATCTCTCCCCTTTGAGAAAAAAACAGCTGCAGATAAGGAAAAGATGCAAAAGTTTCCATTTGCCTGCTTGATGCGTAGTCTAAAATCTTCCTCTATCACTCCCAGATAGCTTCTCTGGCTCACGTGACTGCCTCTTATCAGGCCCTGCGTCGGGGGTCACGAGACAGCCAACAGATTGTATGCCAGACGTTTTTAGCTCGTCACCTGGAGGATTTTGATACTTCCATCTCCATAAACAAGTTGCAGATCCTACTGCCTCACCTGGAGTAAAGCAATTACTAGTGTGAAGTTTTCTAACTGACGGGCTGCCAATCACAACTCCTCGATGAGTTTAGATTCTCTGCACTTATTGCAATTATTTTGTTTCTATTTTGTTGACACTTGCCTTTCAAAGGCATTCACACTAAATTTTAAGAGCAAAGTATTTTAATATCAAGCCATGAAGATGTTCTTCAAAGCAAATTTATTCAGAGGGAAATTTCTTTAAACTGTTGACAGTGGTGCAACACAGCTCCAAGAAATAATTTACATAACGAGCGCACTTAATACATTGACAAGTATCTTTGCACTATCTCTTGGTTGAACTGTCACCAGCGCGTTTGCAGTAGAGACTCCACTAAAGGAGCCCCATCATTAAAAACTCAGCCGGCCGCCACACCACTGCCGCTTATTTAAAAGAAAAAGTGTCTGGACTTTGGTTTCTTCCTCCCCATTACACTGGGAAAGATCAGAAACTTGCTGTATTCTTCAGGAGGCCGTATCTGCAACTGGCCCAGCTCCTTCAAATGATTCAAGCCATTAAGGAGCCAATCAGGTATAATGAAGCGCGGGGCAAACTCGGTGACTGAGCCAGATAAATAATTTACTGGGACTTGTCATCCTTCTCCCATCGAGGTGCTGCAGTCACAGAAGAGCAGCAAGACACATGAAGGCTTTCCGGGGTGGAGAGACTCCGCAAAGCTGGTGACATCCCCCCACTACCCACCTCTCCACATCATCGAGGTCCACCTCCCACATCCTTTCCTCCCTTGCTTCCTCCTTCTCCTCCTCCCCTCAGTCACCCCCTCATCCTCAAATCAAACAGCCTTCCCAACCCCACCCCTCGTTCTCCCCACCTGTCAAACGTTGGGAGATAGAGGGATGGAGCCGGCACCACTTCGTTACCTTCCTCTCACTTGGAGGTTTCAAACAGATTTCAGCTAATGAGGGAGCATTTAGAAACTCAGGGATGCCGACATCTAGGAGAGGAGGGAGATGATGGGGTGGTAGTCTACTTTACAGCAGTTGGCACACACATGAGTACACACAGCAACATACAAAAACGCTGTATTCTCACACCTTGTTTCGTGCACGTGAAACCCACACACACACACACATGGATTGCATACACTCACCTGTACACACTCTTTTCTCTCACACACAGCTCAGGGTTGTCAGTGCAGGTGAACAAAGTGAATAGGATATGTGACTGACAATAAAGATTTCTTTTAACATCAGTGTGAGGAAGGCGGGCGGGGTGGGGTATGGGGGGGTGAGTCTGGGGAGACAAGCTGCAGAAGTTCACATTACTCTGAGGGACCCGTCGGCTGCATATGCCATCTTTAATGACGAGGCCTCGCGAAAGTGGGACCCAGTAAGCCAACCAGGAGAGTGCAAAGTAAGAGAAGAAACCCCACAAACCTATTATTTCAAACCTCTGTCTTTATTTATTTTTTCATCGTGTTTACTCCCCCCCCCACCCCACATTTCCTTTAAATGTGGTTTTTAATAGACACAGCTAAATTTCCACTGCCTTCTCCTTAAAATGTAATTCCCACTTTCACTCCTGCACCCCCAGTATGGAGCTACAGCAGCTGCTGCAAACAGGGCATTATTATTTCATATTATGAAAACATTTTTTTTTTTTTTTAGATGAAGGGAAGGGGAAGGAGAGGACTCGCTGTGGCAATATTTTCATGGCACAGTTATAATGGCAGGTTGGGAAGAGGACCCACATTTTATATGACACTAATATCCTCCAGGTTAACTGAGTGGCAATGGCTTATTTACTGTATTCAAGATATTTAGTATTTTTCAGTGCTTGTGTGAAAAGTTGGTTGGAGGTGAATTGAAGGTAAATGTGTGGGATTCTTGTCAAAAAAGGATAAAGTTATGTTCATGTCCCCAGCTGTGGACATCAAGTTCTGTCTTTGTATCCGTAGCTGGGGAGCTTTTCAAAAATACCACCATGAACGATAAACTAAAATGTTGTTGTTGGTTTGGCCTACAGATGGTGATGGGGACATCAGCTTTGCTCTGATAAGGTCTTGGTTAACTTAAAGGCATCTAAAACTATTTAAGGCTTGGCAATGATCGTGTTCATAATTAAAAGAAACAAACGGCCACTGTTGGAAGGAGACAAGATGCGAACACGGGTCCAAGATGTCAAAGTGATGCTTGATTATGTCTAATACACTGGGCTTCAACAAAGTATCACCTACCGACCATATTACTCTGAAAGTTTGGATGAATATGGTCGAGGACTCATGTAAAAACCTACGTAAAGTGTATTTGTATAAATCTAGTGTAGTAATAATGACACATCGCTTGATCAGACCGGGTAGAGATCTGCTCGGATCTACCAGGGTATTAGACATATTGACACAGAGACCCGAGACCCGTATTCTGACAGAATATAATGTGGACTCAGCCTGAGTCAGTTCCCTGGTCTCAGATTAGGAACCTAATCTTGGAACCCATCAATTATCGGTCTGTTGATGATTTATCATCTGGGGGCAATGGTCAATATTTGGGCGGCTCCGGTGTAGTCTGTGAATATCCAGGGCCAAGACTTACTGTTCTGAGCATCTATCATTGTTTACAGTCCGATTAACAACTTGAGACTCAAAAATGCAGTCGGAGTTGAGAGATGTCATCTAAGACTGCATTGTTAGCAGTAGTTTATAAGCTAATTTTAAGATGATAAAAAGCTAAACCATCGTCACACGATAACCGATGGGTGCCGAGATGACATTGTGTTTCCGCCTCTTTTACTCAAAACACGGACTGTTTACCTGCATTCAACTAAAGCCTGCTTGAACGTGGTTGGTCAATACTACTCAGACTACAAACGGAAACCAGAACGCTTCTGAATGAACACGCATGTACTGTTGTGTTTTTGCGTACATATGCGGGTTGCAGACTGAGAGTTCCAGAACAGTGTTCAGGCCATAAAAGGAGTTTTGAAAGCCAGGAATGTCCGCATTGGTTGAAGCGAATACTGAACCAACAGTCCTATTTACACCCACGGATAGATTAGTGTCATCAATCTTATTCTTATTGCAACTTTATATTATCGTTCAATGTCCCCCTGACTCCTCCATCTGATTTGAAGTGTTTAGTCCTGGTGGCACCATCGGTAACCACCCACCCACCCACGTACACACACACACACACACACACACACACACACACACACACACACACACACACCCACACACACATAAATGCAGTGTAGCTTTCCAGCAAACACTCAGTTGGTCCCTCTCTCTCTAATTAGTAATTAACACATTCTTTTGTGCAGGCCTCTCCTTATTTATAGGCGCTCTCTTGCCAAACAGCAGATCCCCGCGCCAGGATCAGATGGAAGCAGAACGTGAGGTGAGCTGGGAGTCCCGGCCACTTGATAAACAAAGTGTTATAGTTCGGGACTAATCGACTGATTAGCCAAACAGCTTGTAATGGCTTTTCAAATGAGCGGGTCAGATCGTGTTAAAGTACCATCATTAAACTCAGTGTTGCTCTCAGGTTGACTTGGTTGACTTTGTATAATACATACCTTGTTTGCATTTTTACACTTGCATCATTTGGAGAGGTTTTTCTGAAAAGGTTGGTGCTTGAAATAGTTTGACATCTGTTATTGAATTTGACTTTGGTCTAAGAACCACCACAAATCTGGCATTCTCTTTGAGCCATGTTATGGTCAAAACATGCTAGCAGCTCCTTATGCGGGTAGTTTAACAACGTGCATTCTCACGATGAGTGTTTGAAATGTGGAGTAAAATACCAAATAGAAAGTTTAACTTAATTTAAAAAATGTTTTTATATTTTGGTGTAATTTAGAAAACTGAATCATTTTGGCTGTACCAGGAGTTAATTTGCCGCATCAAATTAGAAAAAAGAGTATACTATTATTTTTGTATGGTATGGCCAACAATAAGTGGCACACAATGGACTTACGGAGGGGAAAACAAACCAGCATTAATAACTTTCCTGTGTGAACCTAAGCATCGGGAAAAAATTTGAAACTATCTTTAAGACAGTATTGGAGATGTTGTGAGATGTCCTGTTTACTCTACAATAGGCCAGAATTTCTTCCAGTGCTTGTGTGAAGCTAGGCTAAATGTGCCAAAGACTAAACACAGAGAAGCAATTGATATTCACACATGACCCAGGGTAAATCCTAAACAAGCAAAGTTCTCAAAATCTTTAACCGTTTCTTTAAAAAACGTTTTAGTTTGAGACAACAAGGGGAAGTTATGTCCCCACAGAACTTCTCATTCCACTGTCAGACGAGGAGGGAAACTATGTGATGCTTTTGATGTATTGCCGAATACCTGTCTCACCTCTCCTTTAAAACCTCTTTGGCTGTCACACACATTCTCCCTCACCTCCTCCTCTGTGAGAGTGGTAATCAGGCTGGATGGCTGATTCTTTTCATACATTTTAGTATCTCCTTATTTCAGGCTTTGTTGCCCCTCGGCTGCCATTAGTCCCCCGCAAGCGACCGAGCCCATCTCCCTTGCACGCCACTCCTTTTATGAGGTTTTCCTTCGCTCACAGCATTACTGCCTGCCAGGCGTCTTAGGTGGGGCTTTCACATACAGACCAAATCTATCATTCCTTTGTCAGGATGCCTCCCTCCTGACGTTTATTTTTTATTCTTTAACAGACATATCGCCCTTTTTAAAGGGGCTCTGTTGAACTGATTTAAGGTGATAACAAAATCTACTGTAATCTACCGTCAAAAAACATGCACATGTATATTGTATAGCATGGTGTCTCAAACTTTATGGAGTCTGGGGCTGCAGTGTTTGAGTTGGGGGAGTCATTTTGTGAATGATGAACTGTAAATCACATGCTGGAGAGGAGAAGTGTGAGGATGGAGAAGATGGTAGATAGGGATGTTCAAACGGCTGTTGCATTAAAAGGTTCAATATGTCTGTGAGCAAGAGGGATTCTACAAACAAAGACTTTACCAATATGTGTTTTTCAGTGTCAATGCTGATATTTCAGCCCATTATCTCTGGGTAATACGTTTATTTTGGACATTTCCAACGGCAACATTCAGAGCTAATAGAGGAAGTAGTATGCCTGGTACGAAGTGAAGGGAAAGAGTGGGAAGAAGGGTGGGAGTAAAATATTTCTAAAAACTAGGGATATCACTGCTGTCCACCACACACTCTTCCTCACTAAGACTCACAGTTTGTCCCTCTTCCCCAACTTTACTGATTTTCGCATCACTGTATGCATTCATTGACTTGTTTCTTCTGCGTTTTGTAGCAAGCTTTTGCTGTACTGTCTCCAATTCTGCTGCTGCCTTTTCCTCCTCCATCTCCGCTTCCTCTACCTGCTTACTCCATGTAACCCTTTCTTCTTCTGCCATGTTTACCTTCACCTCTCCTGTCTCCTTTACCTTCTCTCCTCCCAAACCACCTTCCCTCTCTACCTGCTCCTCTTCTCCCTCCTTGTTTTTTTCGACCTCACTTCCTCCTACTTCACCTAGAATTTCTTGGTCCATTTTTTCACCATTATTTTTTTACACACCACTTTAATTAACTTCACATACCTCATGCGTCCGGTTGGACACAGCCGGACCGGGCGGCTGCTCCGGTGGAGATCCCCCCGCCGGAGCCACAGCTACCCTCCGCCGCAGGAGCCGCCGCCCCTCCTGGACCAGAAGGAGCTGGGTCGAACAGGCTCGAACAGGCTCTTGCGGTGTGTCCCTCCTCCCCACAACCAAAACATTTCATACCCAATGAGGTGGCAAAAATCACGTAATCATCTACTTTAACATGGAAGCGGACATCCCGGTTATTAAGAATCATATACAGCTGTCATCGGCGAGACACTACATGTTTAAGTAACTGAGACTTACATCCAGACAGGATCTTTTTCACTGGGGAAACAACTTTCACTTGTCTGGACAGCTCTCTGCTGAGAAACTTATTGGTTATGAACGGAGGGACATTAGAAATAACAACTTGCGTGTTGCGTGAGTGGCAGTACCTGCACAAACATCTTGTTCACCACGATACCTTATCTCAATGACGCGGAGCACCTTCTCCACCTGATCCAGGTCCGACCTTTTCCCCCACAGCTAAACCTATATCTTCCACGCTACACGGGAAGCCGGCAGAAATTTGTATGCCATGTTTTCTCGTGAGCTTGGCAAATTCTCTATTTACCATGGCGTCAGATGCCGACCCGCAAGAGAAAACCCCACACACACCTCAAACACCACACCCAAACGCACCAAAAATCAACTAAATATAAAACTATCACCACTAAATTAAGTCAAATTAACACCAATTATTAACTAAATAATCAGAAAAGAAGAATTGAAAACCACACGCTCGCTCACAGTGTCTCACACACAAACAATCTCCCAGCATCCACTGAGAGAGAGAGAGACAGAGAGAGAGACAGACAGACAGACAGACAGACAGACAGACAGACAGACAGTCAGAGAGAGACAGATAGACAGACAGACAGACATACAGACAGACAGACAGACAAACACACAAAAACAGACAAAAATACTTTATTTACAAAATAAATGTAAACTCACAAACAGTTTACAAATAAAGTGCAAGGAAAATCCATTTCTGTTTTAAAAAAAATATATATATACACAAATTATTCTTTTTTTATATTTTTTTTCTTTATCCAACCCAAAAAACAAAAAACAAAAAAACCTGTGCAAAGTGTAATTCACCGTTATCACTAAAACAAACAATATTCAAACTACATCAAGGAGACTAAAAAACAATGTTAAAAGAGAGAAAGAAACTTGTGAGCCTCTTACACTCTCTAAAAACATGGAAAACAGCCTTGTGAAGATTACAAAATGGACATCATTACAAAATCAGCAGGATTAATGATGGAAATAAAAGCATTGGGAGCGATAGCACCTTGTAAAAAACTCCACTGAAGGTCAGCAGTCTGCATTTTGAGGGGAGGTTTATATGTTATATGTTGATGCCTTCAACACAGTTAGTATAGAAAGTTATTTTGTCAGCTCTGTGCAGCGACAGTTTTTCTGAATTAATGACCTTGAGCAGGGGGCCGGTCAGTTCTCCCAGCCCTGGGTTCAGGAAGACTTCGGGAAAGGGGTCCGCTGGGTCTGGATCAGCCTCTCCCTGGCTGTGTTTGGTTCAGTGAGCCTCCAGTGAGTAAATCATATACTTGTGCTCTTTTATTAAAAACTCTGGCTCCAATCACCTTTAAAACACTCACTCTAAAAGTATCCATACCAAGTGAGATGATAAAAAGAAAAAGAAAAACAAATAAATTAAATAAGATAGACATCATCAACGTTTGCTTGTTTTTTTTACTTTTAGCACAAGTTTCTTTAATCTAAAAACCTCCTGGTCAGTGAGGCCAGACTCCTCTCTTTGGCTCATATGGAGTCTTGCTGAGGTATTAAAAATAGCTAAATCTGGAAAGTATTCCTCCACTTTTACCCCATGATGATTTTTTGTTTGCTGGAGAAACGCTTTAAAACTTTTAGCCGTATAATAAAAAATATCTTAAATACTTAAATTAAAACCAGGGATATCATTGCTATCTGAGACACACTCCTCTTCACTCAGACTTTCATCCACCTGCCCCTGCTTTCTTAAAGTCTGCCCCTCATCCCCAACTTTGCAGTTTTTTTTTTTCTCACTTAATGCATTATTTATTTTTCTCCTGCGTTTTATAGCAGGCTTTTGTTTTACCTCTAACGTTATCACCTCCTCCTCCATCTCTACCTCCTCATCCCATTCGCCCATGTCATCTTTTCAACTGTATCCACTTTATTTTCACCTGCCTCACCCAAACAACTTTCCTCACTTTTCTGTACATTATTATTAATACACACACCCTGTAAAACATCACCACCTGCCTCATGCACTAACCCTAACCCCCTGCGGTGAGATTCCCCCTCAGTAGCAGCCACTCGGTGCTCGACTACAACCGGCGCAGCCGTGGAAGGCTCCGGCGCAGCAACCGCTGCCCCTCCTGGACCAGACGGAGGTGGCTCCCCGCGCCTCGGACAGGCTCTCGCGGTGTGTCCCTCCTCTACGCAACCAAAACACTTCATAACTGATGAAGTCGCAAAAATCACATAGTCATAATCATCAACTTTCATGTAGAAGCAGAGGTTGAGCTCCACATCCCGGTTATTAAGTATCATATATACCTGTCTACGGTGCGACACTACGTGTTTCAGTAACTGAGACTTACATCAAGACAGGATCTTTTTCACCGGGGAAACAACTTTCCCATTTCTGGGTAGCTCTCTAGTGAGGAATTCATCAGTTATGAACGGAGGGACGTTAGATATAACTATTCTGGTTGCGGGCAGGGCCAGTGGCAACACCTGCACAAGCAAATCATTCACCACGATACCTGTCTCGATGACGCGCCAGTGATTTTATACTGCCATGTCTGACCTTTTCCGCCACAGCTAAACCTACATCTTCTACACTACACGGGAAGCCGGCTGAGATTTTTTATACCGTGCTTCCTCGCCAGCTTGGTGGATTCCCCATTTACCATAGCGTCAGACGCCGAGACGACGGCAGGAGAAAACCCCACAAACACCCCAACCACCACACCCAAACTCACCAAAAGTAAAACTAAATCAAACTATCACCAATAAATTGCAAATTAAATCCCATTACAAAACCAAAAATATCAAATAGATTGAAAACGAAAACCCACACTCAGCGTCTCACTCACACACAAACTCCCAGCATGCACTGCAGAGAGAGAGAGAGAGAGAGAGAGAGAGAGAGAGAGAGAGAGAGAGAGAGAGAGAGACAGAGAGAGAGAGAGACAGACAGAGACAGACAGAGAGAGAGACAGAGAGAGAGAGATGAAGAAACACCTCAGTGGCAGAACGAGGCAGGTGTTTAATTTGAGAATTAAGACAGTGTGAAAGTTCATAAGTATGCTAATGTCTCTGCGCCTCAGTCTGCCAGATGAAGCTTCCTTGTCTGCTCACAAGGAGGAGATCCACCTGAAAGCCATCAGAATAATGCAGTGAATTGTCATCGCCATTCTGCTTCAATGGGTACAGAAAAAAAAAATTTAGTGGCACAGCCAGCCCTGACCAAAAAGCATAATCAAGCATTACAGTGAAGTCATCTGACTACAGCAGCAGGCATGTAATGTGTCTGCTGCTGGTACTCTGTGATTCCTGCTGAGGCCTGTACAGTCATATTATAGATCAACAACTATTAACATACAGAGAGTCAGACACACAGCTAAATAGATTCTCCATGTCTATTTTGTAGTTCAGTTCTTGAGAGTGGATAGGTGAGGTGCGTGCCTCTACTTAAAGAAGACCTGAGAGCTAAATATACAATAGATAGATCCCTTTGCAGTCAGCCATGATGGTTATTCCAGTCGGCTTTTCTCTGCGTTTTCTTTCGGTCGGACTCAGAGAAGAGTTCGTAATGATTAATGGAATAGCATGCTTATTTGGAAAGCTTGAGCAGTTTGCCCATTAAACATTGTTATGTGCCTCTCATCCTTTCCACATATCTCTATAATGGAGGTGGTGAGTTGCAAAACACCCGCAAAGCTCAGTACCAGAACCGGCCCTATGATATAAGTCCCACAACACGGCCCGTGATTAAACACACAGGCTGCTTGCTTTCATTTATTTTAAACCTGGGTTTCTGTTTTTTAATCACAAATCCAGCTGCAAAAATCTGATTCACTGGCAGCACTCGATTCTGAGACGGCATGTCTCGTGACAAGTTAAAAAAATCCTGGCGGGTGATTTTGCTGGGTAATATTAGCGGATTTAGATGTTAAAATACATCATTTTAATTTCTGATTTCTCCTGGAAAAAACAACATATTGTTCTCATCCGCTGCCTGTCCGCATTAGTTCATTTTTAAAAGTGTCTACGAATTTCTATAAAAGTGTTTTGTAACCATTACACAAGTGTTTTGTGGGTCAACTGTTTTGACGGACTCATGTAATTGTGTAATTTTGAAAAGATATCCTGTTATATTATAATTACAGAATGGAGACTGATCCTGGTCTTTACCTTCAGACACTGACATGCCTGATAAGAACCACCAGAGGACAGAGAGGCTAACTGTGAGTGAGTGATGAATCAGTCATTGAATATGTGACAGAATAGTGTGAGTGAGTGTGATGCAAGGCCGTTTCTAAATCTGCTTGCAACATATCTTCTAATGCGTCCCCTGTGTAAATGTGCACATGTGTATTTGCAGCATGTGAGTGTGTGTAGAAGATGGAGAAAGTGCAGCATGTCCCTGTCAGAGCTGGCACTGGGGGTCTGTGGTGTAGGGAGGTGTGGATGGCTGGGACGGCTGGGTGTCTGCAGGGCCCCGGGGTGTGGCCTGGTCCTCGTTGCTGCAGATTTATGGTCCTCAATAAGCATCTCCACACCGGCTGCCAAGACCCGAGTCAGCGGCTAATTAAAACCTTTCACTGGAATCCCTGTGAAGTCGCAGATCCACCAACACTCCGCCAGCAGCTAGTCACATACCTCTGCACACTGCAAACACACACATGTATGTGGGGGATGGGGGGTCTACTGAATATGTACTTTACATGCTCCAGTGTGTGTGATTCCATGCCTCAGCATGTAAAGTACATATTCAGTAGATAATAGCAGCCGTAGCAAAGACTTTGGAAATACCTCTACAGTCACTAGACATGCAAAGTGATCTCACAGGGTCCTCCCTCACATGGAACACATCATCAGAAAGTTAAAACTAACCTGCCTCACGACCGTCTAATCCCGGCTCACTATTAGTGGGTGAATGATCCAAGGTTTGGCCAATTCTTCACAATGTTTGGAAACGCTATGCTACAGACCATGACTTTGGTGCAGACTGAGAGAGAGAAGCCACAGAGCCTTGTGAGACTGCAGACCATCCCTTTATTCACTCACACATACACATTGATAGCCCGGCACGCTACATAACTGCTACCAGAGCTTTCAACTCTTTAACTAAATCTTGTTCTCTCCGCTTTGACATTTGCTCTTCAAGCTCACTGCTGACTTAGCATAACTTTACCAAAAATTATTCAAAATGAGCATCTACAGTCTCTCTTGGCTTCAGCTTGTACAGTAGCTCCCAAAGGTCGGATGTTGAAGTGATATGCAAAGTCTTTGGTAGGTTTGTTATATTGGTAAAATAAAAAGATAAAATATATCATCAATATGTCATTTTAGTAGTTAGTTTACTTTTCCTCAACCTGCTTATTCTATTGCTCTGGAATTATTTCAGGCATGAATGTTTCCTGTGCATGTTGACTGACAGGTACAGCAATGACTCTCCTGGAACAATAGATTATCACTTGTGTAAAATACCTGGTTCTTTGATTAAAAACTCAAGCCTGTGTTAATAAAAGATACAAATAAAATGAGAGAAGTTAACTATGAATCGCAAGCAGCATTACTGTCAGAAACATCCAATGACTGTCTCAGAGAACTCTCTCCTACAACAGTGTCGGACTCACGTCAGTTTGATATCATCAGTTTTACTCCACGTATTCTCCTTCCTGGTCTAATCCTTGCACCTACAATATCCATAATGTGGACCCTTGACAGCTCAGATGAGGAGCAGAGGTTGTGAGACTCAAGTGACTTCATTGGAGGACATTAATCAGTCTTCACAAAGCTACATCTGGAGAACATAAATGCTTTATACTACTTTTTGTCAAACATACAGTAGCCCACACCACCTTTTATCTGACGTTTGCCTTCACTTTGTTTTTTGATGCAGCACATGTCAAGGTTTTTGGATCTGCTTGTGTGTACCCTACACTTTGTCTGCACTTTCAATGGCTTTGGAAGTCGCAGACAAATGATGCAGTACTGCTGATGAGGGCATCAGATCAGAAAATGCTTCTTCGTTTTGTTCTAGAAGGCAAAGACAAAGAATGTTTTTGCTGTTTAATCTGGAGTAGTTGTTAGTCTGTAACTTCTCCCCTGGTCTATTGGTCCTGCAGGTGGTGAAATGTGAGTCTATACATAGTGTAGGATTCCTTTACCTTCACTATTCATGTTAGCTTCTGCTCACAAATCAATGATAACTGCTGAGAATACTTGGATGGCTATTTATCCACATGAATAAGAAGAAAAATACACTGAATGTTAAAAGAGGTTAGTGACACATTTTGGTAGAATATGCTGTATTTACTGTAATAACTGTACATACCTCAGTACTAACACTGTATTGTGGATGGAAATCTCAATGTATCGAACTGGATAATAATAGATTTTACAAAAATGGACGATGAAAACTAAACCTGTGAGTGCCCTGCCTTTTTGATGAACAACCTGGCCTTATAAAGAGAGTTCTGCACATGATGTGGTTTCGACAGCTCCCTTTTGTTTCCACACATCTCTTTGAATCCAGAGATGAATCTTAGCTCAGATGTGCTTTCTTGTTTCCTTAAGACAGGATTAAAGATGAAGGAAGATATCCTTTACTTGTTTTTTTTTTTCTTCGTCTCCTCTGACAAGCAACGAGCAACAAATGACATAATAAAAAGGAGTGGATGAGTTATGAAAAAAGAGCACTGTCTGAGCTTTAGATGCAAGCAACACAACTAAAAACCAGAGCGGTGATGGAGAAGAGATGTCAGGGATCATGAGAGGAGGGTGTGTGTGTGTGTGTGTGTGTGTGTGTGTGTGTGTGTGTGCGTGTGTGCGTGTGTGTGTGTGTGTGTGTGTGGTGCAGGTTGTCACTAGTACAAATACATGCAGTATTCAGGTCTTTCACATACTGACAGAAGTACGAAAGCGCTAAAAGTACTGCAACCTCCTCACCATGTTTTCAGGTAAAAAACTCAACAAAAACAAATTTGAACCTTAGTTTTGATGTACAGTTAATATTCTCCTGAAAGAGAGCGATGCAGCAAAGGACAGTTCTCTTTATTGAAGATGCTGATATTACATTATTTATCATAAAGTATCAGGTCTTTACAAAGCTAAAACTAAACTCAACATGATCACTGGGCTATTGGCATATTTATTGCTAACATTGTAATCGAAAGCACAATAACCTTTTTTGCACAATTTGTTAATTTCTAGATTGAGAAAGTGATGCATATGCAGACATAAGCAGAAAAGACCACACCTGTATGTAAAATATACAAAAAGGATGAAATAACTGCAACACTAGTTTAGTATTACCAAGTTGGACACAGCGAGAGACGTCTGATGGACTCAGTCAGAGTCAGATCTACAGAATGCTCAGACCTCGGGCCTCCCTGCTCAGGGCAGAGGGGGAAAGAACATAATTTTCCTTCATAATAAAACAAATGTTAAATATATATGTTAAACGTAGAAACAGCTGTTGCAGCTGAGCTAGCAGGAGTTGTGTAATTTCCAAGGTAATGTAAAATGTCTTACTATGTTTAATTTCAGTCGTATTGACTCTCAGCTCCAGTATTTTGTAAATCCACAGATACATTTCTTTGTTTCTTTGTTCATTCTAAATTCCCGGAATTAATTGTGCTTGCCTTGTTGTATAATTCACAACATAAACATGTAGCACAAGTATTTCAACTGTGCAGAATATTAGCTCGGGAGCATTGAAATTAATAATATTATTATTATTATTATTATTATTATTATTATTATTATTATTATTATTGTGTTTTGCGTCAAAATTCATAGCACCTGCTATAAACAATCCAGCACCGTAACACCCCAATCACAAATTTCTGCCGTCGTCTGTAGGAGTGATGACGTGATGCAGGAAATGACAACATATAGAATCCCTTTGCTTTCCCAAAGCTTCTCTCTGCAACCTTTTCTTTTGTAGTAATAAAGATATTTCCTGCTCAAAAAGGCAAACAACTGCTCATTTCCCGTCCAGGGTTTGTTAATAGCTGTGTTATGCTTCTACTTTTTACAACCAACGTTTTTCTCCAAAGGTTGTATTTTCTTGCTCTTTTCACAGAAAACATGTGAGCATACAGTACAAAACAAAATGTCTCCCTTTAGTTGAAATCCTCCTCCATTTGTTTCTTCTACGCCATCGAGCCCTCTCCACTCTCACAGCTTGCAGGGCGGGATCGAGGTTAAATTTTGTCTGTGCAAAGTCATTTAGCCAAGAGGCACATGCTAAAAGATTTATGGGTGAGAAGCACTGCCAGGGGTGAGCTTCTCAATTTCCTCCGAACAGCATCTTTCTGGAGAGAGAAAGCTGCTTCTCTGCAGCGTGTTTACATGCAAACAGTGTCAGGCAGCTCCGACATGTTAGTTAGAGCAAAGCCTAACATTTAGATGGAGGGTGACACCCACCAGGCATATGAACAATATGAAGCTACATGGGGCTGGCTCTGGTATTTGTTTGGGGTAAAAGAGGGATTAAAACATTGTAATGGCAAAAACCCTGCAATTTAATATACAGCTTAAATGTATTTGCATATTTCTTTCTGCAATGGCATACATGTTGCTCTGTAAATTATCATGTGTTTTCATTTGAGCAAAAATCAATATCCACGGAGAAATTTAGAATGATTTCTGTTGGTTTCAAGATGGCGACCCACGCTCCCCAATGTTTGTGCATCAACCAGCCAGTCGACAGTCGAATGACCTCATTACCTATGGCTTGGATGTTTTGTTTTTACTTATGAACACACATGAAACTTGGTGGGCAAGTGCAGCACAAGCCAAGGAAGCACCCATTACATTATGGAGCAAATCTGAATCATGAGGTAGACACACAAATGATGTTTAACTTTCATCACCATTGAGCGATAGGGCATTTGTGCTACATTCATGTGGTGCCGGAATAATCGGGAAAATTTGTTTCACACTGGGAAATATCACGTGAACAACAACTTGGAAACATATGCTGTGTGAAATACAACACATCTTTGTAGCAACTATTTTGTTTCCTCATTATGAATTAAAGCTCATGAACACACTGAATCCAGAAGAACAACTTCCTAACTCGGCATGTGAACGCACTACTGTATAAAGGTTTAAAATGATCGTCTGACCGGGCCTTAAAAGGAAACCACAGTTTAAAAAAATGACGTTTTATAGATTTAAAGCTCAGGCCATCAGTTCTATTAGCTGATGTTATTACAGAGATATTAGAATTACTCTCTCTAAAGAAAGGTCAGAGGGGACAAGATGATGATCAGACCACAAAACAGGTTTTATACAAACTGACACTGTAGTCAGATTATGGAGCTGAAACTGAACGTAAATGCACCCGTAATGTTGCAAATAATCCCTTATTGTACAGGAAAACGTGTACGATAGGTCAAAGCAGGAAATGTTTCCATGAACTGAGATGGATGTCTCCAACTCATGGTTAATAAGTTGATAATACATTAGATTTCTAAAACACTTTTCATAGTATCCAAAGTCGCTTTACTTAAACCTTTCAGTTTGCTTTTGCTTTATCTTCACTATATATTTGTCAACCCGGGGGGGGGTATTTTAAAACATGTCGCATCGTCTGACTTCTCATGTTTTCTTTCCCAATTGGACCTTTTCTTTGAATGATCTTAGTTATTACTTTGGTGTGTAAAAATTGTATCGGATGGCCAGAGCTACAAAGATAAAACCACAGTTATTGAACAAGCAAACATCCAATCGAAGAAGCACATAGAGACATTTAGACACGAGGTGAAGAACAGCTGTAAATACTTCCACTGAGAACATCCTTCTATTTAGATGCTTTCATTTCATGTCATGTCGTCCTGGTTTACTGGGATACTTGAAGGCAATGGGGCCAGCGTTTAAGCTATTAGTAACACCTCTAACTGATGTCTTTTAAAATGTAAATGTTAAAATTGGTTAGTTTAGATCAGTCTTTCTCAAAGAGTGGTCCACGGACCACTGGTTGTCCGTGAGTATATTGGTAAAATGTCACATTTGAAATTATATATTATAAGTTTAAAGTGTTTCTCAAAATATTTATAAATGACTAGTATAGACTAGAGTGTAGCATAGATGTAGCGTAGCTATATAGGTTCGTTTTACGATCTTACGTCATAAATGATCTGCGCGGTCAACTGACAATGTGGATCGATGGCTGTAGACAGGGTCAGTTAAAAGAAAATTAAATCAAATATATGACGCGACAGTGAAGGTGCATCATCCTGATGCAGATGATTCACCAGCTACAAGTGGTTCAGCCGCAGCGACAAAAAGTGGTTTTGTGTTACTGAGTCCCAGAAGAGCGGTTTGCCGTCCAACCTCCACCCGGCTAAAAGCTGTGAAACTCGGCATAAACGCGGAAAGTCGCTAAAGTCAGTGCCAAAGTGAAGAGAAAATATCACAGCGACTACATCAAATTTGTGCTACAAGTCGTTGGCGAGTCGAGGCTATGAAACCCGCCTGAACTTAAGAAACACATGACGAAGACGCCCTCACAGTTTGCATTTAGCGTATCTGTCAGTAGCAAACGATCTTGCTGTGGGTAAGTTGCGGCTCTGTACGGACAAAAACTCAGTAATAAATGTAGTCTACGTTTCATATGATGTGTAAAATCTATCAGCATTCACCGTTTAAATCGCATATGAACGAAATGCTTGTAGAATCCATAGTTGTATTTGTATTGCTGATTTAATGTGTGAACGAGTGATATAGAGAAGGTCACATAAAGCTCATTATTAGGCTGTCATTTGTAATATATTGTTGGAGTGATAAGCAGGCCTATTGTTTTTGGATATTTGGGGAGTCAGGTGGTCCTTGGTCTGAAAAAGTTTGAGAAACACTGGTTCAGATGTTAAATGACGTGATCCTTATTCTTTATTGTTCTTAGCTTGTAAGCTGCAGTTAGCAGAACGTTTTTATTGTTCCCTTGTGCTGTCAGCTCAGCTGTCAATCAAGCACGGACATCGGCCCACCCACTCCGAAGGGAGCATTTCTGATATATCTCCATTTTTCTTTCTTTTGTTCAGTAGAAATATTGATAAATAAATCAGTTTGGCATCATTTCTGAGAGAAAAGGAGAAAGGGGATCTGGTTCCTCTCATTGCTCAGTGTTCACTAAATGAATGCATTTGAGTGTTGAAGTTCAGAATATTAACAATATCTTCTTGTGCGCTTTAATAAATAATGTGTAAGCTTTTTATGAAACATTCAGTATCGCTCATCTCATTCTCCTCCCTTTGTGTGTCAAGTTTTTTCTCACTATTATTTTCACTGTGATCGGACCCAAAATACTGGTCTTGTGCATGCTCACCAGCTCTCGGTCCACACGCAGTGCAGCAACAGAAGTGTGTGAAAAACACAGGCAGAAAGATGCACAGGTCACACAACTTAGTGAGTGAGCGTGTATGTGCACCGTGTTGATGCTCTCCCCGTGACATGTTGTTTATCACAATGCAGAACTCTTATTATATATTTAAAGGACCTTTGAAATGATTATGAGCTTTTGGCCCACGAGCCCCCGAGTAGAGGAAAACAAAAAGAAGGGAGCGAGAGAGCATGAGTCAGAACAGGGAGAGAAAGGGAAGGAGAACGGGAGGAGGGAGGGAGGGAGGGCAAGAAAACCTCTCCAGAGCAAAACAAAAGGAGAACAAACAAATGCAGCCCTTTTAGAGAAACAAGATAATAGAAGAAGAGGAAGGAGAATAAGCAGGAGCAGGAGGTGGAGAAGGAGGGGAGGGGGGATCTTTGTTGTCGCTAGCTGTTGTTGCCGCACACCGTCACTTTTAGCTTCCTCTTTTTTTTTTCATCGACACAGAATTTGAGACTCAAAAGCGCCATTTGAAGTCAGGGGAAAAACACACAGAGCTAAAGAGCGGGCTGAGCTCGACGGAAGGTGGCGATGGCGGCATTTGAAGTGCTCGGCTCTGTAAGATGCATTCAGGGCCTATATGCTTAGCAAAAATAATGAATTATACATAAACAAAGTGGGAGGAGGAGGCACGATGATCAGAGCGGAGTGGAAGAGGTTGAAACCCGGGGAGGCAAGAGTGTGGATGATCAGGCCTGTTACAGGAGGCAGATTACATGGAGTGATGTTCCAACTGATCCCAACATCAGGCAGCAGGAGAGTCCCAGAGAAGGTACACACACCATCACCGACTCAATCCATATTCAGCACTGCAGACTGCGCAGAGGAAAGTCCGTTTATTCCACTTTATTCCATTATTTTGTCTTTTTCTACCTGATTTCTGGATAACTTTTATTTATTTATGTTATTCTCCTTTTTTACCTTCAACTGAACCTATTTTTTTCTTGATATTATAGAAATGTGGTATTATACAATATGTATATATATATATATATATATATATATATATATATATGTATGTCAACAACCACTTTATTTCTCTGTTCCTCATCATTAGTGTCATTAGATTATGTATCATATACAGTATGTCACATGTACAGTATATTTATATTCACACTTATATGAGGTTGGATATGAACTGGATGATGAAGGTTATTTTTAAAAAACAGACGGAAGCTAACATGCTGAACCGTGTCTGATCACATTGGAGTATTGTGGATTTAATATTGGAGCAACAAACACAATGTCAGTAATTATGACCTTACTCTCCATCATGTACAAATCCTTCAAGACTTGACTGTCGTCAACAGTCAAAGCTATAACGTAACAGAGACACACATTTATTTCACACGTTTAGCGTCAGTTTGTTTTCTGCACATCAGCAGCACTTGCTGAGTCTTGCTGACTCTCTGGTACATTTAAGGAGAGGAATGCTTCTCTTTTTTTCTCTTTCCTTTTGGTGGCTGAACACAATAGCTTTCCGCCCGGCCCTGCCAATCCCACAATGCCTGGCGGTGGGTCTGGCAATAATTCAGGGCAGGACTAAACAGCTGGCTGCCTGACAGGAGAGCTGCCAAGAGCTGGCAACGAGCGGCAGCTAACCCTTTCACATTTTTAATTAGACCCACACAGCCATGTCTTTGAGCCATCGTAAATATACCAATGACATGCCGAGCATCATTTGTTCAGAAATATTTGCTTACAAAATACTGGCCTCCAAGTTGTTGTTGTTTTTTTATCTTCCGTTCATCAAACTTGCAAACATATCTTCCAGTGTGGGAGTCAGATAGTCAGCAGCTAGAAGACACTTTTTAAAGGTCAAAGATTGTTGCTCTATCAAGAAATGGACTTATGTTATAAAGAATGGGAACTCTTGGGCTGCTCTTCATCACTGCTAAACTGGTTTTCTCCCTTAATAATGTTCACATCCCATCGACAGAAAGATTGCTAGACTGTCTCATTTATTTTTGAAAACCTTCTGTTTCTTCACCTGTGCCACTCTCAGAAGAGCTTCTGAACCGCTCACCATCCCACAGAAGCACCGACATGTCGTACATCCCCATATCATCACAGCACAAGGCTTCCCCTGACCTGCAGAGAGCATGTCAGGCAGACCTGTACAGTATGAAGCCTGTCCAGCTCCGCAGGCAACGGGCATGGTGGTACCACGGGGGCCGGGAGTATGAAGGAAGTCCACGACACAATAGCAGCAAGATGTTTAACAGAGCGAGGGCACCATGTGCAGGAGGGATTACCACAGCATTATGACTGCAAGACGCCTCGCCATCTGGACACACAGCACAGAAAAGGCAGCGTATAATGAGAGTGCAGAAAAAGAGGGCCGATGAAAAGGACAAAATGTTGGATGGATGCTTTTGTCCTTCTCAGAGATGGAGCAGGTGAGATATGTATGTTTGACACATTAGTGAAGAAGCCTTCATTAGTAAATAGAATTGGTAGGCATGTATATTAATTTTTTTGATTTAGTCATATTAGTCAGTACAGATCAAGATCTCAGCAATGACTGTCTCAACATCCTGGCTAGACTGCAGTGAATTATAATTCTGTCTAATTCTAATGATTGAAACTTAAAAACTAAATGCCAGATTTGAACTTTCCTGTCATGGTCCTCAAACAATGATTCGTAATGTTTTGATGACATTCTAACCCTTTCTGCAATTATCAGTGCAAATATTACCATAACTATCCAAAATTGAGATGGATAAGGATTCTGAAAAAGTTACAAGATGATGATGTCATACTAAAGTAGGTGTCTTTGTACAAACCTTTTAAGCAAACTGCTTTTAACTCGATTTAAGTGCTTTGCCACTTGGAATGTCAGTTGTGAACCATCAAAATCATTCTGTCTAGACATACTATACTGAACAAACAGAGACCCCACACTAAATCGCTTCAAAGCTGCAGGAATGAGTAAAGAATGCTGAGGACACCTAAAAAGAACACTGAGTCAGCTTAAACCCAAATGGTTTTGCTTGAAGACAGAAGTGACAACCGAAGGCGGAGCTACAAAAAGAACATCTCCAGATGGTTTCCATCCAGGGCAGAAAATAAAATGTTGCCCACTTTGGGAAACATATTTATTTTAGTCCATGCCGAGGTATTTTAATGGATCCCGAGGACGGTTCCTAATGTTTTTTGTGACCTTCCTTTCATCCTTCAGTTCCGATTTAGACAAAATCTGGACAAGGTGGTTTTACAGTATGTGCCTCTAGCGTTTGTGCAGTTGCTTAAACTACTCAGTTTTGAACAAACATCCTGCCTTCATTTATTCATCTAATGATTTTTGGCTGATCTTAGAAAAAGAAAGCCTCATGTTGGATATGTTGGACTCCTTTCTAAATCTGTCCTCTCTGTCACACACGCATTGACTTGCTTCCTGTAAGCTGGAGAAAAGGCCTCAGATGGAGAGAGGCAGGTCTGATGGAAATGTAACCCATCTGGAACCTGACCACTGTAGGAAGGAGGTGACCCGTGTGTGTGTGTGTGTGTGTGTGTGTGTGTGTGTGTGTGTGTGTGTGTGTGTGTGTGTGCGTGTGTGTGTGTGTGTGTGTATGTGTGTGTGTGTGTGTGTGTGTGTGTGTGTGTGTGTGTGTGTGTTGAGACAGGGCCAAGGGTCTTGGCATGTCAGTGCAATGTGTCACATGGAGACAGTATGGGCTGGTGAATGGTCACGTCCAGCTGGGATCACATCTGGACTCCAGGGAAAGGGACAAAGACTGAACTCAGAGGACTTCTGGCCACCTCTGAAGTGACTGTACTTACTTACGTACATACTTACATCAAAAATAGATTCCTAACTGAGATCAAACCAACCATGTACCATCCAGAGTCAAGGCTGTGCAGGTTTTTGTTCCAGGCTGACTCCACCTCAGCACTTTTCTGTCCTCCTGCTGAAAATGTGTTATTTTATGTGTTATTGTATAATTAGGAAATCAGCTGCTGTAGTGTTTGGTTAAAATAAAAAACCTTTAGACTCAGGATGGTTCAGAGAAATTGGAACAGAGCCTTGTTGTGCATTGGTTGAAATAAACAGAGACATGCTTCACACTAAGCAGGAGCAGTGCATGTTTGCAGACAGACAGGGACATCAAATTTTAGACATTTTGGACTTCTATGTTTTCTGATGGTGGGGTCTTGATGGTAGCCTTACCTATGAAGACGTGTGTGTTGATGAGCAGGGTTAACCCATGAAGAGGCATGTCAACCTAAGCCACTGTCTTATTTGCCAACATCAGTGCATGTCAGTTCTTCAGAAAAGCAGCAATCTTGTCAAAATTGCACCCCAGCTCAGCACATAATAATAATAATAATAATAATACTATTTCTGCATCAACCTTTACATGCACTGCATAGTATCAACAAATACAAACACAGAGTATGTTAGGCATGATGGGCGAGGGTGTAGATCGAGTTGGCGTTGCAAAGTCAAACTGTATCATCTTGCCTCAGAGAAATGTGCAGCTCTCTTTGATCCACACCCAGTGTAACTAATAAGGGCTTGATTGACACATCCCGGTGCATCGTCGAGGTGGTCTATAATGTCATTGACAACTGTCCCTCTGAGGCCCTTTTGTGTGCATTTGGGTTTTTGTGCCCCCTCCCTCTGCTATTTCCAGCCACACCCCCCTGCAGATCTGTGCAGACAGGGAGGGATGGTTGCAGGGCTGCCGCAGCCTGACTCCAGCAGGCCTGTGAGGCCTTTGGCATCAGGCCCAGATGGAGAAGAAACCACTGGAGGCCCCGTGAAGGAGCTTTTGGGAGGGAGGGAGGGAGGGAGGGAGGGATGACGGAGCCTGAGATCAGACAGGCCTGGGGCAGGTGTTAAAATACTCGCCCTGGTTCTTTTGGTGGCGAACGCTTTGCAAAAACACACCCGTCAGTTTGCAGTCAGTTTCTATGTGATTCATACTCACTGGCTTTGTTTTGTATCAATCAGCAGTGTTTTCTTCTGGCCAAGTGATGGTGTTATATGTCAACCCAAAGGCAGGTTACTGACATACTCCACACACTGCACACATAAACTCTGAGAGATAAAGGTAGAGATACACCGACTAAACAGTGTGGGACTCTTCTAAATTAATTTGACATAAAATTATATGCATGCACTCATTTCAACCCTTGTACACTTCCATGGATCACAGGGTATTACGGGTAAGCACTGAAGTGTGTGAGGTTGCATCCGAGTCCTCTCCAACCTCAACCTGTCCTGTGTCGTAAGCATCCATCACGGTTTACAGACACACTCCCTGCTTCAATTTTGACCTGCTGAGTTTATTTATGCCCACACAGTTTTCTGATGCAATCAATTATTATTGCGGACATTTTGGATGCACTGGTGGTGGTTTAATCTGCCTTAACTGCTGTTTCTTTTGCCTTTCTCCTTCTGTTTCTGGCCACATGTTTGTAATAATGTTCCCAGATCTCAGCAATTAGCTTGGTGAGGACAATATTATCATAACCGATATAAATCACGATCCAAACTACGGGAATAAAAACCAAGATTTAATAACCTAAAATGGTCCTTTATATAGAGAGTTTTCACCTTTTTTATAAAGATTTTCAAAGGAGATATTTAGCCATCCTTAATGCAGGTCAAATCTAATCAAATATTATATAGCCCAATATCACAAATTACACATTTGTCTCAGTGGGCTTTACAGACTGTACTGCATTCAACACCAGTACTCACTGTTGCTCAGCATCACAGCATTAACTTGATCCCCCTGGACCATTGTCAACAGTGTCACTTTTTTAAAAGCATTTGTTTTCTCACTAATGTTTGTGTTCACTTACATAATAACATCTACTGCAATGTCTAACTGAAATGGGAAATGAGTTGTCACTAACTGCAGGAAGTTGATTAAATAAATGACTTATAGCTCCAGTCCCAAATCTCGCAGCACTTACCAGCAGTGTCAGAAGGCATCTGTTGAGCTCAGGGGTCGCAGACAAGAAGTGACCTTGAGATGACATCAGGCTGACTATTCATCGCACCTCTATGATCATGTATACAGTGGACTGATTGAGAAGATAAATGCATACAATGAGTAAAGCAATGCATGCAGTCATGTGTGTGTGTATGTGTGTGTGTGTGTGTGTGTGTGTGACGCTCCCCATGCCTGATTATAAATAATTTCTACCCTACAGACTCTTCCTCTGCGTTAGTCCTGTTCAAACCTGAGCCCTGGCCTTAGGGACACACACCTGGCTCCTCTTCACAAACACACACACACACACACACACACACACACACACACACACACACACTATTTGCAGTGTATATAGGCAAACACTCCTGGTCACTCCATCTCTCTCTCCTCTCTGTCTCCCTCTCCTCTTCATTTCCTCGCTGTGTTAAGATGCTTATTTTCCATCTCTTGATCTGCAAGTCATCCTTAAATCTTTTAACACGGCTCTGGCCCTGCGGACTAATCGTATTCCATAAATATTAAAAAAGGGTGGAAATCTGCTGGAGGTTGCCTTATCTGGAGCCCCGACGATAATCATCTTAACCAGGACCATTATGATTTTAATTACCTGTCTTTGATTTCCTAAATCAGGAGCGTGGTTATTCCTGGCCCTGCGGTACATTCCAGGTTAAAAGGGTCTCCGGGATTAGCTCCCCCCTGATAATTGAGTCCATGTCAAAACGCAGATTTATCCGTGAAGAGGTATTTAGAGTTAAAATCTCAGGATCCCCTGTCCTCAGCCAATCAGAGTCATATTTCAGAGCGGATCCTGGAAGATGCCAGTGGCTGCTGATGAGTTCAAACAGTCAGGACTGATCGTAAGATGCCTGCAGTCACCGTGTATGTTATTCTGCTTTCTTTAAACATTCCACATTGAAATAGGAAAACAGATTTTCTTTTCATTTAATCTTTTGACTTTGTGATTTATTTTACCTTCTCAATTGATTTGAATGTTGCATTTAAAATTGTAAGGCCATAGTCCACAAAGGGTGACTATAATTAAAATTAGGACATTTTTACAGTATGTGCAGTCTCTTTGTCTCTATCTCTCTCTCTCTCTGTCACTTACTCTCTCAGTGCATGCTGGGACTGTGTGCCCGGCAGGTCCATGGTAGACAGTGTCTACCTAATTCGGAATGTTTTGGAGGTCTCCAGCTCATTGGGCATTAATACTGGTCTGATTTCTCTAGATCGGGAAAAGGCTTTTGACCAGGTTGAACACAACTTCCTCTGGAAAGTTATGAAGAAGTTTGGGTTCAGCCCTGGTTTCATAGCTAAGATCAAGGTGTTGTAGAGTGAAGTTGAGAGTGTGCTGAAGTTCAATGGTGGTATGTGTGCTCCTTTTAGGGTGTGTCTGTTTTTTAATCTACGTGAGACTGTCTTCCATGTTTTTACTGAGTTTAAGAGACTCACAGAGTTCTTCTCTCTTTTAACATTGTTTTTTAGTCTTTTTAATGTAGTTTTTACTGAGAGTGTTCTTATCATGGGAGCAGCCTACAAAAAAGATAAGAAAGAAAGGTTGCAGCTCCTAAACTTCCTCTCAGGAGAAGCCAAAATGGCGATTTACATAAGTAGAAAGACAGAGTGGAAAACAGAGAAGGGCAGGAGGCCAAAGCAGTGTGGCTGTGCAACATTAGAGCAAGACTCTGGCTAGAGATCAGGTTGTATGATCATTTAGGAGATATTGACACTTTTAAACAACGTTGGTGTTTTAAAAATATTGGGTCGGGGTTGGCCCGTGTGTGCCGGGTGTGATGGAGGTGAGGAGAGGACATACTTTGGTGAGGATATTGTTGGAGATAGTTACTTTGGCAGTGATTTGGACCAAACCGTGCATTTGATGTTTGGGGTCTTTGTTTGTTGCACTTCACACATGGCATGCATCATGCGGCCGATGTTGTTGAGCTGTGGGTATCTGTGGTGTGACTGTGTTGAGCTGTGGCACCGCAGTTAGGTACAGGTGCACTGCAGATGCTTGCGGTTCGGTGTCTTGCGGTGTTGTTGGTGGTGTGTGTGGGTGTGACGGATTGGCTAGTGGAGATTTCAGATGTTGCATGTATTGTTTGGTCCGGATCGCTGCTGGGATGATCGTTTTTGACTGTATTGTTGTTGTGGTGTGTCTGTTTTTTAATTTTTGTCGCACTTGGCATACATGGGTTGTTTTAGGCCCATGTGTGTGATCTTGATGTGGTGGTGCAGGAACTGTTTTGGTTCGTGGATTGAGAGGGGGAGAATGCGGGTGGTGATTTGTGGTGATCGAGATCGGGATATTTGACGAGTGATTGGAGTATTGAATGATTGAATGAGTTGATTTCCGGGGGTGTGGCGGGGAGGCACTCAGCAGTCCGTGGGATGGCGTTGTGGGTCAATGCGGGTCATTTTCGACCCATGTTTGTGCCTTTAAGAAAGGAAAAATTAATGTTCTGTGGAAAGCACTGATCTGGCTCTGTCTGTACCACACCCCCACAGCACCACCCCCCCCCACACTCTACCCTTGTATCTGCTTTGACATGGCAAGGAAGAGACACAGTGAGGCCATCATTGATCTCATTGGAGTAAGCACACACATATACCGAGCCATAAGAACTCATACACACACTGTACAGTGCATATGCATTCACATGGGGGCTCTCAAAGGGGCCCATCTAGGGCCACATATGGGCACACTTATAGACACAAAGGCATGCACTCACACACTGGCACAGGGTTTTAATAATCATGTCTGGAAAAATTAACTTTGAATCCAGAGATTTTTATGTTTGCCCACATGCTCAACAGGCTCCTTCCATTTTTACTGCCAGCTTGTTAAGTGTCTTCTGGCAGCGTGAGGTAAAGAGGAGAAGCCCATTCCAGCCGGTAGTCCCAAAAAAAATCCTTCCTTACCAGCCAAACAGCCAATTACACATAAATCAATTCATCACGCTTAACAAAATCATTATTAACATAAAGATTCTGTCTCATTTTAGCTCCAGCTAAAATATATTAAATGTAATTAGACCAATGGGAGCAGAGAGGCAGGTGTATGAGACGAAACCAGTCCGACCAGGGTGGAGTTGTTGCTCATGTCTGCCATTAGGTAAAACATCACAGTTGGCTCATAACAATCACATTGGTTTAGAGGTTGAGTGACTTCATCTGGAGTCATGGCAAACTTAGTAGACTTGGTTAGAAATGGCCTGTGACAAAAACTAAGATGATTGTCAGATTGTCAGATAAGCATTCTCGGGAATGTCATTGGGATTTTGAATATTTTCCTTCTTCTAACAAAAGCCAGAAGTTCTGGTTCCAATGCAGTCATTACCACCATGTTTTATCACAGCATCTGTGGATGTGTCACCAGAAGCATTAGGACACATGTGTGGGCCTTGAACAACACTGTAACATGAAACACACTTATATTATGAATTCATACATTTTACTTTGGCAGAACTGGCTTTATATAGTGCTAGTTTTGATAGAACATGGCATTACTTTAATACCTTTGTAACCCATAATCCTATGGGCTTCCTCCTCTATATGATGGTACTGCAGTTGAATCATGCATGCATAAATAGAACTGAACCTTAGAAATATCTTTCATTTTGCACTCATTTCACATTCTGAAGCACGTATGGCACGCCTCCCCAAAGACCCCTCATATTACATCCTAATGGCTTGTACGCACACACACAGAATGCACTTGCCAAACCAAATACACACAGCTGTCACACTAAGACCCCATCTAAACTAGCACCTCTTCTTCCTTGTGATTATGGAGAGCGTGTTGGCAGGAGGCTCTGGCCTAATAGCCATTTAGCTGATTCCAGTGAGGAGATATTGGGGGAAAGTTGGTGGCGAAGTGCTTTCATGCCGACTGCCAGCGACGGAGAGCCCCGGCTGCCTTCCATCCCCTGAATGAGAAGCAAATTATTCCAAATCATTTGGGAGCGAGGGGCAGAAGCAACCCCTCTTATTTTTTGGATGCATTAACAATGTTTTCAGTCACTTTGTTGGCAGCATTAAAAAGGTGGGCCCTGCCAAAGATTAGCTGGATAAATTGCTTAATTGATCCATTCACTTTTTAACTGATGCTTTATTAAGAGGCTCGGGTGTGAGGAGTAGAGGTGGGGAAAGGCTGAGGAATGCTGCTTTGGCTACACACACACACACACACACACACACACACACACACACACACACACACATACACACACACACACACACACACACACACACACACACACACACACACACACACACACACACACATCATTTTTACACAAATAATGCAAGACCAAGACAACTCATCTAAGCCTGAGTCCACAGTATGAAGAAGTGTACTTTCCTTCAGTCTTCAGTGAGATTATTTATGAGATTATTTATGAGATTATTTATGAGATTATTTATGAAAACACACCAACACACATTTTCTGTCATCCATTAAGTTTCCTGGGTTTCCTCACTCTGGGTTATTCATGGGGATATTAAGACACCTCATCATAATCAGCCTGTTATCATATTAAAATGCTTTAATCCCTGCATACATATTGGAGCGTGTGCACTATTAAGGTGATGGATGGAGGATGTTCAGTGGGAACACCTTGCATTATAGAGTGACTGTGGGCCAAAGTGAAGTGATTCCGAGCTCACTGTAGACTTTACACAAACATTACAACCACATGTCATTGGGATATGAGAGTTCTTAATGTAGATTCTGATTCAGATTCTCTTCTGAACACACATTCATAAGACAGCATTCACAATTCAGATTTCATTAAGGTATTTTAGCAATCAAGATTCAATTTAGAGATATTAAATATGCATTAATTGACCCATTTTTACTCTTTACCAACTTGTGAAAAAGATGTATGTCTCTCTCTGGAGCTATTTGTTCACCAGCTCGTCTCGAACTGTGTCTGTCTGCTGTTTGCTGCTGGCCAGGTAGAGAGCAGCGGTTTATCTGAGTCATTACTTTATATATTTAATATTTTACTGAAAACAGCTGCATACTATTTGCGAATATTAAACCAAACCAATCGGCTGAAAGATGCTGAAGCTCTGTAGTGATCAGCGGAGCTGCAGATTTGTGATGAGTCTCTGTGTGTATCACACAATCTTTTGATCCTTTGCTATTAGAAAACCATGGATTTGTTCATCTTAAAGTGTAAGTATGGTCAGCAATGGATGCAAATGAAAAAAGATAATATTCTTACATTTTTGTTGTGTATTAAGATTCTGGCCGACATATACATTTAGTGATGGTAGATGGTGTTTATATCTCTTAGCAGTACAGTATGTATGAAATGTGGTCACATTCTCAGCTTTTGTAACTTCATGTCACTTGTTAAGCTGATCTTCAGTCCATTTAACAGGTTTTCTTGAAGTTGTCTCTCTGACACTTATCAGCTATATCAGCTGTATTTACTCATACAGGTTTAGTTAGCATTACATGTTATTTTCCTGCTCTGTGGTAAAGCTGTGGCCGGCTGGTAGGTGATAGAAAGACAGGAAGCATTTTCAAATGAAGTAGGTGTAGAGCAGAGTAGGAAGTGTCCCTGGTTTCCTTCTCATAGCGCACACACTCTTATGTTCAGCCTTTCCTACAAAACCACAGACAAAGACTGGTGCCATGTTTTCTGAATGCCCCTCTTCTTGTAGTTGTCCTCATCACGTCTGTTACCTCCTGACAGGCGCAACACAATTACACTTTGAGGACTGGCATGAATTTGTGGAAAAACGTGAAAGACATCAAATATGCTCCCGACAATTTAGTCGATTTAACAACAGCAGCCTTGTACTACACCATATCTACTCTTTCAAAGTTGGAAGGAAAGTAATTAGCAAAGTGTTTCCTCAAAAATGTATCTTATGCCGTGTCAAGGTTTGTCTAATTCCTTTTATTTCTTCTACAAGAAGCAAGTACGGCACTTGTTACAGTCAGCATAATTAATTTGATTGATGAAAGAGGTATGAGAACATCAGAGAGATAAGCTCAAGCTGATTTCAACTCCCTCAAATACTCAACTCAATACTCAACTGTTTTAGTGTCATACATCTATGGTAGTCAGTGCATCGGTGTCATTTTGTAAAGAAGCGCTGTCTTTAGCCTAGGTTTATGATGCTCAACCTGCCTCAACTCTTACTTCCTACATCTCCCAGAATGCCTGTCAACCAACACCAGAGAAGAGTGTAAACATTTTGCATTCAACTGGGACTTATGTGTAGAGAAATATTAAAAGTGACATCACCCTGGTTAGACACAACAGCATGTTTGTGCTGTATTGCATTCTGTTTCACTGAGGTCTGGTGCAGGTCCTTTGCCTCCAGAATATGAGTATTAATACCTTATGTGTTCTCACCTTTCCTCTCCTTCCTCTCCTGATGCTGGTTAAAGGACCTGGGTAAGTTCTTCATATGAATACTAATCAAGTGTGGGTGAGGCTCAATGATTGATCTGAGGCCAAGGGACATTTGAGGGGCCCTTCAGCAGAGTCTTAAGAATGGGACCACCCCGCTACAGAACCAGGAGTTGGTTTGGAAGGAGCTTCGGTGTCTACAGAGTTCTACTGACTTGACACTACTAAGCTGCTGACTTGGCAGAAGACGAAGCCAGCCTTCTCGGTTTTCCTCCTCTGTTGAATTCCACGGTGACACTTGCCCCAATCTGGATCCCATTAGGAGCCTCGCCCACCAGGCCTTGAGTGAGCAGGGCCAAGGAGTATGGATGGAGTCCGGGCCGTGCTTGGGAGGCCCGGCCCCAGCTTGCGTCTACTGTCTAGGTCACACATCTGCATAAAACAGCAATTATACCGTTTCTTTTTTCTCTGTTTCTCATGTAAGTAATGTGTAAAATGGTCACATCTAGTCTCTTAGTTTGATGTGTTGTTCTTTCTATCTTTTTCACCTGTGTTAATCTGAGGTGCAGTTTTCTTAGTTAGCAGTGCGTTTATCAAAGCAAAGGACCCAACTACTGAAGCCACCGTGTTTACCCCAGGCTCTGCCTTTGAAAGCAGCACTCTTCATTTCTAAACGTCCAAAGCGCACTGACACCACACTGACAACCGGTAACCGGTAACATGTAAATATAATAATTTCCAACATATAGACAGTCATATGTTATAGTCTCTTTAACTGTGTATCTGTTTTCCTACATGTGCTGCTTTGTCTATTTGTTTTTTGAAGGACAAAGACCACAGCTTGCTCTCCAATCAGGCCACTGTATGCTCCATGCAAAGCACTCAGGGCATGGACCCGTAGTGAGTCACCAATCACTTTGTGTTGTTTTTGGCAGGGGGTATTAAACAGATAGGGGGAAGGTCAAAGTCCATCCTCTCATCTGCCGTTCTGTCCCTCCGAGCTCTTATCCGCTGCTGTCAGTGTCCACTGACTGACGTCTTCACTCAGCGGTCAGGTCCTAGCAGCCATGCCGCAACATCGCCACCTGATACACAACCAACAATACAACAAAATAAACAGGGGGGCAATGATTCCCAAACCTGTAGCCTCCCTATCAGCCATCCATCTATCTATCTATTCACCCATACCTCCCTCAGCTCACTGGTTGACTTTGCTCTGGTCACTCTTTACCACCAGCAAAACTGACAGCTGCCCTTCTTTGTTTGGGAGGAAAATCAGGCTAAACTCCAGGCTAAAGTCATCAGATGAGTCCAATTGATTGTGGCCTGCTTTTGTGACAAGCTAAGTCAATGCAATGAGCACTTTGATAGAGCAGTGGTCTATCAAACCTTTTTGTCTGATGTTCCCCCAACGGCTAATCAGATGAGCAAGTATGTTACCCCTTCAGACATCACCCATCATGTTTCAAATATAAATGTACAACAGGATTAACAACTGGATGTTTATAAAAGTTAATATTGTAACAATATATGTTTAATACATTTTAAGATGAGGCATGTTCTCCCGGACCGGGAACTATCTGAACATAAAGCCCAGCATGGATTTAACTTTATCATAATGAATGAATCTTAAAGGTTGTTCAGGTGAACAGTTATGAGGCATAAACAAAGAAAAGGGTTACTGTCAGGGTAAATAAAAGGTCTGATGTTTCAATGACTGTTAACCCAGACAACTAAAAAGACAAATCTTGTGACCCTGTCCAGCATTTAAATTTTGCTGACCAACAGCAAAGTGATGAGATCACTGTGTATTCCCTCTCATAAGTCAACGAGCTGAGAGGTACTGAAGAGGACTTCTGATGAGGGAAAGTGTTTGCTAATCAGTTTATTGGTCAGCATGTAACGCAATATGTTTTGGCCACTGAGAAGGGTCAGCACTTTGATCAAGGGGGAGTATTCTGTTTGAACGTCATTTGGCTCAGGGCAGTAGAACTTCCTGGGGACAAACAGCCCAGACTGGGCAACTGTGGGGTTAATACTGTGATGTATGAGGTTGATGGCCGAGACCAAGACTTCTCAAATTCTTTCATATCAATTTCCCATTTGCTCTGATTCAGTCCCAAAGGCCCAACTGGGAAGACTGTTGTTGTTTTAGTGAATCATGAAACGGATTGATCTTGGATAACTGACTTTAGACTAAGGCTTGCCAATTCAAAATGTAAGGTATATATCCTAATGCCCACATGATCTTATTTGCTATTTTAACTCTGTCTAGTTTCTGTAGTTTCTGATTAAATCTTTTTCATTTATAAAAATAACTTGTCTCAAAATGAAGTTCAGCCTGAAATCATTGATTGTACATATTTAAATATAATCATTCTTACTCATTTTGTTGTTTGAATCATAAATTATATAATTTGGAAAGTAAAGAATAATTTTCTTCAGGTGTTGATATATTTAGGAATAAGTTTTTATTTCTTTAATGAAAAGTGACATAATGTTATGAAAATCTTATATAATGTTTAATGGAAAAGCTGTATAACATATTCATGTTGCAATTCTATGATAATATTATAAACGTGTTTATTTTTTTATTCTATTTAATTATTGTGTGCTTCCTTTTTACTTCATATGTTCTTTTGCTGTGACAAGATAAATTTCCCCGTTGTTATTTTTTTGCACAGCATAAAAGAAAAGTGAAATGAATGGGCTGTGTATTAAAAACATTTGCAGAGGTTATGAGTTCAAATCAAATCAAATCAAATGTATTTGTATAGCCCAATATCACAAATTATACATTTGTCTCAGTGTGCTTTACAGACTGTACAGGTTACGACACCCTCTGTCCTTAGACCCTCGCATCGCACAAGGAAAAACTTCCTAAAAGAAACCCCACAATTAAAGGGGGAAAAATGGAAGAAACCTCAGGGAGAGCAACTGAGGAGGGATCCCTCTCCCAGGACGGACAGACGTGCAATATATGTCGTGTGTACAGGATAAACAACATAGTACAAATACAACATTTGACAGAAATTATGTTGTGTTGGAAAAAAAAGAGAAAGTATGGATGAATCCAGGAAAATGTCAATAAGGCTTCCTGGTGTCCAGCAGGACCAGGGCAGTGGCAACCTGCCACATGAGAGACAGACACTCCGGGGATGATACCCCGGATGGTGAGTTAGTAACATACATTTACATAAATGCATACAGATAGAGAGGGAGAAGAAGGGAGAAGAAGACAGGGGAGGGAGGGGAGGAGAGAGGAAGAGAAGGAAGAGAGCAGGGAGGTGTCCCCCGGCAGTCTAAGCCTATAGCAGCATAACTAGGGGCTGATCCAGGGCAAACCTGAGCCAGCCCTAACTATAAGCTTTATCAAAAAGGAAAGTCTTTAGCCTACTCTTAAATGTGGAGAGTGTGTCTGCCTCGCGAACACAAACTGGAAGCTGGTTCCACTGGAGAGGAGCTTGATAGCTGAAGGCTATGGCTCCCATTGTACTCTTAGAGACTCTAGGAACCACAAGTAACCCTGCAGTCTGGGAGCGTAATGCTCTAGTTGGTTTATAAGGTACTATGAGATCTTTAAGATATGCTGGATCCTGACCATTAATTGATTTGTAAGTCAGGAGAAGGATTTTGAATTCTATTCTGTATTTTACCGGGAGCCAGTGCAGAGCAGCTAATACAGGAGTAATATGATCCCGTTTCCTTGTTCTTGTAAATACACGTGCCGCTGCATTTTGGATCAACTGAAGAGTCTTAAGCGACTTTTTGGGACAACCTGATAACAATGAGTTGCAGTAATCCAGCCTTGAAGTAACAAATGCATGGACTAGTTTTTCTGCATCATTTTGAGACAGGATGTGTCTTATTTTTGCAATGTTACGTAGATGAAAGAAGGCAGTCCTTGAGATTTGTTTTATGTGGGAGTTAAACGACAGATCTTGATCAAAGATGACGGCAAGATTCCTTACAGCGGTGCTGGAGGCCAAGTTAATGCCATCCAGAGCTTCTATGTCATTAGAAAATGCGTTTCGGAGGTGTTTAGGGCCAAGTATAATAACTTCAGTTTTGTCTGTGTTTAACATCAAAAAGTTGCTAGACATCCAAGTTTTTATGTCCTTAAGGCATGCTTGAAGTTTAGCCAATTGATTGGTTTCATCTGGTTTAATTGATAGATATAATTGGGTATCATCCGCATAACAATGAAAGTTTATAGAGTGGTTCCTTATAATATTACCCAAAGGAAGCATATATAAGGTGAATAGAATCGGTCCAAGTACAGAACCCTGCGGAACTCCAAGACTGACTTTGGCTGTCATGGAGGATTTATCGTTAACAAGTACAAATTGAGATCGCTCAGATAAATAGGACTTGAACCAGCTTAGTGCGGTTCTTTTTATGCCAACACAATGTTCCAGTCTCTGTAGTAGAATGTCATGATCAACAGTGTCGAAAGCAGCACTGAGGTCTAACAAGACAAGAACAGAGACAAGTCCTTTGTCTGATGCCAATAGAAGGTCATTGGTAACTTTCACCAGTGCCGTCTCTGTGCTATGATGAACTCTAAATCCAGATTGAAAAACCTCAAATAAACTATTATTATGTAAAAAGTCACATAACTGTTTTGCGACTGCTTTCTCAAGGATTTTAGCGAGAAAGGGTAGGTTAGATATCGGTCTATAGTTGGCTAAAACCTCTGGATCAAGACCAGGCTTTTTAAGAAGTGGTTTTATTACAGCTACTTTAAAGGATTTTGGTACGTAGCCAGATAATAGAGACAGGTTGATCATATTTAATAACGAGGTGTTAATTAAGGGTAAAACTTCTTTAAACAGTTTAGTTGGAATCGGGTCTAAAAGACAGGTTGATGGCTTAGACGATGAGATTGTTGAAGTTAGTTGGTTAAGGTTGATTGGAGTAAAACAGTCTAGATATTCAAGAGTTCAATAATTAGTATGGCCCTCGAAAGATGTTGTAAAAAATAAAATGGCCCTTGATAGGAAAAAGGTTCCCCACCCCTGATGTAGATGCTAATAGATTCTGTATAAAAGTCCACTTTGTTTCTTTTTGCTGTCTCTCATTGTGACACACAAAGACTCATATTTGCATGTAGGAAGACCATCATTGACACAATTCATTCCACAAATTCCTCAACTACTTCTTTCTATTTCTAACCTAAACTTCTCCTCATGGAAATACTTTTCCCACTGTAGATCTCTTCATCTCTGTTCATCATTGAAATGCTGCAACAGTTCCTTTATTCTCCTGAAAAAATGCTTTACTGTTTTTTGGATCAGCTTAGCTCTTTCTTTCTCTAAATGTTTGCCATACTTTTCTTTTCTCTTTCAAAGAAATGCACATTATTTTTTTCTCAATTCAGCTTTATTATGCCACAAATGCATTGTGTCTTTCTTGCAACTCACTTTTTAATGATTTGCTATAGTGGCAATTTCAGGGAGATACAAGGTATGTGTCTTCAAGTTAAAGCCAGCATGGGTGACCAGAAGATTAACATTTAAAAATAAATAAATATAATTGAATGCGAAGAGGCATCCCTAACCAGAAATACCTTCATGTTGGGGATGACAAACATACCATTTTTGAAGACTATGATAAGAGATGATCACAAAATAAATGGCACTGAATGTATCGAGTAGATCTAAAGAACAGGCAGATCTACAGTATTGCTGCATGTCTGATCAGTCTGCAGAAACAGGCTGGATGGACAGGTCAAACACTGGAAGAGACTGGAGAGATGTAACAGTCTGTGTTATTTTAAGACAAACCATGATGCCACATTAACCACTTGTTTAAAACTGCAAATGTAATCCAGCAGAAAGTATGTGAACCTTGAAACGTAATTTGCAATGCAGTTGAGTTGTATTGTAACATAATTATGTAAGAATTGGTGAACTGGGGAGAAAAGGGGGAGAAAATCCAAAAAGGAAAACAAGCTCTTGTTAACGCCCCTGGGTGCCCTTCCACCTTTTCCTCTTCTTTTTTCCCTGTCCTCCTCCCATTGCCCTGGCCCGTGGGGCAGAACTGCTGTATGATGGCATTTGGAGGCTTGGCAGATTCAGGAGGCAGTGGCACGAGCTGTCTGAACCTACGGCTGTCTGCAGGGTGGAGTGGTAGCGGAGGGAAGGCCTTGGGACCCCCAGAGAGTAGGAACAAGCAGAGGGTTTTCTGCTGACATTTCTGATGCTGGAGGGAGAGAGAGGTGGTTATACAGCGGCCCGCTGGGCTGGAGATCTGCTGCTACTGCTGATGAAAAATCCCTGCCAATGCCATTTTTACTTCTCTTCATACAGTCACAACAAAGGTTCTGATTTGGTAAATACTGTCCATTCTGTTATTACTGAGTCATAAAGTCCATTTGACATGTGACGCTTTATGGGCTACAGACATGCCGGCCAATATCCTTTCTGTTTGATTTACTGTTAGTGCTGTGAAAAGGTCTATCGTGCACGATATTGGAATTTCATGCTGGTTTTGCATTAACGTGCATGATTATGGTGCAAATTAAGATACACGAAGGTTTTTCAACTTGTAAACATGCAACTGAAACCAGACGATCAGTTGGCTGAGGTTCTACTGCAAAACAAGCGTGATAACTGCTTACTGATTACTGCCAAGGCACGGTGCATAGGTTCGAACCCTGAAGAATATGACACATTAAACATAATTTTAACAGCTGCACCAGTTAAGCCGAGTCTTTCACTTGAGTGTCTCATATTCATCGGATTGAAAGGGTTGGAGTTGGAGGTTTTTTTCTGGTCGACAATAGTTGAAAAATGTTTGAGTATAACGCTGCGCTCATCACTTCCATCAATTCCTCGACAATGTCAGCCCAAGGTGGACGACTGGTAAAAGATCTCACCTCTTATCACTTGGCCATGGTCATGTGATAAGAGGTGAGCCAGCTCCAGAACAAGCTAGTAACTTGAGCAAATACTTAATGGTCAGGCTCCAGCATACAGTATATCTCAAAAGTGAGTACACCCTTTAGATTTTTGCAAATATTCTGTTATATCCTTTCAGGGGATAACATTATCCTACTGAAACTTTGATATAACTTAAAGTAGTCAGTGTGCTGCTTGAATAACAGTATAGATTTATTGTCCTTTGAAAATTACTTAGTACACAGCTGTTAATGTCTAAACAGCTGGCAACAAAAGTGAGTACACCCCATAGTGAACATGTCTAAATTGTGCCCAAAGTGTCAATATTTTGTGTGACCACCATTGTTATCTAGCACTGCTTTAACCCTCCTGGGCATGGAATTCACCAGAGCTGCACAGGTTGCTTCTGGAATCTTCTTCCACTCCTCCACGACGACATCACCGAGCGCACGGATGTTGGACACCTTGCACTCCTCCACCTTCCTCTTGAGGATGCCCCACATGTGCTCAATTGGGTTTAGGTCTGGAGACATACTTGGCCAGTCCATCACCTTAACCTTCAGCTTCTTCAGCAAGGCCGTTGTCATCTTGGAGTGGTGTGTTTAGGGTCATTATCATGTTGGAAAACTGCCCTACGGCCCAGTTTCCGAAGAGAGGGGATCATGCTCTGCTGCAGGATGTCACAGTATATATTGGAATTCATGTGTCCCTCAATGAAATGCAGCTCCCCAGTGCCGGCAGCACTCATGCAGCCCCAGACCATGATGCTGCCACCACCATGCTTGACTGTAGGCAAAACACATTTGTCTTGGTACTCCTCACCAGGGTGCCGCCACACACGCCGGACACCATCTGACCCAAACAGGTTTATTTTGGTCTCATCAGACCACAGGACATGGTTCCAGTAACTCATGTTCTTGGATTCATTGTCTTCAGCAAACTGTTTGCGGGCTTTCTTATGCATCGGTTTCAGAAGGGGCTTCTGTCTGGGGCGACGGCCATACAAACCGATTTGATGCAGTGTGCGGCGTATGGTCTGGGCACTGACAGGCTGACATCCCACTTCTGCAACCTCTGCAGCAATGCTGGAAGCACTCGCACGTCTATTTTTGGAAACCAACCTCTGGATATGACGCTGAGCACGTGGACTCAACTTCTTTGGTCGACCCTGGCGAGGCCTGTTCCGAGTGGAACCTGTCCTGGAAAACCGCTGTATGATCTTAGCCACTGTGCTGCAACTCATTTTCATGGTGTTGGCAATCTTCTTATAGCCAAGGCCATCTTTGTGAAGCGCAATAATCCTTTTTTTCAGCCGCTCAGAGAGTTCCTTGCCATGAGGTGCCATGTTGTCCAGCATTCAGAGAGAATTGTGCCCAAAACACCAAATTTAACAGCCCTGCTTATCATTTACACCTGAATCCTTGTAACACTAACGAGTCACATGACACCAGGGCGGGAAAACAACATCATTGGGCACAATTAGGACATGTTCACTATGGGGTGTACTCACTTTTGTTGCCAGCTGTTTAGACATTAACAGCTGTGTACTGAGTAATTTTCAAAGGACAATAAATCTATACTGTTATTCAAGCAGCACACTGACTACTTTAAGTTATATCAAAGTTTCAGTAGGATAATGTTATCCCCTGAAAGGATATAACAGAATATTTGCAAAAATCTAAAGGGTGTACTCACTTTTGAGATATACTGTATCTTAAAGATCTCATAGTACCTTATAAACCAACTAGAGCATTGCGCTCCCAGACTGCAGGGTTAATTGTAGTTCCTAGAGTCTCTAAGAGTACAATGGGAGCCAGAGCCTTCAGCTATCAAGCTCTTCTCCAGTGGAACCAGCTTCCAGTTTGTGTTCGCGAGGCAGACACACTCTCCACATTTAAGAGTAGGCTAAAGACTTTCCTTTTTGATAAAGCTTATAGTTAGGGCTGGCTCAGGTTTGCCTTGGATCAGCCCCTAGTTATGCTGCTATAGGCTTAGACTGCCAGGGGACACCTCCCTGCTCTCCTCCTTCTCTTCCTCTCTCCTCCCCTCCCTCTCTTCTTCTCCCTCTCTATCTGTATGCATTTATGTAAATGTATGTTACTAACTCATCATCCAGGGTATCATCCCCGGAGTTTCTGTGTCTCATGTGGCAGGTTGCCACTGATAAAGTTTACATCAGGATTAGGAATCGTGGCTGCGCCTGCTGCCCTGGTCCTGCTGGACACCGGGAAGCCTTTTTGACATTTTCCTGGATTCATCCAAATCCCTGAGGTTTCTTCCATTTTTCCCCCTTTAATTAAGGGGTTTCTTTTAGGAGGTTTTTCCTTGTGCGATGCGAGGGTCTAAGGACAGAGGGTGTCGTAACCTGTACAGTCTGTAAAGCACACTGAGACAAATGTATAATTTGTGATGTTGGGCTATACAAATACATTTGATTTGATTTGATTTGATATAAATACAGACTTTGATAAACTGAGAGCTCTTGTGCTTCTGGATCTGATTGACCATAATATTTTACTGAAGAGGTCAGACTATCTGGCCCAGTTTGAAACATACCTATAGGACAGGTAGATCTTTGTGTCCATTGGAAGTTTTGCCTCAGACAGAGTGGGTATTCTGTTTGGAGTGCCCCAAGGTTAGATTCTTGGACCACTACTATTTATACATGATTCCACTTGCACATAATATACAGAAAAACAAAAGTAAAATACCATAATTATGCAGATATATCACAAATGTATACATCCCTTTGTCGTGATGACCCAGATCCCTTACATGCCCTAATGATGTTTATCTATGGATGTCAGAGAGCTTTTTTGAAACTGAACAAAGACCAAAATGAAATACTTATGTTTGTTGCAAAGGTTTAGAGACAGTAAATTGCAGATCATCTCAGATCTCAAAGTAAAGCTAGAAATCGGTATAAAAATTATAGACAGCGATCTATATTTCAAGAGCCATAATAATCAACTAACAAGATTAGCCTTCTACCATCTCAGAAAACATTTAAAAACTAAGGGGCTTTCTATCAAAACCTACTCTGAGAAATGAATCCATGCATTCAAAACGAGCAGACCAGACTACCGTAATGGCTTATTCTCCCAAAATCAAAGCTAATTCAATATGCATTGCACATGTTTCTTAAGCTTTCTATGGCTCCCCCTCAACACTAGAATTGATTTAAAAATGATTCTACTTGTATACAAAGCTCAAAATGGCCTTGCACCTCATAAAAAAAAAGAAAAACATAATTCAATATGAACCAGCCAGAACGCTCAGGTCCACAGGCAGAGGTATTTAACCGTCCCACGTGCTAACTCTAAAGCAGGAGAGGCTGTCTTCATATTTATGTCTCAAGTCGATGCAACGCCTGAGAGAGGTCCCAACATGGAACAAAAACATTACTTACATGGCTAAGTTCTTAGCGTGTGTGTCTGTCTGTGTGGGTGAGGGAGGGCATGTGTGTTAACTTGTGTTTGTCAGTGTGTCTTTTGGCAATTGTTTATTCTGCACATATTGTATTATTATGTGTAATTTCTATGTGAAGCATATTGTGTTGCACGGTATTATGAATGAAACATACTATTTAAATGAAGTTGAATTGAATTGAATTGAAATTAATAAAGAGTTCTGAATCTACGTGTCAGTTACAGCCGAACTGATCACAGCAACAATAAATCAATACTGAACTAGTCTTTGGTGATCAATAATCAAATCAAATCAAATCAAATTTATTTGTATAGCCCAATATCACAAATTACACATTTGTCTCAGTGTGCTTTACAGACTGTACAGGTTACGACACCCTCTGTCCTTAGACCCTTGCATCGCACAAGGAAAAACTTCCTAAAAGAAACCCCAAAATTAAAGGGGAAAAAATGGAAGAAACCTCAGGGAGAGCAACTGAGGAGGGATCCCTCTCCCAGGACGGACAGACGTACAATAGATGTCGTGTGTACAGGATAAACAACATAGTACAAATACAACATTTGACAGAAATGATGTTGTGTTGAAAAAAGAGAAAGTTTGGATGAATCCAGGAAAATGTCAAAAAGGCTTCCTGGTGTCCAGCAGGACCAGGGCAGCAGGCGCAGCCACGATTCATGATCCTGACGTAAACTTTATCACTCATGACTTCCCATTTATTAATTTCAATCCAGGAACGCTGGGAAAGACAGGCCTCACATCCGTCCTGCCTGCTTACCCCTGTGCATGTCACCACTATTACCGTCTGAAACTGGTGCACCTCTCAGCCGAAGATTAGTGGCACTAATCCAGGTATTCATGCTTTTCACCACCATATGGAAACACTTCTCTTCATCCCACGACCCCCTTATTCCTCCAACAGCCCACGACACACACACACACACACACACACACACACACACACACACACACACACACACACACACATACACACACACACACACACACACACACACACACACACACACACACACACACACACACACACACACAACCTCCCGCTCCTTCTCAGCTCCTCTTTATGGATTACTGGCATTGAGAGTTGAAACTGGCTTTAGATCTGTGCAGCTAACCCACAGTGGCTCTGTTATGCCTGCCTGTCTCTCTGCCTACCTATCTGCCCTCCTGGTGCTCAGCAGGAGGCCCTGCAATCTTTAATGAAAGTCATGAAAAGGGAAGGAGGAAAAGAAAGAAGAGGAGGTGGAGGAGGAAGGAGTGGAAATTTGGCAAGCAAGGTAATGCAAATCGCTGGTACTACACAGGTTTGTGTTACGGACAAAAGGATGAGATCCATTCTTCTCTGTATGAAGCTGAGGCTGCTTTGCATTACGTTCATCAAGTAAAGACAGACAAATAGATGAATGAATATATTCAACAATTTCTCTAAAAGAGGACTTCATTACCCAGAAATCCTACAATGTGATGTCAGCATTGTGAAGACATGTGAGGCAGAAGGTTTAGTATTGATGACTTCAGCTTTTTCTTGCTCACTGTTTCTTTGATAGATCATTTTGTATTTGCTTTACAAGCACAGTCAGTCAGAAGATCAATATGAAGACAAAGAAAATACTTATAGTTTCAATTATGTCACCACCTCCTCCCTTCACACTCTGGTCAGCAAACAGAAACTACATACTGGAGTGGACACTGACATTGATTTGTCCACAGAGGGAAAGGAAAAGAACAGAATGAAAATACATCTATTTATGATGTCATGTAGAAAACCTCTCACTGCTGTGTGTGTCCCTATGGAAGCCCATTTCTGCAGTCAATAGAAACGAGAAAGGTTTGAAATAAAAATACTCATGGTAAGCCGCACAGATACAAACATATTAACAAATATATTAACTGACATATTAATTAAGGAACATTTTTTCTTCAAGCAAAAATATGAGATACTTAATCAACACTTTGACTTTCAGGTCAATAAGTCAAGTTATTGACGTTGGAGACACAATTTGAGATAGCGAGTTAGCGAGTCCCCTCTCTTCTTCTCCCTCTCTATCTGTATGCATTTATGTAAATGTATGTTACTAACTCACCATCCGAGGTATCATCCCCGGAGTGTCTGTCTCTCATGTGGCAGGTTTCCACTGATAAAGTTTACGTCAGGATCATGAATCGTGACAGCGCCTGCTGACCTGGTCCTGCTGGACACCGGGAAGCCTTTTTGACATTTTCCTGGATTCATACATACTTTCTCTTTCTTTTTTTTTCAACACAACATAATTTCTGTCAAATGTTGTATTTGTACTATGTTGTTTATCCTGTACACACGACATCTATTGCACGTCTGTCCGTCCTGGGAGAGGGATCCCTCCTCAGTTGCTCTCCCTGAGGTTTCTTCCATTTTTTCCCCTTTAATTTTGGGGTTTCTTTTAGGAAGTTTTTCCTTGTGCGATGCGAGGGTCTAAGGACAGAGGATGTCGTAACCTGTACAGTCTGTAAAGCACACTGAGACAAATGTATAATTTGTGATATTGGGCTATACAAATAAATTTGATTTGATTTGATTTGATTTAGTCCCTTTATCAGTCAGAATAAGGAGTCAAGGAGTCCAAAGTATTACTTTTCAAATTGTGAATTTTGTAAGTAACTAAATAAGTCAAAGCAGTAAATTACAATTACTAGGAAATTTTGTTAAAACCAAACCTGGTCAAAGCCTTGACTTATTTAAAATGGAAATATAATTACATACAGGTATAATGTAACATAAACACACGCATTTACTCAATCTACGCCTAATCCAACAAGTGTTTTCTTGGTTCCATATTAGGCAGTTTTATATTTTGATTTAGCATCTCATATTTCTGCTTGAGTATTTTTATTGTTGACATTCTCAATGTTGTATCTGTTTTTGTCTCATCCTGGCAGAAATAGGGTTCCATATAGCATCCATACATATTTGTGTGTTCATGCAGATACAACAGCTGGACTTTTACATACTGAAAGACGCTCACACTCCAGTGGATTTAAACCCCTTCCTTAATAAACCTGAAATAAAACCTGTCCTCTAGCTCTCTACCTAAATTGTCTTGAGAGCAAACAGCGATAAAGTTGCGTGGTGGGCTTGTACCTCCGGCCCTATTAATTGGCTGGGCCGCTGGGGCCCTGGGGCTGAGCCTGTTACCTGTGTGAAGAGAGGCGATTAATGGCCCCCCTTTGACCGAGCCAGGCTCTCAGCCGGGCTCTGCCGAGACGCTCTCTAATTAATCCACTCTTACTGTTGTAATAGGCCCTTCCTCGGGGAGCGCTCGGCCTCAGCTATAAGCCCCCCAAATATGATTTCTCTCTTACATGGTAAACAACAGGCGCTCTCACGGGATGGCCAGAGATGAAGAAGGATAGATTTGAAGGATGAGAGTGGAAGAGACAAACAGAGGGACTAATGTGATTCTGTACTACCTTAAGAAATGATGTCAGGCTCCCTGTCGTTGATGCTGATTGCAGTTACATTGTAACACACTGCTAATATGGGGACTGAAGTAACTTTACACATCACAGCAGTTTTATTTTTCAGCTAAAGGGTAAGATGAAACATAAAGGAAGTTAAAATGATGGAAATTTAAACCATGACCACCATTTTGTTCCCTAATTTTGAATAAGATTTTTTTGAAACCCAAGCCTTAATCCTTACCTAAACTTGTTGTGTTTTTGAGTGCCTAAACCTAACCAAAACATATTCATGGCAGATCTGAAAATGGTAATAAGAACACAGTATGTAAGGGTAATTTGTTACGGTGTTATGTGTGATCAGAAAATATGCTTCTGGGTTCATTTGGAAGATATTCTGTTGTTTAAGACTTGCTGTATGGTCATCAGTAAGAGTGCTCCATTGATTGGCCACCAATCATTATTGACCGATATTTGTTTGAAATAGTTTGACCGGTGGTTAACACACGGCAGACGATTTCTCTGATCGCTGTTAAAATGGTTTCAGCTGAGTTGTGAGTTGTGTCTCCAAAGCTAGTTTTAAACAGCTTGTTCAGGGCGGTCCTGTGGTGTTGGTACTCCACCTCGCTGTACTGTATAAAAGGTATGGACAAACAAAGGTAAAGTCCAAACCTGGGAATACTGAACCATCATGCATTCATGGTGTTACATGACAAGTGTAACATATGAAAGAAGAGAGCAAGAAAGGGGAGTTCAAACCACAAGTTCCCTTCTCACCTCCAGCTGGCCAATAACTGAGTGAAGTGGGTGTGAAAGTCAGATTGTCAGTTTTTGAAAGATACAGAGATTGTCAGACACAGCCCCCTCCCCCGACGCCTTTCCAATGTTGGAATTGGTTTCTAAAGCTGCGACAAGCAGTTCTAATGTATTGTACTGCTGCGTAAATGTGTAGTGAGCACACAGAAGGTCAAACCAAAGCCCACAGGAACAGTACTGTACTGTGCGGCACGTGGCCACAGTCAGAGGTAATATGATGCCCACCGGCTCAAACATATTTTTAAACCAACACAATTATTACAAAAGAAAAGATGAATACATGTTTTGTGAATGTCACACACAGTCAGACATGACTTATTCATCTGAATGTGATGCATTAGGCCATGCATGTGTGTAGAAACACAGCTCAACCTGTAAGGGCAACTGTAAGGGCCTCAACTGTTTCAGTATAGAAAGGTGGTGAGCAACTTTCATCGGAATAACTGAGGTGCCATCCAGTTCTCTTAATACATCCATGTACAAATCCAAGCATCTTCATTGTTTTACAATGTGGGATGACAGAGTGTGCTCCATCTACCAATGACAGCCAGCCATAGCTTCTCAGCCCCTCACCAGTTGGACCTACAGGTCTTCCTTCGTTGTTTCTGCAATTTGGAAATATATCCTCATGTAACAATTTTTATGATGTGATAATTGGTCTTCACAAACATAGAGATACAAGAAAATACTACACGCACACGCACACACACACACACACACACACACACACACACACACACACACACACACACACACACACACACTCACACCCTCAGCCCCTCCTTTCCATCAGTGGAACTTTGGCAGTCTGACCCTGAAGCTCAGAGACCAGAGGTCTGCACTGTGTCAGCACTGAGGTGGTAACACACACACACACACACACACACACACACACACACACACACACACACACACACACAATGTATACACATTTAGCGGCTGCAGGCAGGCAGGAGGTGCTAAATGGCTTCTAATAGATTCAGTCAGCGGTTAATGATGCTAGCACATGTTTCACACCACAGAAGATCAGAGAGGAGCAGGACCAGCGGCCGCCGTCCAACAATGACTTCTAATGGAACAAAGGTGCTTTAGTACAGAGGCATCATGGGATTACTGGGGGGAATGTACACCTGTCTCTGGACATTTAGCTGATTGCATAACAGCCTTGAAGGCCAAACTGAGTTCTTATAGCAGCAGAAGGATACACACACACAGCCTACATTTCTAACATTTTTCTTGGATGGATTCTGGGGCCTAAAAAACCCACAAGGAAGAAACTCCATTTTAATATCAGATATTATTTAATTGGATTTATATGTTGGCTTAAAAGAAGAGACTAAAAATTAATTCTTGACCAGTTGAGAAAACGGTCTCACCACCAGACCCTTTAGCAGCTGTTGTGGAACTTACCATCAATATTGGATTCATATGACCGTTGTCTCATCTGCCACTTCCATGCTTAAGGGCTGTTAAACAATACCAACACAAGGTCCCCTTACACACTTGTTCTGGTGATTTTCACCATATCACACTATCTTCGTCAGCAGATGAAGTTTGCTCTGTTGTCATGGTGTCAATCGATGTTGATTTAGAAGTTGGGCTTTCCTGCTAATTTTCGACCAAAACAATCTCATCTTAAATCTTATTCTACAGTTTTCTGCCACAGTCAAGTGAGATTGTTTTGTCTATTGCTGTTTCCAAGGTCAAGGAAAGATTGTGGTCGTGGTTTTAAAGAAGTCAGTGTTGACAGTTAGTGGGAGATGGGATGTTAACGTCACCCTCTCAAAACAATTTCACACTACTTCTCAGAGATATCAGTCATTATTTGCACATCCCCAAAATGGCATTGTGAGAAAAAATGCCCAATTAGTTATATATATATATACATATATACTATATGAAGCACATGACCTAAGCATCCTCCATGGCAACATGACAAGATAAGTCCTTTTAAAAGCAGAAGAAAAAAAACAGAAATGACTGAAACAGAATATTTATTTTGCTGAAAAAGTGAATAAATGTGAACCCCCGGGTAATATGACTTCACTGATAATATATTGTATACATGCACACAGATCTCTGTAAAGAACCATAATGCATGACTCCTAACATTCCCTGTCCTTTAATCCCAGTGTTTTGCAAACCCAGTGTACAATGAATGCTGGATTTCACAAAGGACTTGTCTCTGTTATTGTCTTGTTAGACCTCAGTGCTGCTTTCGATACTGTTGATCATGACATTCTACTACAGAGACTGGAACATTGTGTTGGCATAAAAGGAACCGCACTAAACTGGTTCAAGTCCTATTTATCTGAGCGATCTCAATTTGTATGTGTTAACGATAAATCCTCCATGACAGCCCAAGTCAGTGTTGGAGTTCCGCAGGGTTCTGTACTTGGACCTATTCACCTTATATATGCTTCCTTTGGGCAATATTATAAGGAACCACTCTATAAACTTTCATTGCTATGCGGATGATACCAAATTCTATCTATCAATTAAACCAGACGAAACCAATCCATTGGCTAAACATCAAGCATGCCATAAGGACATAAAAATGTGGATGTCTAGCAACCTTTTGATGTTAAACACAGACAAAACTGAAGTTAAGGAATCTTGCCGTCATCTTTGATCAGGATCTAACTTTTAACTCCCACATAAAACAAATCTCAAGGACTGCCTTCTTTCATCTACGTAACATTGCAAAAATAAGACACATCCTGTCTCAAAATGATGCAGAAAAACTGGTCCATGCATTTTTTACTTGTTATCAGGTTGTCCCAAAAAGTTGCTTAAGACTCTTCAGTTGATCCAAAATGCAGTGGCACGTGTATTGACAAGAACAAGGAAACAGGATCATATTACTCCTGTATTAGCTGCACTGCACTGGCTCCCGGTAAAATACAGAATAGAATTCAAAATCCTTCTCCTGACTTACAGAGCAATTACTGGTCAGGCTCCAGCATATCTTAAAGATCTCATAGTACCTTATAAACCAACTAGAGCATTGCGCTCCCAGACTGCAGGGTTACTTGTAGTTCCTAGAGTCTCTAAGAGTACAATGGAAGCCAGAGCCTTCAGCTATCAAGCTCCTCTCCAGTGGAACCAGTTTCCAGTTTGTGTTCGGGAGGCAGACACCCTCTCCACATTTAAGAGTAGGCTAAAGACTTTCCTTTTTGATAAAGCTTATAGTTAGGGCTGGCTCAGGTTTGCCTTGGATCAGCGCCCCTAGTTATGCTGCTATAGGCTTAGACTGCCGGGTGACACCTCCCTGCTCTCTTCCTTCTCTTCCTCTCTCATCCCCTCCCTCTCTTCTTCTCCCTCTCTATCTGTATGCATTTATGTAAATGTATGTTACTACAAGGCATCCGGGGCATCATCCCCGGAGTTTCTGTGTCTCATGTGGCAGGTTGCCACTGATAAAGTTTACGTCAGGATCAGAAATCGTGGCTGCGCCTGCTGACCTGGTCCTGCTGGACACCGGGAAGCCTTTTTGACATTTTCCTGGATTCATCCAAACTTTCTCTTTTTCAACACAACATAATTTCTGTTAAATGTTGTATTTGTACTAGGTTGTTTATCCTGTACACACAACATCTATTGCACGTCTGTCCGTCCTGGTAGAGGGATCCCTCCTCAGTTGCTCTCCCTGAGGTTTCTTCCAATGAGGATGTCAGGGTGTCGTAACCTGTACAGTATGTAAAGCACACTGAGACAAATGTATAATTTGTAATATTGGGCTATACAAATACATTTGATTTGATTTGATTTGATTTCACAACTTTGTAGAATATGATTGCCAGTTGAACTCTACTGCAAATGATAATAATACAACTGGAAATGTGTGATATTCATTTCATGCATATTCAAAACTCACCTTCTAGGTGTTATTGCAATAATAAGCACTAAGCTCCTTTTCTCTATAGGCCTTGCATACTGATAGTGTGTGCGCCGTACCTGCTTTGCACAGAAACAGCTTGAATCCGGAGTCACATATACAGCTCACTAATGAGAAAACAATAGGGGAGCTGCAGCACAGTCTCACGCCTTTTCTTCACATATCTCCATATACTTTCTGCAGACTCTTCCCTTTGCTCCCTCTTTTCTCCTGCAAATGTTCTTGCTACTCACTTCACACTTAGTCCTCCTATATGGCGGTGTGTGTAAGTTTGTTATCCGAGGTGGGAGGCTTGGTGAAAAATCCCCTGAGGTCTGATCTGGAGATGGTGAAGCAGACACTCTCACCTATCAAAGCCTCAGGCAGGGGGCCCACACACCCAATGTAACTGATATTATTTCTATTTGATGATTAAGCCACACGGCCAACTGTGGCCACAGAAACATTCTCTGTGTGACGGGGGGGCCATGTTCCTCTATGGATTAAGTTAACAGAACCTGTGACACTTTGGAACCACTAGTTAACCAGGTGATACTTGTCTCTCCTTAAAGCTCAGGGAGGCTGTTTATTTATGGCGTTAATTGGCAGAAATTCCATAATAACCTTTGAGCATATTGTACTTCAAGGGTACGCAGTTTTTTGGAAAAGGCAAAAAGCAAACAGGACGAGCATGGGCATACATGGAGCCCATTTTAATTACTTGATTTACTTTCTGCTGAATAATAATATGTCTTTAATAATATATTATATATTTATAGAAAGTATAAATATATGAAATAACTATAGCACAGGGAGTCTTAAAGTAGGGGGGGGGGGGGGGGGGCATGGCACTCTGTCAGGAGATCATTTTCTTAAAGTGCATATCTACAGTTGGGACCATTAGCACCAATACAAGCAGAATATTAGGCAATCCATGTTGTTGATTGTGACACACAGCAATAAGTTAATTATTTTATAGACTGATAAGTTTAAATGTCTGGATGTATTAGAACTATATCAGTCTTGCTACTGTTCATTTTCTGAAAGCTTTTAAGATCAATTACTTGAAAAGTATAAATGCTGTCAACTTGAGTCAAAATTTATTTATCATCTGAATATGGTGATACGAGTTTTATATTCTGAATGCAAAGAAGATGTTTAAAATCAACCAAAACCTCAAAATGACCATAAAACGTTGACATAAATCCACGTTTCAGAAATGAGCCGTTGTGACATGCGACTGATATTGATTGAACACGTCACGTGTGGTTCTTCAGTGTACTTCATCTGTATTTTGTGTTTTTGTAAAGGAAGCGCCATATCATGGTGCAACCCTGCAATTAAATGAATGAATGAATATGTTTACAGTGGAATCTAGACACGCCCTGTCAGGAAACAGGAGGGGGGGGGGCAGACTCCCAGCGGATGGAATTGGGCAGGGAGCTGGTTGGCAGCCGATTGAGAGTGAAAACTCTAGGTGGCTGCAGGTGCTTCATACAGTAATACACATCACCCTGATAGTGATTGCGATCCCGATGTCGTCATATAGTGGAAGTTCTATGAGAATTACAGTCTTGTCTTCTTTGAAAACGTGTGGGCTTTACCCTACGCGATGAAACACGGTGATTCCAGCCTCGAGCTATCTTCTATACCGCCGAAGCATTTCCGAGGTGGAGAGAAATGTTGCTCATAGTCACTCTTGCAAATGACACATTACACTAAACCAGTGCCCTGCTCAAGGAAACCTCAATAGTATTTGCTGAGGCAAGAGAAAGTTATAATCATTGAAATCAACATATTTGTCCATTGAAATTTTGATTTTGAACCAACAACCTTCTAATCCCCCGTTTCTGTTCCATCATCACCCCATCTCTACCTCCCTGCCATGAATGGCTGCCATTCAGCTGAGGGTGAGGCAAGTTGTTGTGTAATCACCTGGGTCTGGGGCTGGAGGACAACTGCTGATGATGAATTGTTCATTTGTTCTAGCTGTGGCTGGGGAGAGAAACACAGACACAGAGGCTGAAAGAGAGAGAAGCCGCAGGCCATTACCACAGCATATGCACCACGACTTTAACCCCCCACCCCATTTTGTCCAGCTAGCCCCCCTCACTCCATATTCACACACATCACAGAGGCTGAAGAGACATGGATCGGCGACCCACACCTCCACCCACCACCCGACCTATTTTGATGTGCATAGCAAGGGTCACCAGGGGTCATGTCTGGGGGGAGTCTGGATGGAAATACAGAGTGGGGGAGTAGAGACAAGAGAGTTATTGCCTGAGGGTTAATCTTACACACACACATGAAAACAGATGCAAACATGCATGCAGACACTATAGGGGGATGGAAGAGTTTTGACCAGCACAGCATTACATGGACACAGAGCAGGCAACACTAATGTCGGTAATGCATTTAAATTGTACACATGTGTACACAGACATAACAACATGAACACAAGCTGAACTTCACTGAACACAGGTGCATGCACACAAATGCACATGGTAGAATTGCAAAAAGATAAGGTGCTTTTTCCTTGTTAATTTAACCTTTAACACTCTTTTTTTAATTATGGAAATGACGGATTTGAATTGAATCAACTTGTTATTGTCACATATGTACACATCACTGCACACACAGTGAAATATAGACTCTGCATTAAACCCATCCTAGCATTAGGAGCAGTGGGCCGCTATTACACAGCGCCCAGGGAGTAGTCTAGGGGTCCAAGGCCTTTAGAAGACGTCAATGAGGTCAACTCGTTTCTATTTAAAATGATGACTTGCACTTAAGCTCATTAAAGGGGGATTGGAGAAATATTGAACAAAGATACAAACTGTGAGAAAATACTACTATAAGTGTAAAAAGACCTCTCAAAAATGGCCATTGGGAATATGGCTGAATGACACAGTGTCGCAGACTGGTGCAGACTGTTCACCTTGGAGTTGAGACGATCAGCGGTCACAACACAATCGCCTTTATATCAAAAACTATTGATTGATATCGCTCTGATTGTCTAGGGCCTAATGTCCTATGAGGAAAATAAAAGCCTCCAAATTATTATAGTAGTAAAAAAGAGACAATGGACAAGGACATTTTGGCGGCAGCATGATTGAGCTGTGGCAGGATGAAGGTGGGCGGACATTAGCGATATTAGTATGTATCGAGGAAGAGGCCCCTGCCTGCATCAAGCAGGATTTATTAACACAGATTGATCCAGGTGTCTTTGAACATGACTTTCCCCCCACCGGCCCCTCCAGATGGATGCTAATCCCTCTGCTGTGCAGAGAAGACTCAATGATCAGTTCATTTTCACAAGGGGTCATTTCCACTGTAAACTGCTATTAAAGTCCTGCGCTGCACTCAGGGTCATTTCATGTATTCGCGCAAAGTTAAAGAGAGATGTCTGTGCCTTCAGTGGACCTGTGGAAACCTGACTGCTGGACATTAAAGTAATCTGAATGTGTTGTACTAAGGTCTCAACTGTGTGTGTGTAGTCATATACTGTACATTTGATTTCTGTGTTTACTCACAAAACAACCTGCATACAATCATGAATAAACTTTGGATTATGTGCAATGTAAACCTCCTGCGGGACGGAGACAGCAGATAAAGTTGGAAGCAGAGATAACATTGATGTTACCCTAAAAAACACATATTTACAGTTGAAACGCATAGTGAACTACAATGCAATTTGAATGAATGAATTGGCATCAACCATTTCATTCAACATAGTGCATCACATTTTAGCAAAGTATATCAAATCAGCCAGATTTATATATTCTATAATTGTATATATATATACACATGTATATGTATATAATACAGCCCCACAGTCAAAGCAAGTTGTCGAAAGATGTGTCATTTTGAATAGAGCTAAATAAACCCCCTCATACATCAGAGCCCTCAATGCATTTTGAGCAGCCTAAAGACTAAAGTCTCCTCTGGCTGTGCAGTGAAAGTTACTTGGCCCATGGCTTTTTTCTCGATAGAGAAAACTAGCTGTCCCTCACAGGTGTGCGTGATCTGCAAAAAGAAACAAAAACTACCAAATGTAACAAGCTCAGCAGACATATCAACCCTAGGCTAGAATCATTTTGTTTAAAGCTTTATAAATAAAAAATATTGTTGATCCTAGCAGTAGTTTGGCATAACTCACCCTCCTTCTGAATGTTTTTTTCTTTTTTAAATTTCTCAAACTATAGTCCCTTTTATCTGACAATACAGAGCTTTCTGGTGGTAAACTGAGAGCTGTCCATTGCAGAAGGACAAAGGCTGATACTGCTGACATTGTCCATTAAGAGCACAAAGCAAAAGGATCTGGCACATATGTGCAAACAAAGAAGTTAATTAGTGGCTTTTAACATAATTCATGGATCACGTTTTCCTTTGAAATACCATTCATCATATAATGACCATTGACATGCTGGCATGATGGGAGATAGCTGAGCTCACTCCACCATCTGCAGCTTGTCTTAATTAGGAAATCCAGGACAAAAAGAGGTCAGTCGGAGCAAGCGTGCTGACAGATAACCAGGAAGTGGCTCTAATAGCTGCTTATTTGACCTTTGACCTCTCACATCAACGTTTAAGGGTCATGTCCAAGTTTCATGAGGAATGCCTTGGTTGTTATGGAGATGAGTCGTTAACAAGCAAATCTTAGGGTTACGACCCCCAGTCCACTAATGATGACCTCATATGGCTGCAGTATTTATCAGCCCGAACAATAGACATGTCAGTGTGGTTTCATATGAATATTTCAACGTTGGCCCTGGGTAAGGAATGACTGATTACCCTGTCTGAGCACTACAATGACTGTAGATAAGGAGCACACCATGGGAAAACACATATTCACATACAGTCACAATATTATTTATTCTCCCAGGTCACTGCCATAAATAATAAATTCTACATCTGACAGTTGGAATTGTTAGTTGTGTATGCTTAAATAACTCCACCTGCTCTAATCTGGTGTCAGTTGTATTTATTTGCTGTGTCCTATCATTAGTTGCTGCTCAGGTAGCCACCGCAGGGATAAATAAAGTGAAATATTTACAGTTCCATGTTCTTCATATTTAAAAGATTTGTAGTTTATTAAGCCACACTATCATAATTTGATGAAATTGGAATTAGTGCTCAGGTCCTTGCGAGGCTCCCTGGTCTTCAGAGTCATTACAGAGAAGATTAATTCAGTACATATTTGTACATACGATTCAGCCATCCCAGTCCATTGACCCGGCCACGCCTCCTAATACTCCAGCCTATACTCCAGCATCTGTCTGAGACCACCCAATACACAACACAACACAGAAGGAAGAGTGTGTGTGTGAGTATGTGTGTGTGTGTGCACTGGGAGTGAATGCTATAATGTGAGTCGGCAGAATGCACATTATAGCATATAAAAAATAAACTGAAGCTGTTGGCTTCAGTTTATTTTCCTGGATTCATCCAAACTTTCTCTTTTCCAACACAACATAATTTCTGTCAAATGTTGTATTTGTACTATGTTGTTTATCCTGTACACACGACATCTATTGCACGTCTGTCCGTCCTGGGAGAGGGATCCCTCATCAGTTGCTCTCCCTGAGGTTTCTTCCATTTTTTCCCCTTTAATTATGGGATTTCTTTTAGGAAGTTTTTTCTTGTGCGATGCGAGGGTCTAAGGACAGAGGGTGTCGTAACCTGTACAGTCTGTAAAGCACACTGAGACAAATGTATAATTTGTGATATTGGGCTATACAAATAAATTTGATTTGATTTGATTTGATTTGGCAAAAAAAATCACAAATGTTTTCACAAACATTTATGTATGATTCAACCAAAGCCCAGTGCTGTTAAAAGAGAGAGTAACGACACACCTTGAACTCACCGCCAATGCGGTCACAAGATTCAGGTAGCGCCCTGTAGTTCCAATCAGTCTGTCTGAATAGTTTCAAACATAGCAGCGATGATATTTGTAGCAATTGTTGGGGAATTTGACCACATAATGTGCATTGATTACCACGCCTAGTTCACTTATATTCTCTTTATAGAATATATAATATAGCATTTGTTCCTAGGAAGTGGTGGGGAACACGTTAATCCGTTTTTCTGTTTAATTTTAGGGGGAAGGGCTCTATAATATACTAAATATACTTGCACTTTACTTGCTGCTGCTTTTTACTTCTACTCCATTACACCTCAGAGGGAAATAGTGTGTTAGTTTTGAATGTTTGTGAAGGATGAAGTGTTACTTTATGTAATAATTTGAAGTCTACTAATGTTACATTACATTTTAGCTAGCAAAGTGTTACGTTTACTAAGTGCTATTATAATCTAACTAAATTAAGATATTATTTAATGCTAAACATTACCTAAAGCTGGCTTTACATTCATGAGATGTCAGCTAATGCAGTCATTTCATGAACTGTGTGTTTGTAAAACACTGAAAATGAATATGGTTCAAAGCTAGAACTATGCAGGGATTAGAACTGTTGGTTGTTCCACGACATGCGTTACTTCTGCGTTACTTCCTCTTTCATCTGCACTGCCAAAACCCTTTCCATGTTGTTGGAAACAGCCAAACTCAAGCTTTGAGTAAAAGTTGAATATAGCTGTGTTATTATTGAATGTATATATGTACATGCTATGTTATATTGTACAAATAAGTCAAAGCATCAACTGCCATTGAACTATCTTAAATATTTAATTAGAGTAGCTGCTTGCCAGGGCTGATGATGGGGTATTAAGTATCCTTGATAGGCCAGATGTTCAAGTTTGAATTTTTAATTGTAATTGCACCACTTTAAATTATAAGAGGGGAAATTAAATCTCATCAGTTCAGATAGATGCTTTTCAAAGTAAGACACTTCTTCTTATTATACATTTTTGGTTGCTAAATTAAAAAAAAAATGTTTCCTTATGCATTAATAAAGACTCAACTACTTAACTCAACGTCACAACCAGGCAACCCATAAGTAGTTCGTATTACCAGCCTGTAACTTATCTATAAACATTACATTTACACATCACATTACATTTATTTAGCTGATGCTTTTGTCCAAAGCGACACAATAACTGCAAACAGTCATGAGGATACAACTCCGGACAGCAAGAATCTTGCAAGTGCAATATCTTTAAACAGGTGAAATCATTTTAAGAGCAGTACAATAGCTTAAAATAAGTCAAAACAATTTAGTTGCTACATAAATCATTTTTTATGGTAACCAGTGAAGGGAGCGGAGGAGCGGTGCATTGTGGGAGAACTAGGGGGGAGGTTAAAGACCAGTCGGGCTGCTGCATTCTGGATGAGCTGTAGAGGTCGGATGGCACATTTAGGCAGTCCAGCGAGGAGGGAGTTGCAGTAGTCAAGGCGTGAGATGACAAGAGCCTGGACAAGAACCTGCGTCGCCTTCTGAGTCAGTAGGGGACGTATCCTCCTGATGTTGTACAGAGTGTGTCTGCAGATGATCAGTCAAACAAGCAGAGGTTTGTGCCGCCACCTGGTTTCTGACCTGGGAAAGATAGAATCAGTTGAGTGTCGTCTGTGTAGCTGTGGTAGGAGAAGGCATGAGAGAAGCCTGGTCACCCTTCTGCCATCTGGCAAGAGATTCAGAAGTATCCACTGTCGTACCTCCAGACTACAGAGCAGTTGCCTTCCTCAGGCTGTGACACTCAACAACTCATCCTCCAATTCCACCAAAAATAGTTTTCTGCCTTTTTGTAGCAAAATGGGACTATAAACCTGTATTGTACAATGACAATACATTTCCTTGAAGAACCAGCAATATCCAATATGCACACAGTGATGACTTTGCTCACAGTAATTATATAGGCCCAAATGAATGCTGTTGATTTGTTCATTATATAAAGATTTATGTTGTCCCTGAACTTTTAATATATTTAATGAATCGCACCATGAAAAAGCTCCATTAGACATACCAGCAGCAGGCCGACATGACCAGCTCACTTGTAATGTATGCATGCTTCCTTCAAGTTTCCTCTCCAACTTCAGCTACAAGAAAAGGTGGATAAGAACTTTTTTTTTCAGAAAATGATGAAAACCAGGATCAGGTATTAATTCCCCTTTCACTCTTAATTCGGATGGGAACACAGGGCAGCCCTGTTAATAACTTCAGACTGGCGAATGGGAGAGAAAGAGGGGGAGAGGAGGGAAGCAGCTTGTGAGAAGAATAACATTTCCATGGCTGATCTGCTGGAGCAGTTGTCGGGAGGTTAAGGTGAAGGCCAATCCAGCTGTAAGAGGGGCCAGGATTAAAGTCTTTGAGATATGGATCCAGGGGCTCTCCAGCTCTCAGTACCAAGGCTTAAGTATCATATCCGTGGACAGACGGATCAATACCCGTTGCCTTTCTTTCCCTCGATCTTCAAGGAGATTTTTTTGCAGTGCTTTCATGGGGTCCTCTCCACATGCCCCTAATGACACGGTGGGAGCTATCGTTTAGGCCGCGGGGCTTCTATCCCAGCAGCTCTTGAGGGGCTGCTGGAGAGTCAAAAGAAGTTGTAAGTCTTAGATTTGTATATAAAACATGTTGCTAGGACATAGGTATACGTATCATAAATCACATGTCATAAAGTATACAGTACATAAGCTCCCCACAGGTCATATATGCTTTTTAAAAAACACAAACCCTTGTATCTTTGTTGCCAGAAAATAATGAAACTTAGGATAAAATACATTTCTTTTCAAATACACATTAAGCTGAAAGCTTAAGGATTGAGCTACTTCTCAAAATCCATTCTTCACTTTACACTTTACATTAGTTTGATGATATACCAGGTCAGTATTGGTTTGCATCAGACTTTGAATACCTTCCACTCAAATCTAAGTACACAGATATCAAACACTTAAACATGTGCTAGGGCTAAAGTAAGCTCATTCATCATAACATCCACACTTGCATGCGTTCATATGGCGACAGGTAATAGGCAACTGCGACCCATGTTACAAAAACACTAACACACAGTATACTAACCCTACACTTGATTCAGCATGAATATGATCATTGAGGTACAAACCCTAAGTTACGACAAAATCTCCACAGATGGTTCAAAAGATTCAACATAATATAATATTAGCAGACCATCCATCGATCGTCTACTGCTTATCTGGGGTTGGGTCGCAGGGGCAGCAGCTCCAGTAGGGAACTCAAAACTTCCCTTTTAGCTTCATTATATATTAGCAGACCTAGATTATGAAATTCTTCATTAATTGTGTTACTGCTCTCAACTTCAGAATGTTCATTTAAACTCTCATCTGATTTGAACTGTAATAGTGTACGGTTACTCCTAAATATTTGTTCCAACAAATCATCTCAACTTGATTGTGCCATGTACAGTATGTGTATTTGAGTGACAAAAACTCAAATGTAAGTCATTTGTAGTCATTAAAAAAACAAACAGTAGTCCTACCAATCTGTCAGAAAGAAAATAAAGAACAGGCCAGCACAATAACCAATTTTCAGTGCGTGTCAAAATACTGTTTCATACATTGTTTTTTATCAGTATAAGTATTGGTCACACCAAGTGAAAGGTCCAAGGAGTAGTCATTTTTTATTTTTTGAAAAAACTGAACCCTGGATGAAACAAACCCAGGATGAATTTCAGCCACAACCTTTTGTAATACCACAGGCCATCTCTGATCTGTGATTTGTAGCTGACATGAATCAAAACGATCGATTGACCTGTGCTTCCAACAGAAGTCTCTGGCCTGGAAACAAAAGGGTTGGCGAGCCCGACGTGTGGCAGGCCAGTGTGACAACCCAGCAGACACCAATCACAGCCAAGAGTTTGATGAGATTTGCAGGTGAACATTACATCAAAGACCCTGTCATATGTCCTCTAAATCTTAAGGAAATAGAACCATCATTTTGAGGTCTTCATGGTAATTTCATCATTGCAAAAACTATATTTTACTGGCTGCAGACAGTGGTAGCTTGGGAATTTCACTGGAAAATTTCCTATGAGACACTTTCTCACACACTGTAGTCCAAGCAGCATGAGAGCAGGGACCTTCTCATGTTCTCCACAAACTGTAACCGTCAGTACAAACACCCAGTCAGACTCTGGCGCCCATACAGAGGTGGATTACAAGATCCATGCAGTAAGCTCAGAGCACTCTGTGCCATGCACGCCTCCCCTACGGCCTGGTTTACTGCTGCGGGCACGCCGCTCCAAATCTGCTCTATGGGTACAAAAGGGTGAAAACATGACACCCACCCCTTTAGTCACCCTTTCACCAGCTCCCATTTTCCGGAGGGGTCAGTGTTCAAATTTGATTTCATGCGCTGTGCTAGCAATGCTGGTTGGTAACGGCTGGGTTGAGGGAGAGATTATCAGACAGCGGAGAAAGCCAAGTTATGCTGACCTAATTGAAATGATACGACCTCTCTGGGCTGCTCACAGAGCGTGATCAAAGCTTGGTATTGGCCACCGATGTTTACTTAAAAAACGATGTCAGGTTTCTAATAAATCCACACCCAGCACGACCGATGAAGTCACTGGGGATAAATTTGGGCCACAGCTGAGTAAGAGCGCCATGAAAACAGCTGCTTTAAATAGATACAATTAGAGCAGTCTCTCTCTGCCACAGAGCATCACAATGCTTTCATTAGAGTGTCGGTCTGAATTTCCAAAGATGGCCGCCAAGAGATTACTGCTGACACATTCCTGTAAACTGTAAAAGATGCATCGGGCCCCAGCTTTTTAGGGTTTTGCCAGTATCAGCCTGGCAGCCAACACTGAGGACAGCAGTGCCAGGAAAGCAATATGGCTGTCCCAGAGTGAGGGCTTCCAGCCAGACTTACTGAAATGGAAAGTCAACCTACAGTGTGTGTGTGTGTGTACATTTTGCATGTGTGTGTGGGTATCAGCTCCAAGAAATAAATAAGTAGTGAAGTGATTGACTGAACAAGAATGATCAAACTTCAAAATGTGTTTGATATGGCTGCAATCTAATGGCTGTCTCATGCACATGCACACTCACCTCCCACTGTGCCGTCTCTTCCGTCTCTTCCTCTAAATCACCCATCTGCCTTTAATTCATCACGCTCATCTTATAATTTCATCCATAAAAATGTGGAATGGGCCAACGTTGTGCATCACCGTTTTATCCCCCGTCAACCCTTGAGTCAGATACCCTGAATAAATGGCTGAAAATAAATCATATTAGATAAGAGAAGAAGTTGTTTTTTCCCCAGACAAGAGTAAAACATTAGTGAATTTGAACTGCTGTTTAATGTTGAATAGGAGGCTGTAATAAGGCTTTGAACAGATATACAAGATGGAGAGCGCTGGCTACATTTAACCATTTCAAATCAAACTCGGCTCTGGACTGCCACACTTCATACGCCTATTTAATGTTGTACCCTAGTAAAACTTGAAGCTTGCTAAGACCTGTAACTCCTGCTTTGGTATTTGGTGAACCGTTGTCTCTGATGTGGTTTTTCAATATGAACACGAGGGGTAATATTAAAACAAACGCTGTAGCCTGTCCGCCTCTTACCTCACAGCTATAATAAACGGCAGCTGCTCTCCGGGGCTCTGCTTCTGAGGTAGAGGGTTGATGTATCAGAATATTTCCATTTTGACGCCATCCAATGTTACCTGATTAGAGTGTTTAGTGGAATTATGATACGATAACAATAGCATTGTTAACTTTCATGTTTAATGCTGTTAACTCTGATCCTAGAGACAAATCCACAAGTATCAATGGCATCACATTTAGGTTCTGATTTCTTGGTTTCTACTTTTGCCTAAAAGAAAGTGAGATGTATACTATACTGTACATTCAGTAGTTACATATTTTGCCAGCTAATAATAGTTGGCATCAAATACTAATAAAATTAAATAAAGTAATTGAAATATAGTGAATTTGCTAGATTACTTCATAGTTTATAAATATTGATGCGCTGATCTTAGAAGATTTTATTTTTTTATTGTTGACAAATAAATGGCTTAAACCCAACTCTCTTTTGAGCTCATCACAGGAGTTTGTGCATTACACGCTACAATATGAGAGTGTTGGTTGATAGGAATGATATACAGAACATGTTGCTAATCTTAGAGTCTAACCAGTAGTGGGAAAACAAAGATGATTGAGATCGGTACTTTTTATTACAAGTATTGCACTTCCATTACAGAGTAAAAACAAAAGTCACATGAAAACACTCTGGAGAAGATACATGTTCAATATGTACATCACTGGTCGAGTGTCAGGGGATATGAGGGGTATAGAACAGCACCTAGCAACAATCCAATCAAGAATCACGTCGTTAGGGGTTATGGTTAGTATTATTGTACCTAAAAGGTTAATTAGTCACTGATTTGATGCACCAGCCAGCAAATACGCTATGTGACCCAAATCAAACACATCCATGATGTTGCCTTAGCAACAGGTGCATGTTGGGTTTGGCTAAATTGTTAAATACTAAAAATGGTCATGGTGGATCCTCCAGCGGTGACTTCTGCGCTCGTGTGGGAGCTTCTATCTTCAGTTAAGTGTGTGAGACAAAAGCTGTGTTGGACAATAATCCCTGTCACAGGCTTCAGAGCTCAAACTGCTTGAGGACTGCAGTGTGAAAAAGCGATTGGTTGTATTCATATGTAACGCAATATATGATATATTGCATTGAGAATAAATGATTATACATTGGCATTTTAATGCTCTTTAATTTTTAGCATGTGTTCTTTCATTTAATAGGTCTATCATATAAAATCATCATCAGACAAACATTTTGTTTTACTCTTTCTCCATCCACAGAATTATGTCCAAACATAAATATACATAAAAAGTACTACATCATAAAATCATGAAGCATTGACCTTATTAGTCGTACACCTCCCCTCTCGAGCACTGTCAGTGAATGAAATCCTGTCTCTCTGCAGACCAGTCTGTGTTCTTCAAAGGGACGAATGGCCTCTAATTTGTTATTGGAAATTAAGTTGAATATAATAAGTTAATTGAGTGCCTGGGGAGTGCTATCAATTTTGGACCAGGCTTGCAAACTGATGGCTGTTGCATAATCGACGGTGTGAATAACGGGGTATTCACTTCTAGGTCTAACAAGGTTGAGGTGACACTGGTGTGGAGATGAAGAGAGGCTCATAGGAACATTTAAAGAGCTGGAGTCAGTGTAGAAGCTGCCACAAGGCCTGTGTTGCCAAAAATAAAATATTTTTCTTTAACCGTATCTAGGTTGACCTAGCTGACCTTTTGTGTTCTTAACTGGGACTGAGTGTTGTTGAAATGCAGCCTAGCTCTGTCCATTAATGTCTGGGGATGTGGACATGGTCAGATTCGGGACCAGCTTCCACTATTAGCATTATTGGCTTAACTTTTGGCTGCTGTCGATCCTTGGAATCTAATTCTGATTCTGGCACATCATTAATCAAGACTCTGGCTTTTGTTTTATGTTTAGCTCGAGCAATGTTCACTGGACAATTAACTCAAACACACTGTCCTGTTCAAAGTGTACACTAAATGTACCAAGTAGTCCAACATCCTTTATATGTGTGTTTAAAGTTGGCCATTCACTCTGCAGACCATGATGAAGTGGAACAAGGTGGGTTTCTTTTTTCCTCTGTCTTTTAAGGGCACAAGGCAGAAGAGAATCTGACATTACTGCCACAGCCAATGTAGAAGCTGTCCTGATGGCTGGATTGTGGGAAAAACAAAGTCAGTGGCGTATGGCAGCCATTATCTCCCTCTGTGATTAAAAGCAACAGTCTGTCCCCCTGCCTCAATCCTTGGCCTCCAGCCAAGCCACCGACCACAGCTATTTCTCCTGGTCCCTGTGTACCATTTAATCATGTGTGCGCTCTTGACTATTGTGGTCAGGCCAGTTTGCATATGGGGAGGGGAAGGGGCTGAGTCTCAAACTGAACCAGAGAGATGTGTTCTGTTGTAGTGTTGACCCAGTTCCTTTCTTTGCCCTACTAAGCTTCTTGCTTCAAATTCACACATTTCATTCTCAATCACATGTGCTTAAGAGGCCCATCGTGTGAAGGACAAGCTGAAGGAAGCTTCTCTCAGCCTTGTTGTCAAGGACTTGGATCAATTTGGTTGAGAAGAAATTACTACTAAAAATAATGGACTGTAAACCCGTCTAAAATGAGTTGAGTTACTTTTTCAGCATGATGGAAATGGACATAGATCTTTGGTTGAAAGACGGAAATGAACACATTTAAAACTCTATAATGAACTAGCTGAAGTCCAACATGTAAACAAATGAACCTTTGTGCCAAGTAGTGAAGTATAGGTCTTCTTCTTTCTAACTATTCTAAATTGTAGGTCATTCTTTAAATAATGAGGTCAATTTGGAGACTGGAGGAAGAAACACATGATCGGAAAGGTTTCATTAAAACACTTTGACCCATACATGGCCTCGTTGTGCACATTCATAGTTTTGGAGCGATTATTAGTGATATTACAGATGCACTCACTTTTGATTTGACCTTGACAACGGGACCTATCAAAGTAAAACTCAAGGTGTGCCCCTCCTACTTTACTAGTTAATGTCCACTTAAAGACTTTCTTCCACCTTACTTATGTCATTCAGTTGGTCTTAGGATACGAGAGTTGAAGAGTCTTTGTTACACGGTTGTGTTGTCACCCTTTGAAACATTGTTCTTGCCATGAAAGTGAAGTTTATTGTTGCCTTTTGTTAATAGTTTGGATACCTCAAAAAGCTTGTGACTGAGTCATCTGTTCTGTCAGAATACTGAGTCTTCAGTTTCAAGGGCTTTCGTTCTGTGGATTAACACTACAATGAGAGTGACTGCATGTGCTCGGGCCAGCAGAGGCTGAGATGTGTGAGGCGTTGTATGTGACATGTTCATACCTCTCCAAGCTCAGCAAATCCACAAGAAAGACAAGCACACTGTAAACTCACACACTGACAATCAGAATGTATGAGCCAAATGAAAATGTATGCACCTGCACCTACATACAGTAAATACAGTTAACCTTTAATCCCGTGCAGGTTTCTCATTCTATGAGCAACCATACATATTTCCGATACGATGGTTGTATATTGGGCATTATATGTGCCTGTATTGTGATATGAAACCGACTTTATTTTTCTTTCTATCTATAAGTTATAGAACTATCACTATGACATGAAGATGAGCACATTCAGCACACAGACAGTTGAACCTGTGGCCTGAGGGGTCGAGGTAATAGTGCGCTCGCTATTTCAGTTATATAATCGCGTCTCTCCATGATGCCAGTGGTGCTGTGCAGCGTTCACACTGATGTGGTCTAGTTTGCCTGTGAAGCTCCCAGCCAAACCCTGCCACAGCAAGACTGGTGTTAACCCCGTCCTGTGTCACATGGACTGAAAACACTCGATTTGAGATTTCTGGCTGAGCTGTGCTGAGGCGAAAGGTGTATAGTTCAGTCTGCTGCTTCTCATTCTGCTGCTTAGAGGGACTTCTGCTGGAGAAATCTGGTCAACCTTAGAAAAGTTGGAAACACTTGACTGTGCAAATAAATATAGTGTGTAATAGAAATAGAAACTTTTATAGCCATAGGGATTGGGTGCTCGGTGTAGTAAACCAGCCTCTACCTCTCCAAAAATGTCTCAATTATAATTTTCAAATAGCTTTTATTGATCATGCTGTCACGTATGTAACTTTTGCTGCGCAACAACCAGTCTGGACAAAAGTGACATTTGCAGTAATGACGGTTCTTAGAGAAAAGTCGTACAATCAGTTAACTGTTTAGTAATGTCAGTTACCCAGCAATGGGTTTACTAGCATATTAGCCCCCATGGTCAGGCTGTAGCAACTAAAACTCAGAGTGTATTGAATTTTAGCATGTTGCTGAAATTTACTTTTCATATTCATATATTTGATCTTTGTAAAAATTACATACACTAGTGTATCTTTAAAACACCTGGCAGGTTATCGGGCATTGAAGTCTGAGCAATTACCATTCACTGCTGTGTGGGTTCTCCATTATGCAAAACTTACCTGATGTAGCTTTGTTAAAACTTATTATCTTATGGTTCTTGTTTTTTGACTTGCGTCAGGTAAAGAAAATTGATTCTTCTAGACCAATTCGGCCATAGTTTTATCAAAGCAGAGGCGGGGTCTAACCTTCGAGACCAGTGTATGAACATCTTGGCTGAAGAGATGAAGAGGTGGATACAAGGATATTGGCCCACATTCTAGTGGCCAAGGCCTTTTGTTTGAGAAAAAGCCATATGAGGGAGAACATCAGCTCCTTGTATCCACTGAAATAATAAACTGACCCAACCGCCCACTTTTTTTTCGCTGCGCCTTTGAGCACTGGCCAACCATCTGAATCCACTCAGTCCCAAATGAGCAGCTTATTTTTCAAAGTGTCTCTCATTTGTGCTAGCTCGGCACCCCGACTTGAGAGGGGAGGGGAAAGAGAGGGAGAGTGAGGTGGAGCGGAGAGCAGGAGTGTCATTTTAGAGCATGTCAGATTATCCTGTCTGCCTTGGAAATCCTTAGATATGTCAGATTTTCCCTGGTGAAAGAGTATGTTGTGGGAAAATGGGCAGAGAGCGTCTCTGGGGGACCTCTGTATCCACACTTTGGTTTAAGAAAGTGATGTACGGTTCTGTTGTCACTGCAGGCCACTGGACAAAATGAGAGCCAAGGTTGTTATACAAAGACAACGTTGGATTCAGTAGAAAAAAAGACTAGAATAATTTCCCAAACTCTCTGTTGTTCATAGTTAACAAGTCATCCTTTTTCAACTTAGACCTACCATCGTTGCCGTAGATCTGCAGTAGATTATTACAAATATTTTGTTTATGCTATGTCTTGACTGTTGGCTTGTTTACAACCTCTCCTACAGAGTGGACCGCTCATGTTTCTTGTGCTCTCGAGGGAATGTTCTCACCATAAAACTGCATTGTTCATTTGTTCAAACTTAATATGAACTATCTGTATGCGTCATGACAAGCAACCACTTCTAATTATGATAAGAATGATTGTTTGTCATCTATTGTCTGAAGTCGTGTGATATTTGTATATGATGGCTTTTTAACCATGACCATGATCTAAAGACATCTCATACATGTTATCACCCTGAAGTTGATGCGGCAAAACGTTTCCTGTTAACACAGAGCAGAGCAACATTAACATTAATTTTGAGTTGTGCAAGTCCAATATTCACTCTCTTTTTAGCCTTTATTTTAGTCTCCACCAACTCTTGACAGTCTTTAGCTGCAATCGCTACTCTCTACCTGCGTCTGTCGGCTGCGTAGTGCTGCAGAGTACGGGGCTTTATCAGGGAGTGTGGTAAACCACAACAGAAAAGTTGATATTGATTGATTGGTTGCAGGTAAGACAACATACATAGGAACGATGTTTGCAACAGTCACGTAGGTCCTTTCAGCACTGACCTTTGTCGTTCAAGTATGAGGACTTGTTGGCTGTCGGACATCATTATAGTGATGTCAGTCTTAGCTATAACTTACTTTGGTTGGTATGGTCTTATAATAACTGTGTTCGATTGCAAAAACTATGAAGATAAGACCGAAGTTGTAATAAACTAGGGTTTTTGACTATTACCGGTGATGCCTTTGACATGTTTGTAAGAATACACACAAAGCATTGAAAGGAGTTTCTCTTTTAACAATGTAAAAGGCCATTTTCATATGTTGACGGCTCTAAATGGCAGAAAAATCCAGAAATCATGCACAGAGCAAATCTTGTTGGCCAAATCCACTGGTCTGTTTACACCAAGAGAAACCAAAGACCCAATATGGATGAGTTCAGCATTATTTTTAAGTAAATCATTCAATGCTGTTTTAGATGACTTCCTTTAAATACCCAAAGCTAACTGCAGAGCTGCATTTGGGTAAAGGATGAACCTCAGGGATGAATGAGTAAAGACGGGATGCTCCTCTCTGCTGTAGCCCCACATGGTAATCTATACATTTTTCTTTCCCAAAACAAAAAAAACTTTTGAAGCTTCAATGAATGTCCTAATTTCTGAAAGGTAATACCAGCCAAATGGAATATGTGGCGGTGAACTTTCTCCTTGCTTTGACCATTAGCTTTAGAATCTGTCACATTGGTTGGTGATACTAAATCCACCATCTAGCCTGGCCAACGGATGGCCTTTTCTAACAGCATGTCTTTTAGTTCTCTCCATAAATCCAGAGCCAGGTTTGGAAATGTTCACTTCCATCAGTAGATGAAGCCCTCTGTCGTACCTGCTGCCCTCCCAGAAACCTCTGGTATTCTCATGGAGCTCCTGAATGCCCTAAAGTGCAGGAGAGACTCTAAGATGTGAAAATATCCCTCAATTGCACGAGCCACTTGACATTTCTTAAAGGTTGGTGAGGAGCCAGACTGGCAAGACAAACTGGTCCCACAGAAGATACTGTACTTTAGTGCTTCTTTGATTCTCTTAAAGTACCTTTCATCATGCCATTAAACTAAAGTGTTAAGCTCTCAAAACACTGCACATGAATACTCCTATGGCTGGTTTTTATCCTTTTTATTGGTATTATTGCAGTTATAGATGTTAGTAATATGTTAATAAAATACCTAATACGTCGTTGATTAGTAAGCTTTATTTGATAACCATTATTTGGCCATTAGTATTAGGAAGTGTATACAACATGTTTGATAATCACCCCTTAAAACTGGCTATAAGGTTACCAATATAGTAATACTGAATAATAATAATAATAATAATAATAATAATAAGCTTTATTTGTATAGCACCTTTCATACAAGAATTGTAGCCCAAAATGCTTCACAGCAAAAACATAAACATTAGTACAATTTATAATTTTAACAGTGAATTTTAAAGATCACTGATCTCCGTTGGATAAACCAATAATACAAATGGCAGGAGCGTTCCTAAATGATGTCAGGCATATATTTTTAAATTCTGCAATGTCCTGTTTGGCCAACATATATGAAACACTGATCTGTGACACTGGCCTGGAAAGAGAAACAAAAGAAAATCTGACAAAAATGTGAATGTTCAATTCCAAGGCATCAATATTATGTTGCAGAAACCATATGTTGACACAGGACATGTGATTCCTGAATAAACAGAACATATCAGATAATGTGAGACTTATTAAATAAGTAACATTAAAAGTACAAGTTCAGCTAAGTACACACAGATCATTTCACTCTCAGCCTTCTGCAGAACACAGGGAGAGAAGCCACTGTTTCATACATTATTCTCAGAGACTCCAGTATTGCCCAACACCCGCTCACATTTACAAATCAAGTGCATCTGCTGACCTCATTGACCTCAGGCATCTTGACTCACAGCAGAAGTGAAAAGATGAGATACGATGAATCAGTGAAGGTTGTGGCTTGGAGGGCTGCGCCTCGAGGCCCAAGCCGTTTGGATCGCATATTTGTTTGGGACAAATAATTTTGAATTCTCAGCCTGTCATCCACCAGGCAAATGATGACAAAGAAAAGTGCTTTGTCTTGATTGCATTTTAAACATTGGTTTGAGAGCGGCTGCCTATAAAGTTCCGTCCTCTTAACTTTGGATGCCGAAGTTGAAAAATATGTTTGACTCGCAACTGATCCGATCTGTGAACTGGCACACTTCATCATGCACTTTAAAAAAACATGGCCTGCTGCAGTGACACCGCAGCCACATGTGGTTTTTATAACCTCCATGTGTGTGTCGCTCTGTTTCTGTGGGAGAGACAGCCGCGCTCCGTCATCGGCTCCAACGAGAGAACGACCTGATGAAACTCTGAGAATTTCCGACCAAATCCCACTTATCAATCAACGCTGTCTGTTTGGAAGGTCACAGGGTCGCTCCCCTCAGCACCCCTCCACACTCAGCAGGTGCTTATCCTCTTTGACAGAAGTGCATGAGTCAAGTGGCTGACATTAAAATAACAAAGGCGGACGGCAGCAGATTGGAGATGGCCGGGTTTCACAGGTGCTGCCGTGGCTAAATCCCGCCGATACAGCAGGGAGATTAGAAGAGTCAAAAGTGATCATGGGTAATTGGTTATCTCACCTCAAGCACCTCACAGGGTCTTATCCCCAAGTAAGCCTCCTTATACTCTTGAGTGGACGGCTGCTTTGGTGGAGCTGGATGGGGAGGGGAGGCTGAAAGTTTTGGAGGCTTTGAAAGGTTAATTTGAGAAACTGAGAGGAGTTGTGGCTTCTGCCCGGGCATGATGAAAGAGAAGGGATACAGTTATGCCAGCTAGCACACACACTCTCTCCCTCTCTATCTCTCACACACACACACACACACACACACACACACACACACACACACACACACACACACACACACACACACACACACACACACACACACACACACACACACACACATCTTGATCCACTCAGGAGCTTCATGTTAGTTTTCATTATCAGCTCTCCCTCTTCACATAATTGAGCACAATGCACGTTGAGTTGGGCTTGGAGTTCCACAGCGAGAAAGGATGAATACATCATTAACCATGACTTCCCACACAAACACAGTCCTCGGTAAACAGTGTGGAGGGAGACTGTGGCTGTGCTTCCACTCACGCAAACTATAGGACTAATTTAATTTAGCCTTCTCTCGCCAGTCGGTTTGAAAAACTTCCACAAAGCCGATTTAATTGGTAATCCCAAAGACACAGAGAAGATGATCAGAATTAGGCTATATCATAGTGCCGTAATGAAAGGAGTGCTTTCCATCTAATTTAATCAATATTAGAATATTTGCCAATTACCAGCATTATTTTACTTTGTGTATGAAATCAGGACTCTGCTCATTTATCGCGACCTCATCTCCAACACTGGTTGCATTACAAATGTAATAACAATGGCTGATTTTTTATTTCACTGTTGAGAAATAAGACGAGAGGGCGGTGTCCTAATTATACACCATTCACTGTGTTGATGAGGTTTAACTGGCAAAGTTAATTAAAAACTTTATTTTTCCCATTCCCGGTCAAGATTAGAATCATGACGTTTGGAGTATTTAATCAAAAATATGTTTTGCAATTAATTAAGAACTCATTTGCATATATGTATGTTAATTTGCGGGATGGGATTTCAATCACGCGTCTTGAGCAAACCTCATCACAGAGTTGTTTGTTTTTGTTCCGTATGTTAACCTTAGCTGATGCATCGGACAGTTTGAGCAGCAGTAATGGATATTGGTGGATTAAATCCTAATCTTAATTCTTTCCTCTCAACCTCCTTTACAGCCACAGATTAGTGCTGCGTATCTAATTTTCCGAGGATTCTCTCATTACCATGCTTATCTGGACGGGCCCTTTTAATTGGAGATACACAGGACATAAAGTTTCTGAATCAGTTTTTGGATTCTCTCAATTTGAGAGTGATTAGGCAACATATCTGCCATCTGCATGGTTCATATACGTAAAGGCACTGGAGCCAGTTAAGATTCTGACAGGGAGACAAAGAGAAAGAATCGCCTCATCTGCAAGTTTCCTCTTCATTCTTTTCTCTTTTCCTTCCTCGGCCGCAAAGGGACTCGGAGAATCAATTAAGGGCACACATAACAGAGAGAGACAGCAAGCCTTTTAGTGCTTAGGTTAATGGTGAGTTATTGTATGAGAATGACTCTATGAACATTGCTTAATTTCCCCTCCTCCTTCCCTCCCTCCTCTCTGTCTCTGTCCTCACTGTGGTTAATAGCTATTTTAAGAGCAATATGATGTATTACTCGGGGCTCTCTCGAGGGAAACCCAGGGGGCTCCCGTGCTGAATCCATTAAAGACGCTGTGGCGATTCCACGGTCACACTCGGCCCTATTCAAACAGCGCTCACATCCCCTCCACACCCCCTCCGTCCCCTGAATTTAATGGCAAATTAACTATTCAGAGCCGTATTTAAATTCCGACTGTAATCTTGGTCCAAGTAAAACATGCAGGTATACAGCAGTGGGTCCCTCGGTGTCAGGTCTCAGGTTAAAGAGAGGTTAGCAGCAGTCTCCTCGTGTCAGGAGAAGAAGGCTAAATGTGGACCACCTTTCTAAAGAACCACATTTTAACTCTGATGACATGTGGACATTTGAAATGGCCCATTGGGACACGATCAGTTCATTGTTATCAAAGCTGGCAGCATAAATATGTTGTCACTGTCAATCAAATTACAGTTTTTAAAAATGTAACTTTTAATCAATATAGAAAGGTTTTCCAAACCTTAATTTGGTTTGTTTCTGATTAATCATTGATATGTAATGTTATAGAGAAATATTCAAGATACATTTGTATCGTTGTATTGTATGTTTTTCTAGAAGAATTAATTATATCAAACAAACAAAAATTATTTGGCAACTAAAGGTCCACATACTAGCTTCCACTGAGGAAGGCTGTGGCAGCTTTCAGATGTGTGTTAATGGCTGGAGCCTGCTCTGTTCACTTCAAACTCATTTTTCCAAGGTCAAAAATAAATTTTCTTAGAAATAACCCTTGAGCCCACTTCCATATGAAGTGACCACAAGTGGGGTAATAATTGAATTTGTGTTATCTTTGTTTTATCCTAAAATAATTCACATTCAAATATCGGAATCAACAAGACGAACAATAAAGATGTGTGGTGCACCCTTTTCTTCCCATTCTTGCAAATGTGGGAATACCTTAAATCATGCATGCAAGCTTAAACACACACACACACACACACACACACACACACACACACACACACACACACACATGCACACACAGAACACACACGTGTGCAGAGACATACTCATACAAAAGCGGGGCAATCCAGGGCCCAGCTGTTTGGGCCTCCACACATGGCCAGTAGAGAAAGGGGGGAGCAAAGGAAAGTGGCCCCCAGCAAGTGTGCTCATTGAAGGGTGAAGAGACCCAGGGAGGGTCCCTGAGGCCTGGGGGAGGTTTAAGCCAAATTATAAGTTTAAGCCTTGGGTGTGTGTGTGTGTGTGAGTGTGTGTATACACGGGGAAAGCATGCCTCCAGTAGAAGCCACATCTTTGTGACTGTTACGTTTCTGTGCAAACTGTATGTGTTTGCAGCATGTGTGTGCACTCTGTGTGTGTTCTGTGTGTGTGTGTGTGTGTGTGTGTGTGTGTGTGTGTGTGTGTGTGTGTGTGTGCGTGTGTGTGTGCATCCCGTGTGATCAGGGTTTAATGGTGGCTGCAGCCCCGGTCCCAGCCTCAGTAATGAATGAGCTATTACCTAATGAAATCTGAAGAATGCTTGGCAGCAGCGGGCCGAGTTGGCGCCGCACACCAGGAGCCCGTTCCAACATGCAGCAGCTATGCCATCGTATTTAGGACTGGTGTTTGTCGTCATGCGAGATGGGGGCCAATGTGTGCTCTGCCCTAATTGTTTGAGTATACTATCATTAGCAGGCTGGCTTTCAATGAGTCTTTCATCCCGGAAACAAGTGTTTGTTGAATGATAACCAGGGTTACACCGGTCAAAGGCTTTCCAGCACTTATTATGTAATTACGACACGGAGAACGCAGTTTCACACCTTGTTTCCTGCTGGATTTTCACACTGTAACCTAAATATAATGATTTCTATTTAGTCTAGATAGTTAATTTACACCTATTGGCTGCACATTCAGGCTTCATAAGGATTTTTTTCCTCCTTTTTTAGGGTGGGGGTATAGGATGAAAAGCATTTAATGGTGCACACATGAAAGAAATGTCGTGCACTTTTCTGCACATTAAAACCTGCATTTGACTTTTCTTTTTGCTTGAAGGCAGGTTGGAAAATTGGGGGAACAAATCACTTTTAGATTTTTTTTCCCATACAGTTTGGTGAAGGTAAAATAAATTCCACTCCCCGCTGCACGTGCGCACACACACACACACATTCTACTGTGTTTTCATAATGTTTTCAGGAGAGCCTTAATGTGTTCATGGTGAAAGTGTCTGTGTGTGTGTAGGGGAGTGTGTATATTTGGGCGTGTGCACTCGTTCACACACATCCACATGAATGAGTAATTGCAAACATCGAGCACATTGAAAAAGGCTCGCTACACGCACAAGCCTCCCCTAATACCACACACATACACATTAGGAAAGTTTCTCTCCCTCTGTCTTTCTCTCTCTGTCACACTCACACACACACACACACACACATACACACACACACACACACACACACACACACACACACACACACACACACCTTTTCAGTAAAAGTTTGCTTACTTTGTCAATGTCATCATACTGCCCTCTTTTGTCAGTGAGTCAGAGAATGCAAAAAAAAAATAATTCTCTTCCCTCTTTGTGTACAAGCAGCAAGTATTTTTTGTTATTAATATTATTATTGTAACCACTTCTGCACACCTATCGTGTGTGTGTGTGTGTGTGTGTGTGTGTGTGTGTGTGTGTGTGTGTGTGTGTGTGTGTGTGTGTGTGTGTGCGTGTGCGTGAGTACAGAAAGAAAACTCATCTAATGACTGCAAATTAGGATGCAAGTGACAAGGAAAAAATTACCCTCTGCTCCATGATTTAAATATAACCCTGGTTATATATGCACCGCCAATTGTTAATCAATAGCATATTGAGTTTTACATCCAGTCACTAACCTCTGTGGCTTTACTGATCAGCCAGCAGTGTCCTGGTGTCAATCACGCCGCTCCGTGGTCGTTTAAAGGCTATCGACAGCTCCATCAGCACATCAAAAAGGGAACTAAGACGGTGCAGATTCTCTATGGGACTGTACAGTGTAGTTGCTGCACATTACTCATTTAAAGACATTACAAACCGCATGAACAGACATATAGGAATTTATTAAAACTCTTACAGACAAGCGTTCCCTCATAATAACCTACATTTTAAGCCACACATATTTTTCTAGCGTTATGAACAAGCATTAATAAATATGTGATTAATCCTTCACTTCACTGATACATAATGAAACAACATATACCTTTTATGAAGCTTATAATGTTCAGTTTTAAACACTTAAGATAAAGCAATTAGGGCTACAATGAACAACTATATTCATTATAGGTTATGATATTATTTTCTGGGTCAATTAAATAATTGTTTGTAAAATGGCAGAAAAAAAAAAGAAAAGTACCGTGGCTGAGGGAGCGTCACATACTGCGCGGTGAGAAAAGACAAATACACGTGTGTGTGTGTGTGTGTGTTTCCTTAAATAGCATTGAGCTCTCCGGATGCCGTCACAATATCCTGACATTCCTGTCAACACCTAAATGTATTCATATCAGAAAAGCAGCCAGTGCTCATATTAGATTTGGGAATATTTGTTATTTTTGCTGGAAAGATGACTTTATCAATAATTTAAAAAAAGAGATGTTGCTGATAAATTATCTAATTAATTAGCAGTTATTAACTATGAATTAATTATTTATAAGCAATACAGTTCAACTTTTGCCAAGGGGCCCCACGTGGCCCCAGGCCCCTCTGCACCTCATATATTATGATACATATGTACACTTTTACTCTTTACTCAGCCAAACATCATCCAATTGAAATGTTGTTACTGCCCTGAAATGGATCAAATGTGAATTCAACCCAAAAAGCATTTTGATTATTTCACTTATTCTTAACTTTAAGTTATTGTATGTGACTGAAGAAGTCCCTCCTACATGATACAATAACCAGGAGGAGAAAGATCAATAATAATAATAATGCAATAAATGGTCAAAAATGTAACAAAGCAAAGCAGTTTTAAATAAAGCTGATCATTTTGAATATACATACTGTATGGGTTTCTATTATATTCTTTATAATTCTCAATTAATTAGAATAAACGCATTTGTTGTCCATCGACTTCATTCTGAGGACAATCATTTATTTTGATGTCACAGTAACTGAAAACATTACTTGGAGGCTGAGAGCAGAATGCTGCAGCGTTCACACTGTAGGGAGCAGTTTTATAGAGAAGGGCTCCTCTAGTGGACACATGAGGTACTTCCTCTCTACACAGCTCAGTCTCTCACATTACAATGTTGCTCGGAGAAATTTCCACATGTATTCTTTGGACTGGGGGAGAGAGTGGTGGATTAGACTCCTTCTTTGACCCTATAATCCAGCTAAACTGTGGCATCAATCAGCAGAACCTTTAAAGCAGTCAGAGGCAGGTTCAGGCCGCTCTGAGTGGCTGTGGCATTGATTGAAAGCTCCAGGAAAGATGAAAAGGTGACAGCAGAGAGGCCGGACTAGCTGCTGCACCGCCTGCACATCATATAGGCGAGGACCCGGACATGCAATCACCTGCGGTGTTACAATCCAAGAACGTTATCTTCAGTCGCTCAGAGGTCCCTGTAAATTCACAATCCTCTTACTGGTCATTGCTTCTTGGGCCGCTAATGCCATTAAAATCCAATCCACACCGGTTTATCCACCTAAGAGGACAATGGCTCTCATGAGCTGACCACTGGGATTACGCTGAGTGATAAGTGGCTACACACAGAGCTCTTTGTCGGACCACGTCTTAGATTTTAGAATCTCAACATTCAGATTTGGGATTAGGAGAATACCTTGGAAGGTTTAACATGTCGTAGATATTTTCCAGTTGAGACAATTAATTCACCTAATGTTGGTGTTTCCACTGATCTGGGTTACTCAATTTAAACTTCTGCATGATTGTTTTTTTCCGTTTGTGCCTTGTCCCACTAAAACTGTAAATGTAGAATTAGTGCAGGAGTGATGAACCGGAAACATCGTCTTGTTGCACAACTCACAAGAGAGACAGATTCATCCAAGTTTAAGACAGAAAATAAAATGTTTTTTATTAGATCAAAATGTCATGTTGAATTGTTTTTAATGTTTTTTGGCAAAATAAACTTCAGTTAAAGCTTGTAAGAGCCTGTGCATTGTGACTATTATACTGGTGGTTGTTTGAAATACAGTTAAAGAGTAACAGTTAAACATGTGTAAACCGGTTTACACACACGTAATATCGACTTCTATACTTTTTATCCTCGCTTCATTTCCTTTGTTGCGTTGAATTAATTCCTGTACATTTGGTCTTTGTACTCCTAGAATTCCTTTTATGTGTTGGTGTACTTGCTATTGCAGATAGGACTGCTTGGCCCCTTTGCTCTATGCTATGAGAGTTAGATGAGAGCCTGTGTGCTCCAGCTGGACAGAAAGGGGGTAAGCAGCTAAAGCTTTCTCATTACGATGTTAAGTCACGCTTCTTTAAAGCGTACACAAACTGAAGAGTAAAGACGACACACTGTGGTTTACGGAGGCTCTGTTCCTGAGAACCTTCTCTCAAAGGATGTTTACAACATTTAAGAAAATACTTTTTTAATATAATAAACCAGAACCATCCACGATGTCAGGTTTAATAAACTGACACGACGAAAGTCCTCCATTACGTCCAATGTGGGGACCTTCACCCTGCAGATATGTGAAGCCCACACAAGGGAACTGTGGTCACAACTTTGAATGAGAATCAGAATCAGAAATCCTTTATTAGTCCCACGACGGGGAAATGTACCTTGTTACAGCAAAAGAACAAGAAAGTAAAGTGGTGAGTACACAATAATAAAATATAATAAAATAGATTAACAGTAGTATTACAGTAGTACACAGTCGTTTTTAAAAATGAATATTGCACATGGCAGTGATAACTTTGCTGACTGTTTATCCCACAGGGACATGTTCTGGAATCCTCTCCTGTCTTTGTGTCATCCGAAGGCCTCGGCTGTTAGAGGCACATCGTGGCTGTGATGGTACGAGCTAAGGGCTCTCATGGAGGAGCTTCAATGATGCAGTTCAAGGGTCAGTTGAAGTGCTCTCGACCTCTCATCTCTCTTTCCACTGAGAGGTCGCTACCAGCTCATATTTTTCAAGCGTTGTATGTCACATAACATAATTCAAGCATTAATCCGCAACCTTCTGTGGTGGTCAAAGTCCTTCACAGGGAAGCCGAGCTGTTGGACATTAAAACCCTTTGCCGACGATGCCTGCCATAGACAAAAGGGGCCTCTTCTCCGCTGTCAAGATAACGCCACAGCAGCTATTGTAAAGTCACAGGGCTATTGTGTAGTCGATTTCTCTGCAGGTTTGCAAAGGCCTTCACAGTACAGTATACACACTCCAGCACAAACACACACAAAGACGACAGAGGAATGTGACAGAATTGGACGCTTCTACTCCTCTGAAGACACTACTCGGAGGAAAAAAGACGGGACCGAAGGGGGAACAAAAGAGGAGCGTTTCAAAAAACACTTCTGAACACCTAGATCAAAGGCAGCTGAGGAAAGCAAGGCGTTTGTGCAGAGAGGGAAAAAATAAAATCATAAATAGTGAGTAAACAAGCCTGAAATGGAGTGAGTGGTTGTGCGAAGCGGGGAAAGAGAGGTGTCATAGCATCTTAACCACGTTCACAAGGTGTATTTCCCCGCTGCACACACAAGGCCAGGTTATCGCATGGCAGAATTGACTTTTCTCTTGGTGTTGCGGAAGGCCGGCAGGTGTTTGTGCGGCGCGACGAGGCAGCTGCATCAGAGTGAGGAGATAACAACCAGGAAAACAAGCCCTCCTCCTCCTCCTCCTCCTCCGTGTCTTCTTTTCTTCTCTTTCGTTTTTTTCTTTCGTGAGGGAGGCGACAATCAGACAAACCCAATAGGTCGCCTCTTTCTCTCACATGAATGGTACAACAAGGCCGCCATTAGAGAGCGATAACCACCTCAGTGCTGCAGTCATTTGTCCCAGTTGAGAGGAAGGGGGCCGGGGACATTTGGCGGGACAGACGTACTGGGAGCAGTTTGAATTGTGCACCTTGTCCTCCACAAGCACTGACCTTCCATCACCTCCTGTGGGAGGGTCTGGGCTCTCTGTGCTTGGCTATAATTAGGATTGTTAAGAAATATTTTCCTTTTCATAAATATGGTCAAAAAATTTGAGTTTCGATTTGTTTGGTTGTACACCATCATTCACAATATGTCTACAGCATTGTTTTTCACCTTCACTTTCCACTGATTATGTGCAGCAATGGGAAAGAAACGCTTTAAGAAGAGGTGAAATGTAACATGTCCAGTTCCACACAGACAGAGCGGAGACATGTTTACTGATTCTTGAAGCTTGTGCGTGTGAAATGATCTGTGCATGGAGACACTTTGATGTCAAATGTTAGGCATCAAGTTTATGTTTTTTGTGTTAAAGTGTTAAAGGAAGTTAACTCATTGAATGGAAGTTGAAAAAACAGTGTGTAAAGTTTTAGGGCAGGCAAACTGCATCACGGAAAAGTTGTAAAACAGGTGTTTCATGCCATCACTGGCACTGAGCCTTCATAATAATACATAATATAAAAATGCCTTTAGCAAATCTCCACTTTAAACAAGAGGAAAACACAGTATCTACACACAAAATGACTTTTTCTCTGACGATAATTCTTAAGTAGCACAAAACATAATTCTTGACTAATGAATAACTATTCACTTTTTCCAGAGCTTCAAAAAAATAGAATAGTTCATGTCTGTTATAGCTAGTTATATTTATATTGAAATGTATGTGAAAAATGTATTTACAATTTAATACATATCATTTAAATATGTGAAGTATCGTAAATAGTTTATCAGATATTGCTTTTGCACTAGGACTAGTTATTAATGCATTATAATTGCTTAATTTCTAAGTATTTATTAACAAACTGAATTACCAAGATGTCGTCAAAGGCATTTTCACCTGCGGTACTATTGACTCATTTATGTAGGATAAGAAACTGAATTATCAGCTAGTTAAAATGCATGTATATATATTTGTATTACATTTATACAGAGAATGGGTTAATCTAAATGTTCTAACACTGGACATGGGAACCTCATCTCAATAACTGTTAGCTAAATAATCAGACGGCAGGTGTTTAGTGAGGTCAACACTTTTCTAACAGTCACATTCTGCTCTAAATGAATACGTGATTTGACCAAACAGACAAATGTTGAAGTCATCTGGAAGTCACAGCAGACTTTTTGACTTGAGGTGAAAAACACACTTTCTTTCTCTTTGCGTTCAGACTGAGCTGCACACGTGCTTCGGTGAATATGCTGTGAACTGCTGATAGAATATCACTCAGATTCCACTTTTGATCACAGAGGGGAGGCAACAATAACACTGAATGAATACAGCCACTAATAACCCGACGCTGGAAACACTCCTCACACAGTTCAGCCGTTTCCACAAGGAAATGGAAGCTTCTCTGAGGCTAACTCTTTTAATAGTGCTGCGATACAAATTGACCACGCCGTAGGAACAGCGACAAAACACATTCCTTCATCAGACTGACAAAAGAGAAAACTGAAACAATCAGCAATGTGCAATATGGAGTTAGCTGCTGCAGGGTTTGTTGAGTTGTTTTTTGGCTGACCTCAAACTAAAAACTCCTACTTGTGAACACACGCCTACCTGCAGCATCTGACTGCATGGCCGATTAACAGCTGTTCTCTTCTGCAGCACAATGCTCAAAAGGATCTTGTGTTTGCTTTGTTTTAGCCGATGATTTAATAAACACTCTTTCCTTATCCTTTCTTTTTTACCCTTGCATTGCATTATCTGATAATTGATATATCTTTCTTTCTTTTTGCTTTATTCTCTCAGCAAAAGCAGTTCAATTATTCAATCTCTTCACTACTGAGAGAGATATCCTATATGCCACAAAGCCTTAACACACACTGTCACAGTTAATGGAAGGAGCAATCAAATATTTTACAGAAAACCAAATATGCAGATGTGTCGGCAGCAATTTAGCCAGACATATTTTAGAGCGAGGGATTCGAGGAGGAGGGGAGAAGAGAAAGTGATAGCAGGAAAAATCGAAGGAGACGTTTGATGAATATTCACCCATTGTTCCTGGGAATGTAAGTCGCCATCTACTTCAGAGGATCGGAAGAGGAAATAAGTCAAGCTCCTCGGAGCGCGGGGTGTGGCACAGCGGCATTAAGTGCCGTAATTAATAGTATTCTCACATTTCTGGAGAAGTTATTAGGGTGCACGGGAGAGAAAGTAGCACCTAAAGAGCCTCTCAAATTGCACTCCAAGATGTGTCACTTCCAGCAGTCGTTTAATAGCTCGTTGGAAACTGTTGACCCCAGTTAACAGAACAAGCCCATTTGAGCTTTTAGTGAATTAGTTCATATTTAAATGGGCTGAATGAAATCCCACTCTCCTGCACACACACACACACACACACATACACACACACACACACACACACACAGGCATCTTAAACCATCTCAAATGTACTTATTATTTGCAGTTTATTATTATAAAAGAATAACTGCATTAACAGATCATTCTGACATTTAACTTTTTCCTTCATCAAATTCACCCACACAAACTTTTCTCTCATATCTACCTGCAGAACATTTAATGTACAGGAAAAATAAAGAAAAGATAATCTTTGATTAGCATCCATTGTTGAAAATAACCTGAAAATATCAGTAAATGTCACATGTAGGGGGGAGAGAAATAATCCCATATAATACACTTGAGGAAATATTTGTCAATCTAAAAATTTCATACGGTAAATGTTAGCGGTGAAACAGTGTGCTGCCAATAGAATCCAATTAAAGAAACCCTCACAATGTTTTTGAGGATTTTCACAGGAATGCCAGCAACTGGAGATATCGGTGCATAAATTAACTGCAGCGGACTTAATTACACAGGAGGAAAGCAAGAGGGAGAGAGAAAGAAGGAGATGTGGGCAAACAGGGAGGAATGGAGGTGTGGAGATTTTTTTTTTTTTTCACCGATAACTCGAAGTTGAAAAAAAATAATAATCTCGGAGACACTCACCCTGCTTCAGGCTCCTCCATCTGTCTCTGCTACACACACACACACACACACACACACACACACACACTCACAGATCTGAACACACACTCTTTATTCGGCCCTGCAGTCCAGCAGAAGCAGGTTGAAGGTGTATCTGCTCGGTTCTGGTCTTCCTTCAGCCTGGAAATGTTCGTTTTGAGAAGCACACACGTACACACACATACTCTCATCTGCTGTCTAAAACCGAGAATGTAAACAGACTTCCAATGTACCTCCTAAATTCCACCTCAGAAGTTTGTACACGGCACAAAAAAGCTGCATTTCCCCTCTGTGAATCAATTCTTTCTTTTCTTTGCTTTTTTTCAGTGTTAGATGAGGGGGGTTTGTTTTATGCTTTGCACATAAATGTGATGCATAGACTCTGCTTGCTCATATCTGCCTGCATTGTATGTGGGCGGGTGTAAATCCTCATCTTCCTGTATATCCATTAGTAATGCAACACTCTAAAAATAAAGTGCGCCCCGGCGTATCAGTGCCTATGAACATGTTGCCTGTGTAATCACATTTTATATACTTCTTTTTTATGTGTTGTGTGGAGAGAGAGAGAGGAGGGGAGTGTTGCAGGTGTCTCGCTGGTGGATTGTGGGAGCTGCAGCTCTGCATGGATGTATAAATGGCGGTGATAGGCCAATTGTGAATGCCGGGATTTTACCTTCTTACCAAAAAACTAACATTATACCAGCAAGATGGGCTGTATTGTGAAAGGTGATATAAGTCCCCTTTTTTATCCCATTTCTCCTCCATCCCTCCATCCTCTCCTCTTACTCTCTGCTGCACTGACACAAATCAGCATGCTTAGAATAAACTGCATAAGTTATCAGCTCCTTGGAAAGCAACGCATAAGGGGAGAGCAGCAGCAGAAAAAAAAAGGAGGAGACAGAGAGGGGAGACTTCTATCACTTAATGAAAAATAGCTTTCCTTTTGGACAGAACTTCATAGGGCTGCAATCAAGCCCTGGCCCCCACTTCTTGACGTGCAATCCAGGCAAATCAAGTCAGCATCTATTAATAATATTTCCCTGGCTCCTTTCATTCCAGCGCGTGTCCTACCACTGTCAACGCTGTGATGGAGCACTGCCTTTATCTCCACCCCGGCCTGCTCTGTCACAGTGATAAACAATTCTAACAAGAATCAGAATAAAGATCTCCCCAGTAGACTCCCGGAGATAGAGGGGGCCCTTTTTTCTCATTTTCTAGACGGCAAAATTTAATCTGGTGCCTCAACCCCCTGCCACCCCCCCACCTCTTTCACACACACATATACCCCACCCATATCCCCCCCCTTTCTTCTCCCCTCCCTCGTTCCTCCTTCTTCCTCCTCTGCCGCCCTCCCCATCTTTCTTTTTTCTCCTCTTCCTCCTTCCTGACGCTTTTTTTTTCCAAGCGTCACATTCAAAGAGATGTAAATTTTCTCAGAGCTGGGACCTGATGGAGTTGGAGCGCAGGGTGAATGTCAAAGGGGGTGGAGAAGTAGAGTGCAGTGGAGGAAATGTGTGTGCGGGGGGGAGTCACTCCTTTACTCATTGGTTGGGATGTATTGTTGGTGGGAAAAGGTGAGGCTTGTGTCCTAACATCCAGGCTGGAAAACTGCAAAGGGAGGAAGTAGCAGCAGCGTCACCAAGCGTTACATTGAGATGGGAGTGAAGCTGCTTTATTCTCCCACTGTCTCAACATTAAGATGGTGAAACTGAGGGAGGTGATGACATTCTAAATATATCTATTCAAATAGTCCAATTCAAAAACAGATTCCAAGTCATTACACATGCTTTTATAAATGATGGCTTTAGCTGCACTAATCAATATTTTCTATAGAAACAATTAATCAAATGACCGCTCACCGTTTTGGCCCACAGCTTTGATGTTTTGGTTCAGTCTCACTGCTCGCATTAACTAGCAGCACACAGTTCGGCAAGAAACACCAACAAACAAATAAATGCAAAAAAAACGTAATGTGTCAAAAAACCCCGCGACAAACAGATATAAGCTGCTTTAAAGACTGACCATTGAGCTAACCTTACAGGAAAGTTGAGAAGCTGAATACTCTCATGTCTGTGTGGTAAGAAGGTAGCTAGGACTTGTTTAACCTAGCTTAGCATAAAGACTGGAGGCAGGGAAACAGCTGGCTCTGTCCTAAGCTCAAGAAATCTGTCTTATTTACATGATGCATCTCAGAGATGACCTGCTGTGTATATATTTTTAATGAAAAACACTTTATCCTCTGGTTATCATGGTTTGCTTAATCCAATCAATGAGCACATGCATTGGTGTTTGGTACGGAGACAATGGCGCTTACTGAGCTGTAGAGGTGTTGAAAGGTGTTTTGTTTTTGACGGAGTAAGGCTAGCTGTTTCCCCCTGATGACAGTCTTTATGCTAAGCTAGGCTAACTATGACCCAGCTCATTTACCAGAATACTCAACTATTTATAAAGTTTCAGATCATTTTAATTGGGAGTAACTGTTTCACATTTATATTTTAACTCTGTGCAGAGTTGAACGAGGATTAGAGCAGGATGAAGCTTGATAAGGAAGCAGACCAAGGAGACCTGGAGCACAGGTGACAGTCAGAGAGGCCCTTTCTGGCTCATCACCTCAGACAGGACCTGACAGCTGGGAATGGACTGCAGTCGATGAGGTGAAAGGCATTGATCAGACTGGCCGCTGTGAAAAGCCTGCAGGTCAGCAGGACACTCCACAACTCCAGGATGAAGCAAAGCTGTTATTCCAATATCCAACTTTGTAAAGTGGTCTGTCCTCATTGAATTATATGATCAATTTTAAACATGAATGCTCTTTACAACATTACTTAACATGTGGTGGTGTACAGTTAAATATCACATTCATTTTTTCACCATTTTCAGTGCACTCTTCAGTGATCACTTGTCAATGAAATAGCAGCTGGTAGTAGAGCAGACTTTAAAGGGTTTAAAAATGTGCCCCGCATCACTCTACTTTTGAATGGTAAACGGTAAATGGTAAATGGCAGTCGATTTACCATTGAAAAGTAGAGCGATGCGGGCAATTTAAATAGCGCTTTTCCAATCTTTGCTTTACAACACATGTGAGCATTCACACAGAGCTACCGTATATACAAAGTGCCACCTGCTCATCAGTAGTGATACACATTCACACACACCGTTGGCCATTGGCAGCAATTTGGGGTTCAGTATCTTGCCCAAGAACACATTGAGATGCTGACCGCGGGGCCGGGGATCGGTCAGCTGGGATGGCAGCGTACTTTTGTCGTGTTGAGGCTAGTTCGGCTAACGACGCTATGCTATTAGCGATTACTGATTATCACTGTCTGTACTGGTTGTGACACATGTTGAGCAGCACCAACCACTTCCATTTTTTTCGGTTATTTTCCTTGTTTACAGCTCCTATAACAGAAGAAATGCCCTGTTTTTATCAGATAGAATACTTCAGACTCACTATGTATGATTGTTGTTAAAAAAGTTGAGTGATCAAAAATAAAAAAATTGAAGGTGGCATTCAGCAATGTCTCTTCATTCCAAACAAACCATGCAACAACAAAATAATCTTAAAAATAAATATCCATATTTGTGATCGTTGTGTTTTTTTCATGCAGAACTCAAGGAGAATTTTTTTTTTGTTGTTAAAATTTGAGGTTAAAGATATTGGATTGGGATTGAGAAATATGCTAGAGTTGCGTGAATGTATAATATTTTGTTTACTGATAAAATCACAGTGTTGGCATTGTATTATGGGTGTTGGAATATACTGCATAAACATTAAAACCACTTTATATAGGATTTTAAAATTTCTAATTTACTGACACTACGAGTAACATAAACTATATATATTTAGAAATATTCACCTGGATTTTCCTATTTTGTAATAAACAAAAGTTTACAGCATCAGAATGATTTTAAATACACTATAAAATGTTGAATGTGGATTTTACAGTAGAAAATGTTTGATGGTGTAACTGACACTCACATGATTGACTTGAGCATCTTTGTCAGTTTCAGTTCTGGTTAAAGCTTGCCATTAATGACCTCTCAATTACTATCTAATAATATAATATATCATAAAGAGTAAGCGGCCTGTTGTAGACAGAAATCCTATTTTACAGGATCAATCCTGGGTTTGAAACCCCTGGCACAGCTGTCACTCATTTTCCTTTTTGTTCTTTTACCCTGAACTACTGTTAACTCTCTGTGTACTGTACCTGCTCCAGAATCAATTTGCCCCTCAATAGGATCCAATGCTGCTTCATCCTCCTGAACAGGATGAGGCAGAACTATCAAGAATGGCAAAAAAGGAAGGCCTGGTAAAGAATGGATTACACGTGAACAGATCTATGGCGGGCAGAGTGAAAGATAAAGAGTGAGGGAATAGGAGAGAGAGTCAGAAGAGGACAGTGGAACAACCAGGGAGGGAGGAGAAAGGAAAAGGCTACTCAACTCAAAGGACAGGTGGGAGATGAGTCTGCTGAGGGAGGAGCAGTAAATAAAAGAGGTGACTGTGCCGAGGGCGGAGGAGGAGTCTGCTGTAACGGAGGGAGGAGAAGGAGAAAAGGACGTGGGAGGGGGACTGCCCACCTATCCATCCCTCTTCCTCCCTCCATCCCAAGTCTATCTCTCCCCCCAATCCCTTTTCTTGACAGCTTCACCCTTCGGATCAGTAGAGCTGGGGATCGTGCATCTAATCCGTTCCCTGATGCATTTTTAATTGTGCGGGAGAGCAGAGGAGGATGGGATGGGATGGGGCTGAGGTGGTGGGTGTCACAGCGGGGAGGGTGGGCTCACCTCCCTGGTGTAATACGTGTCAGTGAAGTTAGACTGGTGACAAATCAGCCCATACAGATCAGCTCAGGGTGGATGTGATAAAAATACAATGACTTCTTCCTGCACTTTTTGATACAGAAGACATGTTCGGCATATAGTTTAACAGATTGTGTTGACCCTGGCACTATAGTCCGACAGAAATCCCACATGAGGAAGTTATATCACCAGTGACTACACCCATGGGATTGAAAGAACATGGTTTGGGTTAAGATTAGAGATGTTCTAATTCACTTTATACCAATTCCAATACTGGGTAACGAACCTATACAAGTGCTCTTTTAACAAAATTGTATACTCACTGCTTGAAAGTCATTGGGCTGGTTGTTATGTGTGGTAACATTAAGACAGGACTTGCTGTGGCACTAAACACTGAATTGGTGGCAGAATACTAAGAACTTGGTCTGGCAACACGTCTTAACTTGGTCTGTAACCACAACTACATTAATCCAGCGGATTGGACCATGTGTGCCTAGTTAAAATAACAACTTTGTTAAATTTAGGGTACCTTTGTCGTTATGGTTAAAAGAGGAACTACTTGGTAAAGTGGTAGAAACCATGGTAATGGTTAAAAACAACGTTGACTGTTGGTAGTGTGATGTCTTGAGAGGTTGGGAGCTTTCCTCTGGCAGGTCTGGAGGTGTGGGTGCAGGAAATGAAGACAGCCAAAACGTAGTTGTCAAACTTAAATCCAGTGTATTTAGTTCTTATACAGGTTAACTTATTTCTTACAGACAAACAAAAAAAATATTCAATTCAAAAACCTCTAGTTGTATTCTCTTCACCTCAGGCATTGTCTCTTCCTCTCCACTGTCTCCTTCCCCCCCTTTTAGCTGCTGTACTAGGGCAATCAGCTGATATGGTACAGCTGGGCAACAACTTGTAATCCCTACTGCATCCACCTGGAGGGAATGTATCTCCCATCTATGACCCTGCCTCTCATGACATCACAGTAGGAAAGCTACTTCCACATTTGCTTGTGACAAACCACTGATAAACAACTAAAGATGTTGCTTTTCTTCAGGTCCTTATTGCTTTTTGCTTATTGTTTGACTTTGGAGTATCAATGTTGCTGTGTTCAGCCATTACCTCCTGTAGTACAATGTTATCATTACTAAATGGAAAAATAATAGCCAAAATAACGCAGCATTTGCACAAGAAAAGTGAATTATCTTTTGAATTAAATTATATGTTTTCTCATGCTTTTGTTTACTGTATGGTATATACAAATGATGTTTTATCTTGCTAATTAGTTTTTTAATAAAATTTCAATGACGTTTTTATCTGATCTAAATTGTCAGGTTGATAGAATCCTAACATATTATCAATGCGGACACCAATTCTACCCCCCAGTCATTTACTGGGAATATAAAACTAATCAGAGTTACGAAATATCCTTTTCCCCCGGACGTTACAACAGGACACAAAGATAAGAGCCTGGAAGCCCTCTGGGGAAACTTTCCAAGCTTTTAAAGTGGCAAAATTATAACCATGGAAATGTCCAATTCAGATTGAAAAAGCTCAGTTTCAGTGAGTTTACATAAAAGCTGGAGGGATATAAATGGCCTGACTCTGAAAAGACAAATAGGCAATCCACAATTAAGTGAAAAAGACACGAGATGCCTCACAAAAGGCAGAAAAAAACGATATGATGGCCATTAAGAATTGTACGCTCTTTGAAAAGACATCCTGTCTAAGTGCCTCTTTCCTTTCCTTGATGCACCAAGTTGAATGGAAGTTCAAATTGTGGACTTAGACAATAGTTTACAGTGTGAACATTCATCTGTGAGAGTCTCACAGAAGCTGTACAGAATGAGAAAAATGCTTCACAATTCTCAAGTGAAGTGCTGGTGCAGGTAATTTTAACCACCAAGGAAAGTGTATAATGGAGAATGCTTTTTTCTTCAGCCAAGCCAACAATTCCTGTTCATGATATGAACTTCCTGTATACGAGCTGAGACACCTGTTTCCTTATCTTCTTCATGGTTTGGGGGTTGTGGGAGCTGGTGACGCAAACTTTAATCTCTCTTCCTTTCACCCTCTCTACTTCCTGTAGCTAGAAATATTACTTTTCTCTAGATTACACTAAGAGTTTTTATATATTTGAGTGCATAGTACAAATATGTTTTAAATATGTTTAATTCCACATCATGTATCAAAATATCTACATCTTCATATCATTAATATCTACTCACATTTCACACACTGTGTTAATGCATCGGAAAACAAGTGTATTTCTCCAAACAAAAGCCGTTGCCTGTGTGACATATTTCATTAGTTTCCACTCTGCAAATTACTGATCAACTTTCTAAACTTTGAGCTTGATCTGCTACCAGGCAATTTACAGAGGTATCCATAAACTGAGCTAAAGCGGATTTTCAGAAAGATACGCGCTTCATTCCACAATGCCAAGCGACCAAATAGGTAAACAAGGGTGTGTGTGTGTGTGTGTGTGTGTGTGTGTGTGTGTGTATGTGTGTGTGTGTGCCTGTGTGCATGTTGGAAATAACACCTTGGGAATGGTCTGCGGTTCAATGTTCCCTCATGAAATATGATTTTATAAATCCTTCCAAAAAATTATAATAACCCAGATAAGCTCAGGGCTTAAGTGATCCGCAGAATCAGTGGTTTGAGAGTTTAACATCAGTACCTCCGGAGGTAATTCTGATGCAAATGTCTGTGAAGACGCATAGATAAATGCCTTTGGCTGGTGAATGAGGTCCAGGTGGGAGTGTGCTTTATATGTTTCAGAGAGTGAAAGGAAGAAAAAAGAACAGAACAGACTCTGTGTGGTGGAGGAAAAAAAAATTCAACAAATCCTAAACAAAATTCCGATGGCAGCAGTGCTGACTCGCCTCTTAGTGCATTGTGACGGGCTTTGCTCTATTTCATGTGGGTATCATCCCTGGTCCTCATCCCTCTCTCCCTCCCGTCTTACCTCTCTATCACCCATTCACTCGACTCCTCTATCAGTTAGCTTATAAACCAGCCGCTATTCCAGGCAGTGATTAGCCCTGCTACTCCTCATCTTTCACTCAAATGACTTATTTTGACCATTTCCACCGTAGAACGGATGCAACACAGCAAAAAGGGAGTGGAAAAATAAGAAGCAACAAGGAGAAAAAAATAAATAAACATGTAGTCTACTGCATGAAGTCGACGTGTATTAAAGGATTACTTTGACATTTTGAATTTTAGTCTGTTATTTTTCTTTGCTAAGACTTGGTGATGCTTTCTTGTATTGCTTAGCTTGTTTATTTAGCTAGCCACAAGCTTATATTCTACTTTATTGTAATGCAAAGCCAGAACAGTATTAAACCTTCTATCTGCCTATTAACTACTTTCCTTTAGCAGTTCAAAGGAATAGTTCAACATTTGGAAAATACTCTTTTTGGCTGTCTTTAAGAGAGTGAGATAAAAAGATTGTTATCAATCTCATGTTGTTACAGAGTTGAAGTCGGGACATGGTTAACCTAGTTTAGCAAAAAGACAGCAGACAGGAGGAAACAGCTACCCTGACCATGTCCATATTGAATAAATATACCTACCAATTCCAAAGGTCACTAATTTGTTTTCAGTGATGACTCGTCTGTCTGCAGTCCTTATGATGAGACAGGTTTACCATTTCCTGACTCCAGTTCTGTTTACTAAACATTAAAAAAATGTCAATCGTTTAATCTCACTCAAAAAGCAAGGAAATAAACGTATTTCTGATTCTGATATTTAATATTTAATTTTATTTAATGATATGTTCACATGACAAACTTACCATCTTATGCCTCCCAAGACTATTGGGCCTAAATCCCATATCCATATCCAAACAGAGACTAGCCAAGGGGCTTTGTAAAGGAATCTCATGGGCCTGTGAGTAAGCAACCCAGGACCTATCAACAGTCCATTTGAACACACTCCACTAAGTCTTTTTGGTAGAACAACAGTGGAAGCTTGGTCCACACCTGGCCTTATTATCTCCTAGACATTTTCATTTCTAATTGTTATAGACGCTATAGTTGGGTAGTGCTGCTCTCTGCTTTGGACGAGGCAGGTTCCAGTAAACATTGCCCAAGCCATCCCAAGCTGTGTGTTACAAATCAGTGCTTCTCTTACGCAATTTGGGAAAACATGGATGTCCTTGAGGGGCTGTGAGCAGAGTTGCCGCTAGTGTTTGCTTAGCTTCAGCCTCAGCAGGAGGATCTTACCAGGAGCCAAATGACGCTTCCTTGGACAAGGTGAGCAAAATGTATAAAAACATACATTTACAATATAAAGCAGTTTCACATTACAAATCAGTGTTTCTCCAACACAGTCCGGCAGACATAGTATGGAGGGGCTTTGAGCTAATTGCTAATGTTTGCTCAGCTTGTTTCTCTGATAACTTAAGATCCAGACGTTCATGAGGTTTTTACCAGGAACCTCCTGTCCAAAATAAACAGACCCGCTGATTAACACCAGTTGTGAGACATAGATACATAGGTAGTTGATAGTTTCTTTGGTACAGCATGGTAGTTCACTACCAGTGCAAAGAAAAAAACTAAAGACAGACACCATAACTAGTAAAAAAAAACACACACAAAAAGGAAACAACATAAATGTGAAAACATGTACAGAGAAATTATATTATATATATGATATATATGATATATCTATATATTTATATGATAGGATATTATATATATACAGATAATGAGTTCAGTCCAGTGCATGTTAGCAGTCCAGGTAGCTGTTGTAAGGGGGGTTGAATGTGGTTAAAAGTGGTTGAATTATTAAGCAGTTTTGTGTTTAAAAATTCTCGAACACTGTTTGTACTCTTGCTCGGCTTGTTTCTCTGATAATTTAAGACCAGACGTAATGACTAAATTCAACATCCGGTTAAAATGTGTTGTTAAAAATGACCAAGATCTAAAAAGTGTATCAAAACACTGCATTAAAAGTCAATGTATGACTTCTGACAATCACAACTCTGGATGGGAGAGGGTGCCTCTTCAGCCCACCAAACTATGGATTGGCTTCTGGCTACATCACTTTCAGCTGTTATCTCATTGGTTACACTTTAAAAGGTCAGCGAGCGCAGTACTCCGTGGCTATTTCGAGCGGTAGGCCACGCCACACAGATGTCTTCAGAACAAAGATTATAACATTGGTGTGCCGGATCCATTTTGTCCTTATCACGGTCATATCATGCTCGCTGCTCTGATGACAGTAAATAGACATGGTTGAGAGGAGAACCCCACCAATATGATTAGTACAGGGCCAAAGATGAAACAGAATAACAGCATTCTCATCATCCAGTGTGCTGGAGGATGCACTTTACTTACTTACTACTTTATCTTACTATGTTAAAATACTTATTGTTCACCATCTACATTTGATATGATTATGGAGAAAAAGGACCCAGCAGTAACATTTACAAAGCATTTATACATTTATATGGCCTTTCATGGCCAGTAGAGAACACAAGCTAATAAGAGCCCATTTTAGCCATGTTCAATGGAATGTAACTGGAGCATTTACAACATAGAGCGCTGTGATCTGTTCATGGAGTCATTTGTGTGTGCAGTGTTAATTACCAGCACATACAGACCCTAATGTCTTTCAAATTAACTCCCCAATACTCCCTTCTTTTAAATCTGGGACTCTAATGAATGGTGAAATTGAAAATCCCCATATTGATGTCATCTTTTGTCAATGTGATACACTGATAATTCTTTCTACCTATTATTAACTGTGCCTTGCCTTTAAAAGTGAAATCCCCCCCTGCTGTTTCAGTTTTCCTTTAAAAGGCCACCACTAGCCATTTTAAGCACATACTAATAAGTGCCTTGAGAAACCCAGGCCTTGGTATCAATTAGCACCTGAATAGGGGACTGCGGGTGGATTTAATGGGAGCTGTTAGTCCGCCAGCAGATTGTAAGTGCTACATAAAACTCAACACGGTTCCTACAGTAAGTGCCTGGCCAACCATGTTTTTTTTTACCGATCTACTAGACTGAAGGCTTTTGTTTCATATCTGTCAGCTTTTGACCAGCTAATGGAGCAGGTTTCACAGCCTGGCATGAGCCATCACTCAGCTAGAACAGGAAATTAAAAGACAAATAATTATTCTAATGTGCGAGAATTATTCAGAAATCATTTGGACAGGGGAAACCTTGACATTTTGAGTTTTATAGCATATATGCATTTTTAGAACATTGACCAGATAACAGATGGAAATCATTGGGTTTGTCTAGAGAACCTGGTCTGATGGAACAAGCCAATACACACTCTGTACACTAGTTAATCATTTTTTAAAGGACAGAAGAAAGTAAATAGTTTGCATACATTACTTTAAACATTGATAACCTAACATCAATAATATTTTATATAATGGAATAATACCAGCCACATAGTTAAAATATTAACAAACTTTATGGAAGAAGAAACCTCAGGGAGAGCAACTGAGGAGGGATCCCTCTCCCAGGACGGACAGATGTGCAATAGATGTCATGTGTACAGGATGAACAACATAGTACAAATACAACATTTGACAGAAGTTATAATTATATATATTGTATATTATATATATATTTTATATATATTTTATATATATATAGATGTTTATATATAAAAAATATATATATAAAAAAAATAATATATATATATATATATAAAATATGTAAAAAAAATATATATAATATATATATATTATATATATATTTTATATATATATATATATATATATATGTATATATTTTATATATATATATATATTTTATATATATATATCTTATATATATATTTTATATATATGTTATATATATATATATGTATTTTATATATATATATTGTATATATATATTTTTTTATATATATTTATATATATATATAAAATACATATAATATATATATATATATAAAATATATATATATATAAAAATATATGTATATAATAATATATATATATTTTTTAATCTTTATTTGTCCAAAGTATGACGAAAGATAAATGAGTACACAGAGGTACTGTATATGCTGCATGTGTTTGTAAAGCCTTAAATTATACGGGAGCATAAGCCCAAAGCACAATGCGAGCTTAGGATGTGTACGCATGTACACTTTGTGGTGCTCTACTACGTGTAAATGGACACAGATATTAGCAGGGGAACTCATACATGAGAAGATTCCGAGCAGCGGTGGCATCTCTTCACAGTCTTCATCTGAGCGCTCCGGAGGGAACGTGTCCCAGCCTGAGGGATGAGGAATGGCCTTAATGAAGTCGGACAAGCCGGAATACATGCATAAGAAAGATTTTAAATATTGATATGATGTCACTACGCAGCTGCATACACGGGTTACACTGGATCAGTTAGCTCTTGATGGCCCTCGTCTAATACAGCAGCACAAGGGGGATGATTAGGCTCATCAGAGGTGATTGTGTATTCTGTGGGAGGTGCAAACACAACGCACGCACAATTTGAATCAAAGGGGCCTCCTGTCTTTCTGTGCAGCTCCAATAGACTGCTGTGCTATCAATTTATTTTCAGACTGTAAATTATTCACAGGCTCATGTAATTAACAGCTAGTGAATTTATATCATACGGCTATTCAAAGTATTAATGGGCTTTTATTAAAGAGCTTCATCAAGGTACAGGAGGCCTTTCAGGGGCCTGGAATAAATGGTGCTGTAATTGTTCAAAGAAGAAGACGTGTGTCGTGGCGTGAATGGATGGGATCAATTTGGAGAAGTATTCCTTTCACGAGGGCAGAGCTGTTAGCATAGGGTGCTCAATTAGCACAACAAAATCAAACAAATCACAAACCAAACTACACAAACGGACCCGAATGTTATGCATGAAAGACATCAGAAGTCCCACAACAGGCCAACAGAGGAGATAAAGCAGATCTGAGAATGTGGGGCAAGTAAGGAAAGGCTAGAGGGTTAAAAAGAGGGTTGTGTTCAACATAACATAAACATGAGGGACACACAAGTTTCCATGCCATTCCGAGGGCAGCACAGCATTTACTTTGAACCATCGCAGTTAAAACAAATCTTGAGGTCAAACTCCAGGCCCATTCGCTCAGGCGCGGGTCAAAGTTAAATCATTCAGCTATCCAGGGACTTCGTAGACGGACCAGATCAAGAAAGTCGAGTGATGCCAGTAACACACCAGAGACCAAGCAGTATCCACTCCACAAGACTGTAAACACCAACCATTTTCAAGCCACATACACTTGTTTATTTAAATACCAGCGACCAGCACTGATGTTGTAAAAAAACTGAAGAAAACATATTTCTCACACTGCATCTCGACATGAGGGTAAAGAAAGTGAAATGCCCAGAGTCTTGGCTGAACTTTGAAGTTACTGATTAGTAAGTCACTTTGAATTTGATGGTATTTATAGTCTTTGGGAAACCATAGTGTTGCATGAGATGTAAGACAACAAACAGCTCAGTGAGCTGCCTTCCCTGATCCAGAACCGTCTTACCTCTTGTCTTGGTTCTGGGTGGCCATCGTCCAGAACCCATACACTCAGTGAATTATGAAGTTGATTTTAGCAAATATGTGAAACAGATGAACTCACCAGATGGTATGCAGTCCACTTAATGACTTTATGGTGGAAAAAACAATGAGAGATGCGGGCGTAATAAGACAAAACTTAGAACCTGGAGCCACACTACCATCTCTGTGAGTCAGGCCCAGCACTGCTGCTCACAGTGACAATGCTAATACCAATGCCAACCTCATGGTGGCTTTAGAGGAAAGGTCAGAGGTCCACCAAAGATCCATCCTCTGGGGACCTTGATTGTCTGAACCAAATCTCAGGGCAATTCATGCAATAGAAGTTTCAGTCTGAACCAAAGTGGTGGAATTACCCACCGACTTCAAAGCCAGGTTGCTAGCCTGGCCCAAAATGATTAATTTGACCACTTCCTCTTCTGCAACAGCTACAGTTTAATGTGATATATTCTGAAGTTTTCTTTCCTTAACATCAATACAAAACAAGTACATTGTTCCTCACTCTGTCTGCAGTGTTTCTCACAGTGGCTGGAACCTATATTAAAGCCAAACTACTGAAAAACTATTCTTAATAGAGCTTCTGGTCTGGCTATGGAAGTGTTGAGTAAATAATACTTTTTGTTATATTGCACCCTCCGGAAATCGTTTTTCTCCAGCTTATCAGTCGATAAGATTTACCTACCAACTGATCAATTCATATTTTCAACATTCTTCCCTTAACATATTTTACGAGACGCAGACTAACTAAAATGTTCTGGTTCAGGGAGCCAATCCAGGCCCGGGATACACAGTATGATAGTGGTGGACGAGATATCTCCATGTGAGTGGAGAGAAGATAGACCATGACTTGTTACTGTTTCTTTTCTTCAGTCACATACTTCCTCCAAAGGTTTCCATTCTGCAACCTTTAGTCCACAGACTCCTGGGTGACAGGGAAAGTGGAGATCATTACATGCATGTAGAAAATGATGGCTTTTATCCTACATACAGAGCTCATGTATGTTCAGGGCTTATGGGATGTCACATAGAGCCCATTTCAATTTCTGGCTCCCATGGCTGCTCGCCTCCTAGGCCGCCCAGCGCACCAGTCTGCCTTAATAATCCCAACCGAGGAGTCCATTTCAGTCAGTGCATCTCCGCTGTTCCTTTACACTGCACTTGCCCCCCCCCCCCCCCCCCCCCCTCCGTTCCCAGGCATAGCCAGGGTTAACATGCTAATTTAATTTTATGAGCTCTGACGGAGCCCACTCTCCAACACTTACATCTGTTCAACAATTATTAGACCATTTCTTTGCTATAAAAAATTCAACACCCCCGAGTGTCACACAGGCAAGACCTGGAAATTTATGCAGTGAATAGAATAGGTTAATTTCTCAAAGGGAAAAAAGAATGGGCTAAAAACAGAGATTTGCTTTGAGATTTTGCATTTAAATGAGCCTTTTTTGGATGATTAGTCTTGGCAGGCTGAGATACAAACACATCTCGGCTGTCTGACCACTAAAATGTCACATATTGAGCTGAAACCTTTTTAATACTGCACTTTCTGACTGTATGGTACAATAACTTAAGTTCAAATGGTATACCTATTCTAACTAGGAAGACAAATAACATATATAACTTAGCAATAATTAAGTAATAACTGGATAAGCAGACAGACAGTCAGAGGCCAGCTGGGGAGGACGGTACATGTAGCAGCTGAATGGGCAGATATATTTTGAACTATTGAATGTTGAATTTACATCTTTCATTTATCAATGTTGCCGTGTGATTGCCTTATGTGTGTTGTTTACAAAGACCTCATCTCAACTTTATGACACTTTGTATGCATGTCAATGAAGTGGCCCATAAAGGGAAAAAAGATTAACACAGTTGTAAGTAAAAGTATAAGCAGAAAAGTACCGAAAGTAATAATACTTGTTATGCACAATAGCCCCATTTAGGGTGTTATATTCTATATAGTGTACATTATAATATTTGATTATTATTACTGATGCATCAACATTTAAGTATTGCAGCAGTTTTAGGTTGAGCTTATTTGAACTTCCTTTTACTAAAGCTGGATATTCAAATCCATTGGTTCTCTGACTGTTTCCTGTCGGGGCTTTCGGGACAGACAGCTGACAGACGATTAAGACGATACACCAGAAAGACTGATGCATCAGAGCATCACCTGTTTCTCTTTTCTTGTCAACAATCTTAGTTCCACTCCACATGTATTGCCTTTACATGTGAAGGAACTCAGACACAAGAATGGGGAACTCAAAAGCACAACTCCGAAACGGATGTAAAGTAACAAACTAAAATACTATAACAAAGTACGAAATAATAGCGCTCACAAGGAGGAATTGCAAACAAAGTATCAAATAAACTATCACTCACAAGGAGGAGAACAAAGTACTAAACAAAAGATCACTCTCTAAGAGGATATCCAAAAATCTAAATACAAAACAAAGACTCTCAAAATGAGGCACATGGAAAAAGCTAAACCTGACAAAACCTGACCTGATCACTGGACGAGACTCACGACACATGAACAAGTACGAATTGACACAAGACAGGGGGGGGACAGGACTATTTAAACATGAGGTGGACACAATCAGGGGTGGGGCAGACAATTACACCAAGGAAGGAAGTAAAACAAGACATGACACAAGGGGAAGGGAACATTTCAAAACAAAACAGGAAGTGCAAGACGAGACTGGACATGAGTGAATCTAACAAAGTGCACATGACTACAGACTAACATGAAACTAAACAAAGCCTGACCTAAACACTAACCATGAATACAGTTAACAAAACTGACCAGACACAACATTGCATGCCTTTAAATGTGTCATATTTTATAAACTGATCATATACATTATGAGTAAAATATGTATGTATGCAAAGTAACCAGTGTGAGCAACTATCAAATAAAAATGGTGAGGTAGAAAGCAACATAATAAAGAAATACTTAAGTAAAGACCCTCAACATTGTATTTAAGTGCATCTCAAACACGAGAGACTTTGTTCTGAGTGAACAAATATTCTTATTGAAATGTGCTTTGTGACATCATATGTGTTAAAGGGGTGGTGTAGAATAGGAATATGGGGTCGAGACACTGGTGGTGATGAGGAGGGGACTTCTGATGAGCTCCACCTGCACTGGATCTGATGATTGGAGGTGAACGGGTGGAGGAGGGCCGCAGCCATATCACCTGAAATGTCAGCTGACGGCAGCAGACAGGAGAACAGATTTAAAGTCTGACAGCAGCGACATGATTGGCTGGTGGAGATGGTGGCAACATCTACCGTAATTTCCGGACTATAAACCGCGACTTTTTCCCCATTTTTCGACCCTGCGGCTTATATAACGGTGCGGCTTATCTATGGATTTTTACAGCTAACGGCCACTAGGGGAATTCCTAAATCTATGGATTTTACAGGTTACAGTCCACCGGATGCCGGAAAAGAGCGCGCAAAAGTAGCGAGTGGTACGAGAGACAGACGGACATTACGAGAGCGAGACAGTTTGTGAGACACCCTCATTGTGGAAAAAAAACGTAGAAATGCATATATATTTATTTCGAGGAGTCTAATTTTGTTAAATATGCTTTTATGTTGATACTCCTGAAACCAGCACTTTCTGGGGGTTCGCGCCACTTTTTCGGGAGACGGAAAGAAGGATACGCTGAAGAGAGGGGCGCATGTCCAAAAACCCCGACTGTGGAGTTACCGTATGATGATGACTTTCTTGTGTTTCTTCTGTTTCAACGGTAATTTATGGACAAATTAAGAAAAACACCAACGGTCAGAGACAATAAATGCTGATTGAACAGGCAGAAGTTCTCCATCGTTATTTCCTGGTTCTACACAACACAACGCATCGTGGTGTCAGCTACAGACCGGCTACATACACATCAGTCAATTTAGCGTCTGCGGCTTATAGTCAGGTGCGGCTTATAGTCCGAAAATTACGGTAGTTGGTTAACTAAAAGAGTGGACGCCCATCATGAGCTGAAGAGAAGCAGCTGGAGGAGTGAGACTCAAATATGTCTATTTCTACTTTTTGTGTTCAAAAACACTATAAGAAATGACAAGATACTGTTGAAAAGTAATACACATTCCCAGAATGTGATGGGAGATACTGCACTAGTTTCACAGACAGTAAGGAAGTAATCGTGATTGTTTATTTATGTGTGAAAAAGTCATTGTGATTCATCCATCCATCCATCCATCGTCTACCGCTTATCCGGGATCGGGTCGCGGGGGCAGCAGCTCCAGTAAGGAACCCCAATCTTCCCTTCTCCGGGCCACATCCTCCAGCTCCGACTGGGGGATCCTGAGGCGTTCCCAGGCCAGTGAGGAGATATAATCTCTCCACCGAGTCCTGGGTCTTCCCCGGGGTCTCCTCCCAGCTGGACGTGCCTGGAACACCTCCCTAGGGAGGCGCCCAGGTGGCATCCTTACTAGATGCCCGAACCACCTCAACTGGCTCCTTTCAACGTAAAGGAGCAGCGGCTCTACTCCGAGTCTCTCACGGATGGCTGAGCTTCTCACCCTATCTCTAAGGGAGACGCCAGCCACCCGTCTGAGAAAACCCATTTCGGCCGCTTGTACCCGTGATCTCGTTCTTTCGGTCATGACCCAGCCTTCATGACCATAGGTGAGGGTAGGAGCGAAGATCGACCGGTATATTGAGAGCTTTGCCTTCTGGCTCAGCTCTCTTTTCGTCACAACGGTGCGGTAAAGTGACTGTAATACCGCCCCCGCTGCGCCGATTCTCCGGCCAATCTCTCGCTCCATTGTCCCCTCACTCGCGAACAAGACCCCGAGGTACTTGAACTCCTTCACTTGGGGTAATGGCTCATTCCCTACCCGGAGTAGGCAATCCACCGGTTTCCTGCTGAGAGCCATGGCCTCAGATTTGGAGGTGCTGATCCTCATCCCAACCGCTGCACACTCGGCTGCGAACCGATCCAGTGAGTGTTGAAGGTCACAGACCGATGATGCCATAAGGACCACATCATCTGCAAAGAGCAGCGATGAGATCCTCAGGTCACCGAACTGCAACCCCTCTCCTCCACGACTACGCCTCGATATCCTATCCATGAACATCACGAACAGGATTGGTGATAAAGCGCAGCCCTGGCGGAGGCCAACATTCACGGGAAACGAGTCCGACTTACTGCCGAGTATCCGGACACAACTCTCGCTTTGGGCGTACAGGGATTGGATGGCCCTCAAAAGTGACCCCCTCACCCCATACTCCCGCAGCACCTCCCACAGTATCACCCGGGGGACCCGGTCATACGCCTTCTCCAGATCCACAAAACACATGTAGACCGGATGGGCGTACTCCCAGGCCCCCTCCAGGATCCTTGCAAGAGTAAAGAGTTGGTCTGTTGTTCCACGACCAGGACGGAATCCGCATTGTTCCTCTTCAATCAGAGGTTCGACTACCGGCCGAACCCTCCTTTCCAGTACCTTGGAGTAGACTTTACCAGGGAGGCTGAGAAGTGTGATACCCCTGTAGTTGGCACACACTCTCTGGTCCCCCTTTTTAAATAGGGGAACCACCACCCCGGTCTGCCAACCCCTAGGCACTGTCCCAGACTTCCACGCAATGTTGACGAGGCGTGTCAACCAAGACAGCCCCTCAACACCCAAAGCCTTCAGCATTTCTGGACGGATCTCATCAACCCCTGCGGCTTTGCCACTGTGGAGTTGTTTGACTACCTCAGTGACTTCCATCAGGGAAATTGACGATGATCCCCCATCAGCTTCCAGCTCTGCCTCAACCATAGAGGGCGTGTTAGTCGGATTCAGGAGTTCCTCAAAGTGCTCCTTCCAGCGGCCGATAACCTTCTCAGTTGAAGTCAGCAGGGTCCCACCCTTGCTGTACACAGCTTGGATGGTTCCTCGCTTCCCCCTCCTGAGGTGCCGGATGGTTTTCCAGAAGCACCTTGGTGCCGACCGAAAGTCCTTCTCCATAGCTTCTCCGAACTTCTCCCACACCCGCTGCTTTGCCTCTGACACGGCAGAAGCTGCCGCCCTTCTAGTCCTTCGATACCCTGCAACTGTTTCCGGAGTCCTCCCGGATAACATAACCCGGAAGGACTCCTTCTTCAGTCGGACGGCTTCCCTGACCACCGGGGTCCACCACGGTGTTCGAGGGTTACCGCCCCTTGAGGCACCTAAGACCTTGAGACCACAGCTCATCACTCAGGTTCAATGCCCCCAACCTCCACAGGGATGGCTGAAAAGCTCCGCCGGAGGTGTGAGTTAAAGATCCCCAGGACAGGGGCTTCCTCCAGACGTTCCCAGTTCACCCGCACTACCCGTTTGGGTTTACCAGGTCTGTCCAGAGTCTTCCCCCACCCCTTGATCCAACTCACCACCAGATGGTGATCAGTCGACAGCTCCGCCCCTCTCTTCACCCGAGTGTCCAAAACATGCGGCCTCAGATCAGATGATACGATTACGAAATCGATCATTGACCTTTGGCCTAGGGTGCTCTGGTACCACGTGCACTTATGAGCATCCTTATGTTCGAACATGGTGTTTGTTATGGCCATTCCATGACTAGCACAGAAGTCCAACAACAAACGACCGTTCGGGTTTAGATCAGGGAGGCCCTTCCTCCCAATCACGCCTCTCCAGGTGTCTCCATCAGTTTCCCACGTGTGCGTTGAAGTCTCCCAGCAAGACTACGGAGTCCCCTACTGGAGCCACCTGCAGGGCTCCATTCAGGGTCTCCAAGAAGGCCGAATACTCAGAACTGCGGTTTGGGGCATAGGCACAAACAACAGTCAGAGTTTTCCCCCCCATAACCCGAAGGCGTAGGGAGGCGACCCTCTCGTCCACCGGGATAAACTCCAACGTGGCGGCGCTCAGCCGGGGGCTAGTGAGTATCCCCACCCCGGCCCGAGGCCTCACACCTTGGGCAACTCCGGAGAAGAATAGAGTCCAACCCCTATCCAGGAGTACGGTTCCAGAGCCAAGACTGTGCGTGGAGGTAAGCCCCACCAGATCCAACTGGTAGCGATCCACCTCCCGCACTAGTTCCGGCTCCTTCCCCCACAGAGAGGTGACGTTCCACGTCCCCAGAGCCAGCCTCTGCTGCCCGGGTCTGGTCCGTCGAGGTCCCTGACCATCACTGCCACCCGTGTGACAGCGCACCCGACCCCAGCGGTTTTTCCCATGAGTGGTGGGCCCACAGGATGGATGGATGGGAGGCACCACGTAGCTTCTTCGGGCTGTGCCCGACCGGGCTCCGTGGCAAACCCGGCCACCAGGCGCTCGCTGTCGGGCCCTCCCTCTGGGCCTGGCTCCAGACGGGGGCCCCGGGCTTCCTCCGGGCAGGGTCTCTCCTTTCCTTTCCCTTTCTTTCATGAAGTCGTTTTTGAACCATTCTTAGTCTGGCCCCTCGCCTGAGACCAATTTGCCTTGGGAGACCCTACCAGGAGCACTAGGCTCCAGACAACACAGCTCTCAGGTTCATAGGGACACACAAACCTCTCCACCACGATAAGGTGATGGTTCCCAGAGATTCAATCAAGTTTAATTCTGTATATAGCAAACACATCTCTAAATAACACATGGCAAACAGCAGCTGTCCAGCCCTCCATCTGCAAAGAGATGAGGAGTGTTGAAGAGTTTCAGCACTTTTCACCAGGGCATTGGTACACCACCATTTTGAAAAATGTGTGAAATAATGTGAAAAGAAAATGTAAAGGCAATACCCTGTCTAATGCAATTGCTGGGCCTTAATTGATGAATCTACTTTGTCATGTTCACGTAGGGAGACTGGCGGAGGAGCCGCCATGACAGATATCTTTAATAAAGTTGCTCTTCAAGTGTCAAGATATATGATCATAATTGCATGCCCGGGAATCATTTTTAAATCAGTATCTCCTGTGTAAGACAGGAGGAAGTGAAGACCTCCAGTGTGCAGCTGGACAAGGAGAAACGTCTGGAACACACATTAGAGCTTTAATCAATTACATTCTAAATTAAACATGATAGAGTCCTAATTACACTGAACAGAAATAGAGATAATCAAATAGTTACGTATTAGCCGCGCTAAGCTTCGGATAAGTATACATTTAAAGAAAGCATCGTACATTTTCAAATGTAATTAAATTATAGTCCCACCGGAGCTTCACCATCAGTATCAATGGATGGCAGACCTCATGAGGGAACCTGTGTGGGTGTAATGATAGTGTTGAGGAAGGGGATGATGAATATCTGCCCAAGGCTTAATGGGGGCTTTATTGAGATGAGGACCAGGGAGCTGGCCGGCAACCTTGTGCCTTCACCCCCACCCTCCCCGGAAAGTATTCCCTGAATCCCTTCGACCCCCCCTGCACCCCACTTTCACACATCCACACATACCAGCTACCGCCTCAACTTGACAGGCTGGAGGGATGACCCTGAGAATCACATTATGTATATTTCTTTAGCGGTCGCCGCACATTTGCATGTAGAAGACAGTTAAAATAAGGCCATAAATCAGCGGGCAAACATATAAATGGATTTGCGGTGAGATTGAAACCTCCGGCGAGTCCCCTGAGCAAATATTTCAAACCTCGTCGTCGCCGGGCTCAGAGATATCAGCTGTCATTAACTAGCCTGGGCCTCTCTGACCACTCGGCTTGTATATTCGCTTCATTACACGATTGGGACGACGACTGCACGACTGGCTGCTCCCAATAAATCTACCTGCACAGTACGATACATGCTTTGTTATCAGGGGAGAAGCACTTAAAGACAAAGTTTTATCTTATTCCTTCAATAGGTTGTTTGTCTAATGCAAAGGAAGCAACAGTGTTGCCTAAAACACTGTCCTTGTCCTGATGTTATAAAATGCAGTAGGATATGTAATGGGCAGTTTAATGTATGTTTACTGTATATTCTTCATCATCAAGAAATACCAGCAGGGCTACAACACAGAAACTTTCATTGAATCACAACACAATGCGGAGGACTCCCCTGCTGCACAGTCTTGCAGACTTTATGTAGACTTGAGAGCTGTCCAAGTCCACATCCAGACGAGCACGTCGTCTGATGACTTTCTGTGGTCTTCCAGAAAGTCTGTTGTGATGTAGAGAAAACAAATGACAAATGTAATAACAGTAACATAAAGTAAAGCAAACCACCAATTAGAAAAGATAAAATAAGATAATTTAGATAAATCAAGAGGATACGTCTGTGCTTCACCCGGGGGGCGGGTCAGGATCTGGTCCAGGTTTGTCATCTGACGCCTAAACTATTGCAACTTGCTCCTGGCTGCTGTGCATGAATGGAACTTCCACTACACACTCCTTCACTATGAAGTTTGCCTGGCTACCACTCTACAAAGTCACCACTGTTTGCTGTCCTGTCTTCACAATAGTGGAACAAGCTCCCCATTGACATCAGGGCAGTAGAAACTGTACACATCTTCCGTCACAGATTGAAATTTCATCTGTTCAGACCCATAACATAAAAACAACAAACATGTTGTTTCTAAATATAGCACTTGAAGCAGTTCTTACAATGTTTGGGTTGTTTCCATATGGTTGAATGCACTTATTGTAAGTTACTCTGGATAAAAGCATCAGCTAAAGGACTGTAATGTAATATTGATGCTGTGCTTGACTGGCCTGTGCGTAGCTCTGACCTCAACCCCCTCAAACACTTTTGGGATGAACTACACTGTGAACCTTATGACCCAACATCAGTGTTGACCTCACTTCTTGTGTCTCAATGGGAGTAAATCCCAGCAGCCAGGTTCAACAGCTGCCTTAATGTAGTTATCAGAAAGGCGTGTAATGTTGTCCATGTAACTATAGACATGTAGTTTAAATGTGTGATATGCTTCAGTTCATTTTGAAGAATAATACTGTTTGATGTGTTTCTCCTAACTAGACACAAACAAAACTCACATACAATCTTGAGTATTGGTGTAAAACACACTACAGCTTCTGTCTCAGCAGCTGTAGTGTGAAACCTACAAAAAGCCATGTTGATCGAACTCCTGTTGGAGCATCAGTGTGGCTGGTTGTTGTCCCAATCACACAGATGCCTCTTTGTCATCATGCAGCCGTCCAACATGTCACAGCGGTCCAGCACAGACTACTCAAGTCATCGCAGAGCATCAACCATCGAGGCCCAGATGTTCTCCAGCAGCTGACTGAGGGAAAGCATGGCATGTCCAGTCAAAGAGGCAGCATCTTCCATGTTGGCCAACACCTGCCTTTACAGCTGCTCTGCCTCGGGTTCCATCTCACTGCATCCACATAGCTATGGAAAAGAGAAAAACATCTTGATAGAAGTTGTTGGAAGCCATCCTCCACCAGTGAAGTTGTCAGGCTCACATATGGCTCTGGCAGGAGAGAAAGACTTGTATGTGGTACACGCTACAGCCTGTGGTTCGAAATGTGGAAGTGGCTGCTATTGACAAATGGATAGATATGGTACACGTTGTGAGGACTTGTCCAACTGTAAATATGGTCAAATATGCACTTGGAACTGGAAGAGGGTGAATGCTCAATCACTTACTGGCTGTGTTTGATTTCACAATTTGGCTGTAACAACATCTTGGCTTTTGTTTGAGTGATCTGATTCTTGTACTTGGTGATGTGCAGTCTAGTGGTAAATAGTTGATCCAAAACCTAACATGTAAAATGTACGGTCACTGAGTTGTTTCATGACACGAGTTAACCCAAAGTCCTCCCCAAATTCCCCAAATTGTCAAATGGAGGGTGTAAAGGATCTTAACTGCATGGATAGCAGAATGAGAACTGCTCAATGTGGGGGAAACAAGTGCCTTCAATAGTGTCAATTAGCACACTGCAAAGTCCCACATTTTGGCTGTATTTTTGAGGTGATTCTGTCTTACTGTTTAGGCAATGTGCAAATGCCTGGCTAGTGCCTGATGCATGACATCAAGCTCAAGTAATCTACTTTTACACACACTTTGGGCATGTGTGGTACACCATGAAGAAATATCAAGTCACCAGGAGCCGTATTCACAACCATTCTCTGAGAGAGATCCTAACTTCGCCTAAAGGATTTCTAGCAAAGAGCCCTAGCTTAGGAGTGACTTCAGAAACTTCTCAGAGCAACTCTTAGCAAGGAAGAGAAAGAAACCTTTATCTAAGTGAGGACGTTCGGTCAACCCCATTGCTAATGCTAAGTATGACACGTTTAAAAAATACACACATACACATTAGAAAGTTCAATGCAGCCAAGAAATAAAAACATAGTAAAAGACAACAAATAAGAATTAATTAATAAAAAATTATTAAACAAAAAGAAAAATCATAATTACAGGCCATTTTATTAAAATGAGTTTTAAAAGAGGACGCTGACGAAATAGAAATGTTTGCTCACTAGGAGCAACTTGTTGTGCTGCAAAAACAGTTTAGATAATAATTTATAATATAATTAACTTTACATTCATAGAGATTTTTCAGAGCAGTAAAATCAAGATAAATAAAGCAACAATAAAAACATATTAAAACAGTGCAGACATACAATAAGAGAAGTCAAACACAAATATAGTCAAATAAATGGGAAACGATAAAACAAGAAAAGAGAAAATACTAATCAACTCAATCTGCTGATGACCGCCATGAGATTCTCCACAAGAGGATATATAAAGATATATATAATATATATATACATACTGTATACAGACATATATGTGTGCACTGTTTATCCATCCCTCTCTCAGTTCAGAGACATAGCTGCAGTGAGGACACAGGTCCTTCTGTGGAGGAGTCTTATGAGTAACTTATGAGTGATGGAAAACATCCAGCAGGAGAGTGGTCAGTAAATACAACTTTTAGTTTGAATTGTATTCAGGCCAAGTCATATCCTGTGCTTTGTATGTTCTTATATAACCATGTGGGGTGTTTTTGTCTTTATGATGTTAGAGAAAATGTGTGGTTTGTTAACGTCTGAACAACATACAGTTTCTGGAGAGACTCATGTGCAGTGTCTGGTGGACATATTATTTACTGGATTATTAATTAATATTAATATTATGAATTATTACTATCTTGGGAAAACAGGTTTACTATGTACTGTACTGGGCTGTCATTTTATTCACTTTATTGTGAATTATAATTATAGTGAATTTGTTTGCATATATATGATTTATTTATATATATTCTATATTCTATATTTATATTATATTATATTATATATTTATATTTATTTATGTAATGTACAGTATATGTATATATGTATGTGTGTATATATATTATGTATATATATGTATATATATGTATGTATATGCATATGTATATATATATGTATGTGTGTATATATATTATGTATATATAGAAATATATGTATACATACATACATACGATGCTACTTGGAAAGAGACACATTTCCTCTCTCTACACAGCACACTGTGACAGTGTTTGTCTGAGCTCATGACTTCCTGTTTACTATGTGTGGCAGCCTCTCAGATGAGCAAAATAAAAGAAAACACATTACATTTTAATTAATATCAAAATGAAGGGAGGCGACACCTAATCACCATGTAAACACAGAGATTGTGCTTCCAGCTCTTCTCATTATTTATGCGAGCGGACACATCCTCGTCACATTACATTAGAGAGCATGGAGGCGGGCCGTGTCGAGGTCAGCACGAAGATCCTGCAGCATGTGACACAACAACCACACACAACTACAGCTGACTGAGCTGCTGCACTGCCACCATGACAGACTTTAACATGTCTCGGAGCAACAACTTTGTATAGAGGTGTAATCTTTGGAAAGTTCTCTGCCAGCTGGAGTGGCTGCCTGTGTTAAGGTGTCACATGTGACATAAAGCCAAATAAAAGCAACAAAAGCTCAAACGAAGCCGATGAACGCAGATAAACATTCTTTCTGCTTTCTGCATTATGCTGAGGATTACAATATCTACAATATGTGATATGCTCATTGTCTTCATCTTTCATTTAAAAAAAAAAACAAACATTAGTTTTAAACAATTTTCTCTCAATTGTGTCTCTTCACTTTCTATTGTCTTTGTATCACAATAATTATAAACTTCTGGACTGGTATAAGCGGCTCAGAGTAACAGTGTGTTGGTCATGTCATATCATTTACCTGTGATAGTATACAGGTTCCTCTCACACTGTGTCTGCCTGTTTCAGACTTTTCCGTGCTTTTAAAAACGTAACTCTGAGGACACTAAATACTTTAGAAAGACATCTAGAATTTAGGCAGCATTGTAAGTGTACAGTATCATGACCTTGAACAGCTTATAGATAATTGGACTCATTACAGTAACGGGCTTGTCATGTCAACAGGGATGAAAGGATGACTGTGATCCAATGAAGACAGCTGGGATTGGATGAGGAAGAAGGAGGCCCGGCTGCAGAAATGAGTCTGCAAACCACCTTCCTACCTCTGACCTTGGTAATGAATAAAACGTGATTTTTAGTCATTTTTAGCCTTTAGTAGTAGAAGCTGAAGTTTACCGTAAGTCTGCTCTAATTCTTTTTTTGTTGTTGTCCACATATCCCATGGAAGAACTAAAACCAGCCATTGGTTTCTCCAGCTCTTAGAACTTTCTGATGTTCTTCCTGTGACTGTCCGCTCCAAATCCAAAAAAGCTTCATTAAAATGTTTTTAAAGATAATAATTTCCTAAAAGAGCTACTCACTTTTATTGAAATTAGAAAAACAGGATAAAATAGTGCATTTGCTTGAGAATATTTTCATCGGCGGATTACATTTGTGTTACCACTGAGTATCTGTGGCAGCAGGACGGTGTGTGTGGGATTGAGCGGAAACAAAGTGTGTGTTCATGGTAATGAAGGAACATGTCACCCAGTGCAGCAGTGTGGCTCATTGATGAGTTTTTAATAGTTTTTCGTCAACAATGGAACTGATGGCACAGAGGGAGAAAATATATTGGGCTTTGATACACACACAATACTTGTTTCCATACATTCATTGTTGATTTTGCTCATGGGATTTACTGAGGAGAAGGAAATACTGAACATGTATTCTTTGACCTCAGCCTGTGACAGTGGAGTGCTGTCCACGCTACAGCTGATTTCCTGAGATGAAGGTCTGTAGAGACGGTTAAGTTTTCTACTACGAGAGAATTAAACTGTTGAGTTAAAACACTTAAATCGTAATCAATCCACTAATCTCTATTTGAGCTGTTCAGTCTTCTCAAACTTTTATGTTTGAAATTCATTATGCCACATGTGTCTGTTGTTGGGCAAAAAACTTTTCAGAAAAAACATTTCAGTCTCTTGGTTAATGCCAATACATTTTTATTTGATCTCAGTAGTGTTGAAAAAGGCGGTAACATTTGAGAAGTATGAAAACATTCAAAAGCAATACCAAATTAGAGACATGAGGTTTTCATCTCACATCATGCTGTGTGAGTGTCAATGCATGTGCATACATGTGTAAAGTATGTGTAACGCGTAAAATTATTAAAAATGTTCCATTCAAACGTGCAAAAGAGGACCTTTAATTACTTTGGTTATAAAGGCAGAGTGAGTGATATACCATGTGTGTAAGTGAAATAAATATAATATCAGGTATAAATCTCAGCCTGATGCAGAGGTGTGAGGTACTGCAGCTCAAAGATTCAAACATCCAAACACTGTCTTGTTTGTGGGTGTGGGTTTTTTTTCAAATATCACTGTCAATTATTATTATCATACAGATTCACCACACAATGCAGACACATTTTGTCCAGTATATTTAATTGTCCTACATTCAAATGTGTTTACTCTCCTCGCCGTTGGAACAGTTGATAGTGCACATGAGCACTGTCCGAGGAATGCATATTAAGACGATTGCAAATGGAATTTTTACAATATCAAGCCTTGTTAGCGCAAGTGTAGCAAAGCACTAAGGACAATCAAGACACCTTGTCACTTGCTTCTTTTTGTATCTCCTACCTCCTTGTGAAGAAAAAGCACTTTGAATCTGATAGTTTTTCTCCTGAATTTACATAACAAAGCCCCAAAGAATAAGGTAGAGATGTGATGAAGCAGCCTCCACTGCTGCTTCTTAACACCCATCAACATGCCTCATACACACACACTTACAAACACGGAGGGAGGCGTGTGCGCATACACACATATTCACATGTATTCTCTCTTTTTTTATCCCTCAATAAAACTATCTGACAACCAAAACCCCAAAGATCTCTGATGCACGGCTTCACACCGCGGCTATGCAGTCAGCAAAATAAATTGAAAGCATTTAGAGAAAGTCAAAAAGGTGGGAGACTGAGAGAAACAGAGAGAGAAGAAGAAGAAACATAAAAACCAAATAACCTCTTGGTACCAACTACAGTCCCCCCAAAGCCACCTACATATAACCCCCCACCCAACCCCCTTCACCCACCCACCCCACCCTCAGCCCAGCACAGCTTCCCACTTGGAAAGAAACAGGATGAAATGACATTATGCATATGAAAATGTCCAGAAAGATGTTTGATTTATGTATGCATTAGATGCAAATTCTATTACGGGACACAAGGCGGGTTGTGAGATTTCCCACTGAACACTTGGCTGCCCTGATCAAACCCCATCTCATTAATTCAGACAAGGGGGAGAAAGATAGAGGGAGTGAAAGAGGAAGAATTGAAAGAAATTTACAACCCAGACATAGATTTCTCAAAAAAGCTAGAGAGGGGGGTGGGGTGGGAGGGGGGATTACATTCTTCCTTCTGGGGCCGAAGCTGACTGTTGTACGATTCTGACCCAGAGTCTGTCCCACAACAGAAATATTTGTATGGGGAACACAAAACATCTATTATTGTATTTGTTAAGCCCTTTGGAAAATATGCTCAGGAATTAGAAAGAATAGTCCAACATTGTGGGAATTATACCTATTTGTGTTGGATGAGTAGTTCCATACCCATCTCTGGTCTGGCCATTTGTTCCATCAGTGTAAACTGTACTCACTAACATAACTGATGAGGTTGGGGGGCGTGGCGACGTTGCTAAAAATAGGTTTTACTGGGCAAGAAACACAAGCAGTCAGACGATCGGAACAGGTTCAATCAACCAATCAATCAAACTTTATTTCTATAGCACCTTTCAAACGGTTCAAAGTGGTTTGCAGATGACTGACAAGCTGATAAAAAGACTGTATACATGTAAACAGTAAAGACATTTGAGACTAATGCACACTAGAGATAAAACTTAAAACAAAATATAAGCTAATAGCAAAATTATGACCCAAACCGTCTGTTGTAAACATCAAAGACACACTTTCTAGTTCAACTCTGAGCTACTGCACCTGTAATCACAGTTTTCCTGAGCAATGAAGCATCATTAGAAACATTACGGCTGTGCTCACTGTTTGCTTGTTTACAACCCGTATGTCAATATTTCTGGCCTCATGTCGGCAATACATTTGTTAGTGCAATGTTATCATAAACAAAAGAATGACAAACATTAAACCCAAGTTTTTAAAGATTTCCATTAAGTACAGAGCAGGAGCCAGGATGTGGTTAGCCTAGCCCGGAGCTAACTGTTTCCCTCTGCTTCCAGTCGTTATGCTAAGCTAGGCTTATTGCCTCCTGACTTCCGTTCCATATTTAATGCATAGGCATGAAATTAATATTCATCCTATCATCTAACTCTACAAGAATTGTAATAGAAAATACACTGCATTGCTTTATTGCCCTGTTTGTTATTGCCATGGCCTTCTACTCATTAAAGAAATATCAAGCTGATTTCACAAAATGTCACACTATTCATTTAAATGGTCTAGATATAACTAGATGTATTAATCAGTGAGCTTTAGAGGTGTTAGAAGGTCTATTTTTTTTTACTTTGGACAGGCTTTGCAGACAAATCCAGGCTACGTGTTTCCCCTGCTTCCAGCCTTTATGCTAAGCTAAGCTAACCATGTCCTGACTCCACCTCTGTATTTAACAAATCTCTCTCTCTGTCTCCCTCACTCTCTCTCTCTCTCTCTCTCTGTCTCCCTCCCTCTCTCACACTCTCTCTCTCTCTCTCTCTCTCTCTCTCTCTCTCCTCTCTCTCTCGCGCTCTCTCTCTCTCCCGGTCTTTGTCTCTCTCACTCTCTCTCTGTCTCTCTCTCTCTGTCTCTCTCACTCTCATATCGTCTCTTTCACTCTGTCCTCGCTCCACTCTGTTCTCCTCTCACTCTTGCTCTCTCACTCTCTCACATCTCTCTCTTTCTCTCGCTCCACCCTCTCTCTCTCTTTCTCTCTCTCCCCCTCTCTCTTTCTCTCTCTCACCCTCTCTCTCTCTCTGTCTCTCTCCTCTCTCTCTCTACTCTCTCTCTCCTCTCTCTCTCTCTCTCCCCCTCTTTCTCCCATCACTTCCTCTCGCAGCCCACGTATGATTGAGGTCAGACAGGGAATTCTTCCCTGGCCTAACTAATGTGATTGCATCAGAGCAATACCCTTAAACGACATCACACCCCTGATCTGCATACTAATTGGCCCTGCTCTGTCCTTGACAGTGACCTTGTGAGGAAGAGGCCTTCATTCCCCCAAGGGTGGGTGATGTGTGTGTGTTGGTGTGTGGGGAGGGAGGAAGGGTGTCCATCCATTGCTCACATTTCCATGCAAAGACACCCTCACTCTGCATAACCTCCTCCCGCCCTGCCTCATGGTACACCAACCTCCCCCCAACATCACTACTAATAGACACACATATATACACACACACACCCTCACCCTCTGCCACCCCTATCTCTCCTCTCTATGCATCAATGCAAATTATAACAATGGCCGAGGCTTTATTCGGCGGGGGTAAGCCTGCGTGACCTTCTGTGACGGGGAGCAGCAGAGACAAAAGGCCATTTCTCTCTGAATAAGCACATGGACAGCAGCATCTCCCCATGCCGGGTAGGGGAGGAGGTGGTGGTGGTAGTAGATGGGGGCTAAATGTAAAAGAGGCCACAATTGTAAGGATTTTTAAAGCAAAAAAGGGCAGAATGGAAATGAATGCAGAGCTATGCAGTGGGAGCCTAGGCCCTTTGGAGACTGCTGACGGAGGATGCGTAAGGTTTGGTGATCCGGACTTAGCTCTGCGGAACTGACAAGAGCAGCTAGCTGAGAAATTTGCATGTTTTATTTATGTATTTTCATTAGAAATAGATTGATATGCTGGCTGTGGCTGTGTTGCTACCATGTAGCCAGTATGTCCTGTGGTTGAATCCTTGGAGGGATCAGTTCTAGAAAATTCAACCCTTCGGTCTCTAATGTCAATGAATTAGAATGTCCAAATGTGACACATTACATCCATTTCTGGACCAATCAGACTAAGTTCAACCGAGTATGTTCAAAATTATAGACATGCAGAAGGTTAGAAAAGTCTTGAGAAGTGCTAAATGTGTCAGTAAGCTTCAAACTAAGTACTTGCCAATCATTGAACAGCATCTGAAACCCCCACACCTATGCAACAGTCATCCAACAAGCATGCCCACTTTTCATTCTTCACACATCTACTTCACCATGAATGCTTTTGAGGAGAGACTGTCCACACATGTACAACAAATACAACCAAGTTCGTTTGAAGCGTACTGAATCCTTCATTCAAAGGCAAATGGACTTGCAGAAGATTAAATATAAAGTACTTTCTTGAGTTCTGATTGACCAAAAGGTTTATAAGATACGCTTTGTCTTGTTTTTAATCATGTAGCCCTGATAATAAAGACTTTTTAACTTTGGCAAAGCATTCTCCATTGAGCTTTTCTGAGAATTCATTCCTCTTGTTTGGGCACATTGATAACTCTCTTTTAGGGAAAATGTCTTCGAGGTGAGCAAATCACATTAGATCTAAGTTAAGTCAACTATACCAAAAGCTAAGCATCGTTTTTGGCTGCAACATGCAGAGTCGGCGTGAAGTCATCAGCAAAGGGATAATTGAGTGTGTGAGAAGTGCCAAGTTGTAAGGTCCGTGCCATAGACCTGCATGAATATAATTGGACGATGCGGTAACCTGCGAATTTGAAAAATGAAGCCAATGCGTACAGTACAGTAAGTACAGTTCATCAAATGGCCACATGAGGCTGTCAACAAAAGCAAGTCAATTTCCATAGACCCCTGTGTTTATGGCCGGAAGCTGTCGTCACCTGGACCTCAGCTCCACCGACGCTTCACCACTTTGTCGGGAGTTAGGCGGAGTTGGCACTGCCAAGATGGCGACAGCCGGGGCCATCCACACAGAAACTTATTGGTGACATCATAGAGGCTACGTCCTTATTTCATACAGTCTATGGATTGGATGTTAGTAGTCAGCTGGTTGTCAGTAGGTGAGATAAATTAGGTGAGCTCAAGCTGTACTAATCTGTTTTTTTTGGAGGGCACTTGAGGTTGATGAGAGAAGTGAGACTGAACCAAAACAGTGAAGTTGAACAATGAGCAGAAATATGTTAAAATGCTTCATGGCGCTGAGGGTAACTGCAGATTTGGTGTTGATTCTCAGTGGGTTTGTGACTACAAGTGACTCCGATTATGTTACACAAAGTGATTTGACTCATTGTTAGGATAACAAAAAAATTGATTAGAGCAGCTTTGAAACTCAGCTATGAATTTGATTTCATCATTTGTGCATTACCTGGACATAAACTGTGGAGGTGTTTCCGGCAGATTCTTTAGCAGATAACTGAGTCGTTTGCACCGTGACTAACCACGATCAGAGCTCTGTGGTCTTTTTGCAGTCAAAATGAAGTGTTCCTTTGCTTTGTTGAATTTGATGTGCTGTCAGTGTTTGAATCTGCTACCTTGGTGCATATATTGAATTGGTGCTCCCAACACATACACATATTGTGTTGTTTTTTCTGCAAACCTACATGTGTACGCTAATCTGTCAATCGTCAGTCTAGATCTTAAAGCATGCTAAGTCCCTGACTAACCTTATGATAACCAGATTTAAGCTATTTGGGTTTCAGACTTCATGCAGTCCAGTGTCTTTCAGGTCACCTTTTTTTTTCTTTTTTCATTATTTATTTTATGTCTGGGCAATCCTGCATGTGCATGGGCCTTCTGCACATTTCCATATATAGGGAAAATATTTTTGAGCAAACAGACATACGGCCATTGTACCTCAGTTATCAGTGTATAAGAGAGCATTTCAGATCTGAGCTGTCGGACAAGTTCTCTGAAATGTACCGTTATCGCAAAACAGATGAATTTGCTCTGCCAGTGATTATTCCAGTGCTGCAATCTGGTAGCTTCATATACTATCTGTGGAACAGGAGAAGCATCAGAGTCCCAAACACAGCAACAAAACCGTGTCCTCGGGTTAAAGCCTGCATCTGAATCTCACACTCTGTTACAGGCATGAGACATTTTATTTTGTTGTATTTGTGTTACTGCTACGCTGTGAGATGTTTGGAATTTTGAAGAGAAACGCTTGGTTTGGCTTTTTTCATTTTTACATGCTGTGTATTTCTCCCAAATTCTGCACTACGGACATGAACCGTCCCTTTTTTTCAGATCAAGAAAAATGCAAGGAGAGCGCTCTTATTATTCCGTGTGGGGTTTAGCTTTTTGTCTCTCCAGCTGTGATTATAGGGATCGTTTTGTCTGAGAGCTCAGCAGGTTTAATCAAGCTCGGATAATTTCACAATGCCTCGTAATGGGGTCCCTGAAGACGAAATCTGCTCCTGTTTTCACAGGTTTTTGCGGGGCTTGAAAAAAACAGGAACCTTTTCACAAAAACCCATCCTGCTCTGGAGCAGGAGCGAGCAAGGAGCTATTTTAGCATCCTGCCTGCTGCCCTTGGGACCAGGCATTACACAGTCACCTCCTGCCATACACACACACACACACACACACACACACACACACACACACACACACACACAAACAAAAACCCTCCATTCATATACACACTGCAGGCCCTGTGCACTTCCCCTTAATGTCTGGCAATTTGCCAGGTTGTCATTGACAAGGTAAGTGTTGATTTCAGTGGCAACGATAGGCAAAGCAAAAAGGGAGGGAAACTTCAGAACAATGAAACACTCCTTTGGAGTTTTTTTTTATTCTTTCTTTTCTCCCTCACCTCCTCCTCCTCTGGAAAAGGAGAAAGGTGTCAAGTTTGTGACAAGTGAATTGTTTTTTCTTATCCCCCCCACCCTCGCTGTGATGGCGTTGACGATGGAAAGTTTGTGGAGTTGCGTTCTTTGCAGATAGTTTGACCTACTTAGGTGAGCGCTGCACACCTTACAGAGCGCCTTCCACACTGCAGCTGCAACCTTTTTGAAGACGATCTTGTAAAGATTTGAAGAGGCAAACTCTGCATGGCATTAGCTCATTTTCAATTCTATATATTATATTGTGTTACATATATTGTGGCTGTTATTTAACAATAACCCTCTTAAAATATATGTTTTCTATTTTATTTCCCCTTAAATAGCTTTAAAGTTGCTAAGATCATGTTATTCCACAGTTCTGCAGTATCACATCAATATTCTGCTTTTAGCTTCTTTCAGCTCTTTATTGAAGCTATATGATGTTTACAAGGAAATATGGTTTTGCTTTATTATTCCATCAAATATAAATATTTTAGATGTGTTTATTTTAATTTAGTTGAGTTTTGAAAACATGTAAACATCCATTGTATCAGAATCAGAATCAGAAATCCTTTATTAGTCCCACAACGGGGAAATGTAGCTTGTTAAAGTAAAAGAACAAGAAAGTAAAGTGGTGAGTACACAATAATTAAATAGAATAAATCTACATGTCAGCCATTGTATACATTACACACTTCACTGATATTGTAAAACACTCTGTGCTGCACACCGATGACCTGTGTATGAAGCCAGTATGATGACACAAGGCCAATTCAGTTTATTTATTTATTAACTGCTTGTTTTCATTACAAGGATCTCGACAGTGTTTATAAACCCACATTCTCTCCCATTGCATGATTTCAGCCAACACATTAATGTAAATGCGTTGTTATATGATTGCTATATAAAGAATCATCATGCAAAGCATCACCAGTGTTCACAGCATCACACACATTGTATTCAGGAAAGCTTAACTTGTAAAGTTGTGTGTGTTTGAAGGAGGTTTGGCTGCAGCACATGTTTGCCGTGAGGTAGAAGAGGTTAAAAGCTGGAACTCTAAAGTGACAGTAAGTAAGAACTTTGTTTATCACATGTTAAGTTAGATTCCAAAAAATACAAGAAAGCAGCTTCCAGTTAACTCCAGTTCATTCTGCTCGTACCGTGTGACCAGTAACAGACTTTGAGCATGTAGCATCTAATCATTTCTGAATTAAGTTATTTTCCTTTTAAACTATCAAAACATTTTCTTTCGGGAGAGCATAAATTGAAGCAAAGTTGGTATACAGATGCCATTAATTGATAAGAAGTAGTTTCAAATGAGAATTTGAAGTCACTTTAATTATTGTTTTTGACTGCCTCAGGCTATTTTGACCCAAACATATCACAGCTTATCATTCTCTGCTTCCTATCATGCATGTGGACATGGAGGGCTGTCATAACTCACATTTCAATAAATGCTTCAATAGAAAACGACAAACATTGGAAATAATGTTTAATGAACGTAAGAACCAGGAGCAAAGAAAGAGTTTTTAGTTCTTACTGTAAACACATTTTGGATAGTTGAAAGGAGAAACCAAACCAGAGGATCGCACGGCTTCTATCTCTCCTATGATTCCATCCTAAATGTAATGTAGATCTCCAGGATCCTCTGGAGATGGTAGGAGTAGCGCATTAGAGTTTAAGAAACAGAGGTGACCACACATCTTCATCATAAGATAATGATGACAATAACAACAAACAACAACAATGTCATGATGGACAATATGTTATCTGAAGTCACATGTTCAATTCAAAACAGGACAATGAGAATACAGCATTGCTTTTGATTGATTGACTTCCCAGCATCCTCGTTGTCTGTGTACTTAAATGTACCTTTTCTACCAGCAGAATGTCTCCCTGCTACTATTTGCCTTTTCCCATTTCAGTGTCTTATTGTTAATAGAAGATTGAAAGATGTATATATTTGATTGTGTTAAATTCACACTTAATATAATATTAATACTAATTAACTTCATGTATAGAGCACTTATCCAAACAAATTACTGCTAAAGTGCTATACAGAGAGAATATTGTTATTAAAGATAACTGTACATCTCCAGTGTAAAAAAAATAAAAAAAATAAAAATATATATATATATATATATATATATATATATATATATTGAAGAATAACATAATTGAGAAAATGTAAATATATTTTGGATAATTAACAGCAGAGCAGATATAGATTAAATCCTTGCATCTGATTGGCTATCCTTGCTCTCAAAGGACATGCTGACCCTTCGCTGTAAGATGGACTCAGTGTCTCAATGTGTCTTTTTCTTTATTTTGAGAGAAAACATTGTGCTGTTCTAATGCTGACGTCTCGTTTAGGTTTAGTGCTTGTTCTGTAGCTGGGTGGACAGCTGCCCCACGTTCACTTGGTGGCACTTAGCCTCTGGTCATTTAATATCAAACTACAAATATATTTGGGAATACACATCACTGAAGCACATGACCTGAAATAAAGGGCTATAAGGGGCCTCCTTTATTTAGACTTTGATACATCCTATGTTAAATGTATCTTTAATATACAGTATGTGTTTATATCAAGCTTGCACACTATATGTTGCATATTCTTGAATAAATGTGAGTATAATCAAATGATCACACACTAAGTGATGCACTGCAAACCTGGGCTGGGGTAGAATTACAAAATAAGAGCACAGCTTGATTTCTGGGGGTGTGGGAGAAATAAAATGAAGCTGTCATGTGAGTGTGTAGGTAGTTAAAAGCAACAGCACACACAGAGTGTAAAGACAGAGGGAAGAAGTGAGGCTGTGCAGGGGCCCACAGCTCAATTGTGCCTCAGGGGCCCCTGGTGGGTTAATCTGGCCGTTCAGCATTGTTACAAAATGGAATATGTTACCTTTATTAACCATGAACGTCTTGAACTATTATGGCTTTTGGGAAATGTTGAATGGTATATAACATATAACTTGTCATTTTGATATTTTTTATTTTATTGATTATAATGTTATACCATGGGCTGGCGGTATGATGTTACCTGGACACATCTTTACACCATCAAATAAACTAAACTACATTTAAATCTATCTAGACATTAACGTTTGTAGAAAATATATTTATATGGAAGTTGTATGTTAATGTCTTGTTATAGTTACGTGTATTTCAGGTCAAAGACTCATGTGGTGGAGAGGCGACATGTTTAAGGTGGAACAGATCAAGTTTAGTTGTGAGCTGATGCTTAACTCTGTGATGGTCGTGCTGAGCTTCATTTATATTAATTATTATAATACTTATTATAATAAGACATCTCTCTTGTTGTGTCATAGTGTGTGATGGCAGTGAAGGGCTGAGGCCTCTGATCAATCCTGAGCGTCTTCTGGAGGACCACTCTTCCTCTGTTTGTATGTGTGTGTGTGTGTGTGTGTGTGTGTGTGTGTGTGTGTGTGTGTGTGTGTGTGACGTTCCTCCCTCTACCGGCTCCAGGTTTGATGTCCCATTAAAGAGGCCTCAGCAGACATCAGACCAGTCACTCAGAGACAGAAAGTGGGACTCGGGGGACACTCAGGATGTTCATCATTAGGCTTTGGTGCCATTCACCCGACTCCAAACCATCGCCTCACTGAATAAAATAAAAAATAAAAACACAAGACAACTTCAGAAATCTTTGGGTGGAGAAACAGAGAATGGAGAAAGGCTCGGAGGGATGGGGGGAGCAGAGGCGGAGGTGGAGGGGGGTGTTGCACTTAGAGATATTTAAAGGCGAAAGAGATGGGCTTTGTTAAAGATGCGATTCCCCTGGGTTCCCCTGCTAGAGTCGCAGGGATCTGATAGCGCGACGCTCCTGTTCGAGCAACACCTCCTTTGCTGGGGGGAGATAGGATGGCGTGTAATTATACTGCGAGGGCTTTCAGGGCCCTGACATACCTGTCACCTGGGAAGGAAAGGGATGAGAAGACATCTGCATACCTTTTAGCTCTTGCTTCAGAATATAGAAACTTGTCCTTTCTCGTTTGTTTCCGACGATTGTGCTTTTCCTTTCATTTCTTTATTTTCTCCTCCCTTCTGCCTGCCTGAAGACGCTTGCTTTGGAACTTTGAGGCTCGTTCTCTGTGCTCATTTGATGATTTTCAGGAAGAAGAAAAAAAGCGAGCGAGAGAGAGTCTTTGATTTCGATTTGAGAAATGGTTACTAATGAGAGGAGATAATCATTGTAAGAGTTGAGGCTTTTGTCACCGATTCAGTTGTTTGAACAAGTTAATTTCATCATTTCTACAATAACAAATTGAACTTAATAAGTGACAGTGATAATCAGTGATCAAACACAATAATACAAACTATAAAAAGACAGTCGGCGTCTTTCAAAGCAAGTGTGGATTCAGTAATAACAACCACAATGAGCAGAACAATGCTCTTCCAAAGTGATTATCATCAGTTGTGATAATTCTTTTCTGGAGTTCATCACCAAACATTTCCAGCGGCTGAATACTTCCTTTATTATTAAATGCTCGATGCAACGTGTCAAAGATGGTCCATGCGGCACAGTGTACGCCACGCACACTGATGTATTGATCTACTTGATCTCCAAAGATTACAACTTAACAAACAAGGACATTTTACGACCCAATTTGCTGCATTTGAACGCATCTGCAGTGTTTTCGCGAGCTAGCGGGCGATGACATTTTTACAACAGAAGCTGCACTCATGCATTAACATTGCTTTTCTTCAGTTTGGTGAGCTTGATGTTTTCCATGTGCAAGACAAATGGGAGTAAACAATGTTTCCCCGTCTCATCAGCGAGACGACGCCTGATTCTTTTCCCTTTGTTAGAAAGAGAGAAGCTGGAAGAGAGTGTGAGGCGGAGAGAGAGAGGTAGAACCGCATTACCCACAATTGTCGGCGGCAGCTTTGTACAGGTAGCTAACAGACGAGTGGACCCCACAGCGTTCCTTTTCATGTCTAACAGCAGGGTACAAATGTTAAATTGTAGCGGCCCCTCTTTGTGGATGTATATAAAAATGTCCTGAACAAGATGCTTATCTTAATAGATGAAGTAGGAGCAAAAAGAACTATAATTTTAATCAAATCTGGGCCTCATTGGTGTGACGGCGTTGAGTGCTATTGAAGCTTAAAATTCATGTTGTTGGGAGGCTCGGAGAAAGGGACTCAGCGGGTGGTGTCTTGCAGTGTAATTATCCCTCACTTACAGGTATTTCTGTTGCCACAGTCATTATCTTCCCTTGTAAAGAGGAAATCAATTTGTACAGATGTATATGAGGAGTGGAAGATTGCCCAGAGGAAAAGAAAAGAGGAGAAAAGAGGCATTCTCATGAGAGAGGGACAGTGAAAATTGAAGATAGATGACTTGTTATTGGTCTGCATGTGGGGCTTGTTTGTTTGTTCGTCTGATTGGCTGCAGTTAGCGTGGCGTTGTATTTGGGAGAGCAACACAATGAAAGTGTGTCTTTGAATTCAACTCATTATTAAGTTTTATTACTGTGTTCCAAACAAGAGCCCACTATCACTTTTACTGACTCTGTGAAATCCTGTTTGTGTGGCTGCTCTCAAAGAAACCCCGATTCATTCGATATTTTCTGTCTTTTCAGAACACAAGTGAATTGAGTGCAACATTTTTAGATATGCTTTATGCAGTTTCGCTATAGCTCAACTATGACCATGACCCTATACAGCAGCATACTCCCACAATAATCTACATAATGTATATATAGAGAGGGCTTTCAGGTGACGTAAGGACAGCAGCAGGCAAGAGTAGCTGTTTAAATACAAGTTCAACACTGGAAAATATGTTCATTTGCTTTCTATATAAAAGTGAGATAAGTCCGTAGTATAACTAACATCCAGTTCAGAACGCAGGCTCTGTTTATAGGATAAGTTATGTAGTTTTCCAGCCCAAGATGAGAAAGATCATCAGTTATTTTCTCAGACTTGACAAAGCTGCTCCACATAAAAAGTCATACGACTGTTTCCACCAAAATGACGGCATTGCCAGTGATTTCCAAAACAACATATGACAGTTCTATTTAACATTTTAAAAAGGTCGCTGATCATGGTTTGGTTGAAAAAAAAGTAAGTTCAGACAGACAGACGGACAAATCTCTTCTATGGTAGACACACGCACACACACACACACACACACACACACACACACACACACACACACACACTCATGGCGTAATAAGCTGCTTGTACAAACCATGCAGCCAGTTTCGGGTGAGGACGGCCTTGTTTTCACTGGCTCAACAGTGCTGAGCGTGACAACTAGATTCACCTCTATGTATAACATTCCCATACACACACATACATATTAGCTACAACACATGGTACTAGTTAATTGGCTGGACCTGGTTATCCTTGTTGCTGTAGCCGGCAGCTCTAGAGAGAGAAGTAGAGGATCTGTGTGTTGTGGTCCGGCTGTGGACCGAAGCCTCCATTTTACTGTCATGAGCCACATCATCTGGACACAGCAGGGATGCTCAGACTGTTAGTCTGTTTTGATTACTTAATGAAAGCGTTTATCTGGCCATGTCCCGCTGTTCCTCTTGTCATGGCCCTGGGCGGTGTAATGAGAGCAGCCTTTTGATTGGAAGACGGATGATGTGGATGACGGATGTCCACGGTACGGCTGGCGAGTCATACAGTATGGCTACTAACTAAATTACTGCAATTAAGGTCAGCCTCTGTCCGGCTTTAGGAGAGTCAAAAGAGATAACATCAGCATCCACACAAACCCACACACACACACACACACACACACACACACACACACACACACACACACACACACACACACAAACACACACACACTTGTCTGAGACATGACACCATTACTGTCCGGTCTGTAAAAGAGCTGTCCTCATCGGTCAGACCTCATTGCTAATTAAGCTACAGTATTTTCCAACCATATTTTACAGATGTTAGAAGATACGGAGCTGTCCCTCTGTGGTGTCCGGCCCAATTAGTCCCATTACAGCCAGCCCGGTCTGGAGAGGGGGGGGCACTGCCTGGAGGTGGTCAAGGCCGAGAAACATACAGGCAGTCTCTGAGATAAAGCAAAGCATTTACACACCATGTAAAGATGATCATCACGTTGTGTCCAGCTGGACACCCCAAACCCTACTTACTCTGCTCTTCCCCACTGAGGACACATCTTCTCAAAGTGGCAGTCTGACAGAGGGAGTGAAGAGACGGGACAGAGAGTCGTGCGACGTCCACTCAGCTGCATTGTGGTCTGATCCCATCGCATCTGGGATAATGAGGCCAAGCACATGCCTGATGCTGCACATGTTGTCGACTCTGCTCCATCACGAGGCAGAGCCAGGAAGATGGCTGCTCCACACCACAGGATATTGTTCATCAGTGACCAATGATTAGCTGAAAGAATCTAATGGGAGTCGATAAAAAGACTTTACAATCAGGTGAGAGGAGATGCTCGTAGCCAAGGAGAAGTTTAATTTTATTTACTGTTCGGAGGGGAAAAACACTACCAGCTGGTACCTTATAAACTGATGTTCAGCAGGTTCGCTGCTATCCAACAAAATGAAGACAAAGAGACATAAATTAGTATAAACAGAGACAAAGAGGAGCTTTTAAACAAAAAACGTTTCTAAAAGCAAATCATTAGTAAAGGCCCTGTCACTCATATCCGTATGACAGAAATGTATGCTAGGCGCATACGAAATATAAATAGGTTGATATAAATTAAGGGTAAATTGTAATCGTTTGAAGGACGCAGATGATACGCCGAACACGCCAGACGTACACAGTTCCGTAAGACAGAAACATATGCCGGCGAGTCCAAATACGTCCAACTTTTCCACAGCGGTGTTGTAGCTGACGCATACATAACGAATACATAACAAATTATTATAAGTATGTCAGACATTGATAGCGTATCACTTACCTATTTAAAACGTATCAGAGCGTCTGGCCAACGGAGCTGGAAAAGTGCCATTTGGTTCACGTCATGCTGATGCTGGAGAACGGCTAAAATGCTGAACGCTAGCTGTACTGTAGAAACACGTTTAATAAATTACTCCGTCGTCAGGCATAATTTTAACATAGGGTAGGAATAGGGTATCCACTCGTTATCAATAAATTGGCTGTAGGATTCACAGTCAGATGAAGTAGCCTATATCTAACGTACCTCTAATGTAGTCACATAGGTATTCACGTAGGTATTCACGTAGGTAAATATTCAACTACATATTCCATATTCACGTATGTCTAACGTAACGTAACGTCTGCTTATCTTATGAAGCACACGTTGGGTATGTCCAGTAACTTTGAACATGCTCAAAACATCAGCGTTCAACAACGCACCCCAGCGTAACACCGCGTGCTCTTAACGAATACTACTTATACCTTACCTTATATCAACGTACACCAGCGTAACACAGTGAGCTCTTAGCGAATACTACTTATACCTTACCTTATATCAACGTAAACCAGCGGGTTGCCGATATTTTATATACGCCATATTATTGTATATCTTATGCATTCGTTGGGCATTCGTCTGATACATTTTGTATTATGAAGTGATACTCTATCAATAGGTTAGACATGCGTATCTGTATATGTTCACTTTTCCGATCCAATAAAAATTTGGACGTATTTTCGTATGCGCTGGCATACGTTTCTGTCATACGGATATGTGTGACAGGGCCTTAAGAGCTTTAGGCTTTATCATATGACAAAAAACAGGAAAATGCAAATCTTCCTCTACAATAACTTTACATTTTATATTATTCTACATATCCGTACCTTTAAAGGTGAGGTTAGATTACGGCAACTGATTAAAGTAAAAGTAGTGTAGCGACTAGTGTTCGGCAACCAAAACACTTTAACACAAAAAAACTTTTATTTAAAACAATGTTGAATAATAATAATAAATAAAATAATGTATCTGTAAGCAATCTATAAAGTGATTTGTAAATTTGTATCCATAAACACTAGATTTTATTTTGTGATTTCAATGTTTCGTTGTCAGTCGAACAGCCATCAGGGATTTCTGTCAGGGTGGTCTATCACATTTAAACATGACACTATGCCATGCCATATGTTACTGACAGACCAGAGTATCGTATTTTTTCTTTTCTTTTATAGGGATTTATAAATACAAGTTGTTGTTTTTTACTGTCTCTGGTGTCATACAAATCATAAAAACTTACATGGATGCTAATGTTGTTCCATGTCTGCTGGATGTGTATACAAATAAGCAACTAACCCTAAAACTAAAACTAACCCTAACCCTAACCCTCAACAGGCAATAGCATTTTTACAGCTTTAAAAATAATCTGTGACATTCCCCTTCAAATATTCTTCCAGGAACCAAAGGAGAACCATGGCTATTGGATGAATCCATAACACAATGAGTGTTCATGGAGTAAAAACGTAATTCTAACTTTTCTACCTTAAAATGTTTACCTAGCAAAGTGTTCTTGATTACTGTGAAGTAAATAAACTCCTGATTGTATTGTGTCACATTTAATGATTATCACATGTACTCGTACACCTCAATCAAAATGTATTATGTATTGTGTCACATTTAATGATTATCACATGTACTCGTCCACCTCAATCAAAATGTATTATTGCACAACATGTATTTCTGCACAAATGTATAATGAGCACTATATTAGTTATAAATGTGAAGCACTGTAGGTTCTCTTCAAAGAGTTTCAGGTCCACCTCCATCTCGCCACAACAAGACTGCCCACCAAGGGGCATAACCGCGCCAACATGGACCAATGAGGGACGACGACACCCTTCAGTAGAGAATATAGCAAAATGTTTATGATGTTTTTGTACCACTTTCACTTTTACCAACAGACAGCTAACTGGCTCTTTATTGATTCGGACTGTGGACTTGGTGTGTGAAAGTGTCCTCGGCTGAGGGTATTTTTGAAATGCTGTCATCATCACTTTAAATAAATAAGTATCTTGATCAATTAGAAGTTTACTGGATTCAATTGAAAGACTATCTCAGCGCCCTTTGGGCTTCAAAACCCAACATTACCTTGAAGGTTGTTTGAGTGGAGCGTCCCCAGCATTAAGCAGCTACACACTGTATGGTACAAGCTAAGTAAGGACATGGTGTCTCTTGTCAGACAGTACCGGAGAAACACGGAGGGAAAGAGATAAAAATAATGCGGTCCACAAAGTTAAACTTTTTCCCTGCCTCTCACCTGACCTAATTACAGTACCTTGTGGCAGAGCAACACTTTACCTTTGCAGTCCGACGTACTTTCAAATTCTTCAGTTATTCTCAACGTGGTGTTTTTGAAATCTTTCCCTTTGTTTTGCTGCCTCGGTTGTAGCCCTCAGGGGACACTGCTTGTTGAAGAAGTCGGAAGAGGGTTGTTCTTCCTTCGCTTTGGTTTGGTAAAAAGAATAAAAATAACTCCTGCCAGCCTTTCATTCACTACAGCTGTGAAGACATGATTTAACTGAGCAGTGCGAGATTCTGAGTCCTGGGAAAGTCTGCTATGTGGGAAGTAAACAAGATCAGCTTTGACCCACACAGAAGTGATGATGTAACAGTTTGACGGTGGAAATGACATATGCTCATATTCAGTTTGATAAATGTGGATTTAAGTGCAGCAGGGAAGTTGAAGGACATTGTATATATTATATATATATATATATATATATATTATATATATTATATATATATATATATATTATATATATATATATATATATATATATATATATATATTATATATATATATTATGATGATTTAATGTTTTCAATTTACATCATAATCGTTTTTCTCCAATGGATTCATAGGCCAGCGTCATTCTCACGTTGTGGCATCCACACTGTCACACGCTCCATTGTTGAACTTAACGTGCAGCTAGGTTCCCCTAGTCTACAGACACATGTGATATCTGTGTCACTATTATCATTTATCTGATGTCCAGCTTAAGAAACCGTAGTTTTCCTTTGAAAGTGGTCGTCAGGGTTGTTTTCTGTCTGTTAGAACTTATTCAGACATCTATAGAATATAAAATAGTTAATATTATAAGATATGATGACAGCCATACAGCACTCCAGTAGGCTGACATACACAATGTAAATCGAATGAATTCATGGTAAAATGATGAGTTTAGAGTCAAAACCAGCGCAGGAATTAACAAGGTTCTATTCAGTTCTTTTGAGACCATCGAGCTGTATGTTTAGAGATGAAACAGCTGTTCACAGTCACTGTTCCCCAAGAGCTGGGGGCCTCCAACAAGGCCACCAGAGGGTGAGTTACGTCACCTGTAAACTCGCTCTGCATAAATAATAGTGCACAGGCCCCAGCGCTGTTTCCCAACAGGCACCATTCTCCTCTCCAGGTCCAAAGGGGCCTTCATGTCCTTCTGCTGAAACATCATCCCTCACACATGCAGACATAATGGTACCTTTTGACACATGCACACACACACTGGCAGTAATCAGGAGTGTTACCTAGAGGCCTGGAGGATGGTGGGGTTTGCCAGCAGAGGCCCCAAATCTGAGATAATCTGTGTCATTCATATTCTGTTGTGTGACACAAATGATCTGATAATGCACATGTGAAGTGAATTAACATCTGTTGTTTGAATGGGCCTAATGTCTACCCATTCATCAATTTCACAGGATTATGTTGTTGACCAGAGGTGTGTATGTGTGTGTGTGTGTGTGTGTGATGCCCGAGTTACAAAGAAACATACACACATATGGAGGCCTCACAAGTGTGACGCGTCTCCTCGAGGGCCGAGCTCTGAAATCCTTTTCATGCGTCCACTGGAGGACTCGTAGTGTTCACACCGTGTATTTCACCCCAGTGACCGTGGACTCTCAAGCAAGTATATTCTTCAAGACTTCTACAAACACACAGACTGTAATAAAATGCAGATGAGCTTTTCCATTCACTCTTATTGCATGTGAGAGATTTTTCGGGAGGTAAAAATTTACTTTTTATCAGACCGGAACGCGATCCATGATTCCCTCGAATGGGCTTTTTTTTTAATATCATTGGAGGTCTGTTTTTAGCAGCACTTTCGAAAGACGCAAGGATTGAAGAGGAGCGGAAATGGGGGAGGAGGAAGCAAAAAAAAACAGAAGGTGGTGTGAAAATAACTGCTCATTCACACAAAGCCACAGACAAAAACACCAAAAGTAGAAGAAATGTGCTTGATTCAATCAAGCTTAATTCTATTTTGATAATTATGGGTGCTGGGCGTCTGGGCCCGGCTCGGCAGGGAGGCTGTGACTTGTGTACGAGACTGACAATGAAGTCGGGTAACAACAGCTGCTGGATGGCGGGCGAGCTCATGTACCTCGACGCTCAAGTCTTGTCAGTCACATTTCCCCTAATTAACGAACATCTGCTTTCCATTTTCGGTTACACTGCATCGCCAGCTTGTCTCATATGAATCGCTGACTTCTGACCTCCCCCGAGGTAGGCACTCGCTGTCAGAAGTACCCGGCCAACGCCATCGTCAATGTCTTTTTTCTACTTAGTTTTTTCTATAGAGGCCTCCAGCTCACCACAGGGAAGACGAGGAGGACGGGGAGGCGAGTGGATGGGTTCTAATCCCTCAGGGATCAACCATCCTCTGGGACAGCCGACGCAGGAAGTGCGCTGTTTGTGTTACGCTGCTATTGGTTCAAGCGTCCTCCAGTGGCACCGGCCTGCCATTATCCGTGAAGGACCCAGAGTCCCCCTCCCATCTCCAGAGCACTAACCTATTCCCAAATTAACCTGCCGAATAGGTGTGTGTGTGTGTGTGTGTGTGTGTGTGTGTGTGTGTGTGTGTGTGTTTGTGTGTGTGTGTGTGTGTTTGTCTTTCTGGCAAACAAGGCTGGGCATGTAGGGTTGTTGTTTTTTGTCTTTTCTGCCTGAAAACACACCACATGAGCAATAAAAATAGCAGCAGCTGTTGACTTCACGCTATCAGAGATAAGTACAGTCTACTGCTTAGTATGGCTCAAAAATGTTTGAGTCCTATATTGTTAATGTGAATCACCACAAACAGATTAAAGATGGCGCAATGAAATGTAATCTCTCATCATTTCAGAGAACGGATAGTGGGAAAGGAAAAAAGACTTACAGTTGGATCAACATTAAAATCATGTTCGTACTTTCAAACAGTGTCAGGTGTGTGAATGTGTCTCTGGTTGTAAAACGTTATGCATTAGCATTTAGCATTAATTTTGATACCACTGAAATAAACGTAACATGAAAAATCTATTGTTCAGTATTTACGTGGATCTAGATAACTTTATTAAAGTGTTGCCTAGTAAATTGGTGGAAGAAGTAAGTATGTGTTCAGAGCCTACCACAGTGTAACTTTAAATTCAGTAAAACTTCTTCAGTAAAAGTATTTTCAGAAAAATGTTTTCAAAATATCAAAAGTAAAGATCCTCGTGCTGAATTATATTATACTGTTAGATGTTATGAACGAGGTGGTGCTACATGGAGCACCACGGATGATACTGAGGTCATGTCCACAGATATTTGGCTCAACATTTGGTCCAATTTACAGTTTATAATTGAAAGTTTAACAATCATTTTTAACGTCTTTAAATGTCACTCCAGAGGACAAAAACAGAGATAATGAAGGCAGCATGCCAAAACAAATGAGCACATTAGTCAGCCTGTTGATTCGTCACATACATTCACTCAACAGATCAACACATGGAGTGATGCTGTGTTTGTCCTCTGGACTGATGCCGTCTTTCTTCACTTTTTTAGGAAATACAGACATTGCTGTTTTTTTTTGTTTTTTTCAAGGCAGAGCACCCAACTGAACATCAGTGCAGGAGAAAAAAACACATGTTTTCTTTGGGTAACATCTATAGCTTCGACTTGTTTTGCAATCTGCTTTTTATTTGTTAAAAGAAATGCGCTGAGATCTCATCCTCCTCTTGTTTTGAAGGAAACACCACGATGTTAAGGAGACGGCAGAGGGAATGTGTGAGTTGGAGAGTGACGCGGCACTCTGTTGACATGAAATACCTTTCCTCTTAGTGACTGGAAAGAGACTACGTGAGTCGCCCGCAGGGCATGTTCTAGAAATAGCACTTGTTACCATGGAGCTCTGTCTAAAATTTGTATTTAATTGTTTTGCTGTTTTTATCAATAATACTTGAATCATTCTTTATTTTAAAATGACAATATTGAATATAGAATTTAAAAAACAATGTTTTATGTACCCCTGTCTGGGGTCAGAGTTCAATTCCACATTCAAGCAAAATCTCCTTTACCCTTCTCGCTGAGACAAGCTAGCGGGAGCAGCTACGATGGGGCGCTAGGTGCATTTTTTACGCTAAACAAAAAGGGAAAGAAAACAAACTATTTTCACAATGATTGGGTGGAAGAATTATTTTTTACTACAGTGAAAGAAAAGTGTGTATGTCTCATTTGCGGGGCGACGGCAAAGTGGCACATTGTGGAGAGACACTTCGGTACGTGTCACAAATGCTACCATGCTAACTACCCACCTGGCAGCACTGCGGGCAGAACAAGCCGTGAGTTAAAGGCAGCTTTGGGCAGCAGCATCTGTTTTCACGAGACCGGTGAACAAGTCACAGAAAGCAACGGAAGCTTCATTTAAAGCTGCACATTTTTTATAAAGAACAAGAAAGCCTTTTCGGCCGGAGAGGTCTTGAAAGGTGCAATGATGTTATTGAAAACACTGTTCTAAGACGAGAAGAAAGGTTCCGATGTCATCTCCACTCCCTCCGATGTTACACAGTTAATGGTTTGTACAAACAGGATATGATTTGAAGATTTGACAGTTAATGATTTTCTAAATTTTTTAACAGAAGTGGTACTTTGTACTAAAATAAAACTGGTATGGTTTTGAACAAAATGCTACAAATGTGCTCATTCATACAAAAACTGTCAATAAAGATATTTACAAAAATATCAGAGATGTGACATTCTGACTTTCAAATGTTGAAATAGATTGAGAACATAAATAAATAATGTTGCATGTTTAAATATATCTGTGTTTCCTACCATGGTAAATCATTGTTAATAATCATTGTGAGGAATAATTAACATTAACATGTGATCAGACAGTCTCTTCACATATATGAATATTTATTAGGATTATTAATGATAATATTATCATTAAAGGTGAACCGTGCAACTATGTTATTCAGGAAGTTTGCACCAAGCAAGTAGCCCTTCATATTATTCAGTACCCTTGAAGTAGCTCTCAGTATCAAAAAGGTTGGTCACCCCTGACGTACGTGAATACTTACCTACGTAAATACAGTACGTAAATACCTACATGAATACAGTACGTGAATACAGTACGTGAATACGTTAGAGGTACGTTAGATATAGGCTACGTCGGCTGACTGTGAACCCTACAGCCAATGTATTGCTAACAAGTGGATAACCTATTCGTAACCTATGTTAAGATTATCCCTGACGACGGAGTAATTTATTAAACGTGTTTCTACAGTACAGTTAGCGTTCAGCTAGCGTTTTGGAAGCTTATTGTGGTTTGAATATAGTATATAGGGTCCCTGTGAGTAGCTCATCCTCACTTCTTCACAGCAAGTCTTGATGAAAGATCAACCCATCATCAGAGATCATGGAGGCTGCTGAGAGGCTGCGACAAGAGTACAATATAGCCGTTTTACAGCATCAGCATGACGTGAACCAAATGGTACTTTGATACGTTTTATATAAGTAAGTGATACGCTATCAATAGGTTTGACATAGGTATAGTATTTCGTTATGTATTTATGATGTATACGTCAGCTACAACACCGCTGTGGAAAAGTTGGACGTATTTGGACTCTGACAAATTTTGAGCTAATTTTCAAATACGGCGACATGTTACTGCCATACGGAATTGTGTGACAGGTCCGTATGTCTGGCTTGTTCAGCGTATCATCTGCGTCCTTCGAACAATCACAACTTACCCTTAATTTATATCAACGTATTGAAAATATTTCGTATGCGCCGGCATACGTTTCTGCCATACGGATATGTGTGACAGGTCTTTTGTACAACTATTTAACTAACTTTAAGGGATTCCTTAAGTATAAGACCCAAGATGAGGAGAAAACCATAAAGTGAACATTTCAAGGAAAGCTTAAAGAGACGACTAAAGGGTGTGTTTTGCCACAGGAGTCAAGAGTATACGGAATGAAAACACCCTGAACTCCACAATGTCACCAGCAATGTCAGACTAAGGAACATTCCTAAAGACAATGTAGGGAAAGTGAAAACAAAGTTCCCACTTCCGCTGGTAAATCTGGCATCACTTAACATAGAGAATGGCAGTAACTGATCCCTGTATACTATGTGCTGTGTTTGTACAAACTGTATCTCCAATGACATGTATGCCATTACAATGCCATAGCTTCTGATAATTTAATTTTATCAAGCAGTAGCATATTGTTCTATAAAAGGATAATGTGTCTGTATGTGACTGATTTTGGTCCATACATCTCTAGAATGAATAGGAATTGAATGTACTGCATTACCTGAGTGCTAAAATAACATCTCAATTGGATTATATGGTAAACAGCATAACTTTATTTCAGTAGTAATCCAGTCCAGTCTGATTTAAAAGCTATACAGGATTTGGTCATTTCCCTTTTTTTTCTGATGTTAAGAATTCATAATCCTGATACTTTAAGCCTTCACCAATTCAGCAGAACAAATGTTATTCCCTTTTCCTGTGGGCTGACTAAATGTTCTTTCATTGGTTAACACGCCAGGTACATTTTTTTGCACAGATGGCAATTAAACTAGTTTGCTAAACCCATCGGCGAAGGTCTTGCAAACAACTATTTTATCACAAAGGAAGACAACACCATCAGCTAAGTTGGTATTGGAGTAAAAAAAGTATGTATTCTAAAAAAGAAAAATAAGTGGAATGGTGAAGTTGGCCAGTGAAACGAGTAGCAAAGTCTTATTTATATCTCTTTGTTGGAGCTCTTTCAAGGTGCTGGCAGATTGAAGAATGTGGTGGGCGGCAGAATCACATAGCGGATGGCCTCAGTGTCATCTGCACATACCCACTGCCTCTCCATCCATAACATAAGACTCTGCTCATGTTTCTAAAATAATCCACATAGAGGATGACAGGAGCCACTGTGGAGTAGAATTCACTGGTATTCTTGATTCATAGCCTTCGTGATTTAAGATCAAATACAACAATTACAATAATCGGGGTTATTAATCATTTGAAATCTTTATTTATAGTGCCATTGAATGATTCATTAAATATCATGTAAACATCACATACTCGGTAGCTTGACCTGTTGTCCTTGAATACTTTCATTGGACTCCATCCTGGGCTGCAGCTAGAGAAACACTGTAACGAGGGCAGAAGTCCAAGTGGCCCCCTCCGTCCCCAAATACGTTTAAAGCAACATGAACAATCTATTACTCCACCAGAATGAGCAATCACTGGTGCTTTATAACACAATATGTAGTTTTAAATTTCAATATATACTGTGTTTAAAGTGTTTGTCACGTACAGTGCAACTCCAAGTGGCCATGGATGCTTTATATAGTAAGGTATAACATTACTGTAATTATATATAAAGCTATACAATTACTCACCTTAACAAACAAACCCTGAAAGTGTACCACTCTTCTATTTCCTCATCTCTCATCTCTCAGCACATCCCACAGGTGGATTTATAGCTATCAAGTTGCATCAAGGGAACTAGGATACAATGTTTTTGACCCATACAAGAAATAAACAGGATATCTCTGCATGTTAACTGCATTCCTGAAGACGTGTGTATTTGGTGGTAGCTAAAGCCCTGCATGCATCATTTTTGTAAGGTTCTTCAAATCTGATGTCATGTTGCAAATGTGCTGCACTTAAAGAGTCACTTAAAGCAGAGCAATGCTGATGTAAATCTCCTCTCACGTATCAAAGTTGTGCCTTTTCTTTGTCACCTGCCAATAAGATACTCTGATGCTAACAATCACGCCTCGTGTATATTGTCACGTTGCAATTCTCTGCCACGTTCCCTGGTGAAGAACTACCATGTTGAGCGAAACAGATTTCTACAATCTAAATCAATCGTCCTTCCATCCATCTCTCCTGTATCCCCCTTACAGTCTGCAGCCCTCCCATCTCTCTAAGAAACCCATTACTCTCAGCTCACGGTAACCCCGCGCGCGAGATGTACAATTAAAACCTTATTTCTGCTGAAGGAAATTAGATTTAATGAACGGCGGGCTGGGCAACAACAGATGGTTCGTCTTATTGGAGGCACAAAGATAGACTGGGTGTTTGAACGCCTTCAGATCAAATGCCAGTGGTTATCAATTAGGAATGGAGGTAAGCTCCTGACAACTTGAAACAGAGCGGAGGCCTCGCCACCGTGGCCCTCACCTTCACTGCTGGGATGGAGATGTTACGCTCACACTGTCGCTGGGAAGAGATGGAGCCTTTCCGTATGCTGGTGTCACAGATACTGCACAAGCCCAGATGTTGTATAATGTCAAATGAGAAATTGTGGACTAAAATAAAAATAGTGTCTGTGGTGAACACTGCCGTTATCTCTGACACGTCAGCCAGGTACATCATCACAGCCTGTCTCACTTCAAATATAGCAAGGGAATTTAAGTTTTTTCCCTCATTTACTTAGTATCCTAAATGTATTCTTAATCATATAAAAATTAAGAAAATAAGAATAATTAAAAAATGCTAAATTTTGAGTACTTTTGGGAGCGGCTACTTCCGTGCCGTCATTCTGCTTCAAAGAAAAAAGATAAATGATGATGCCATTAAAAGTGAACTAATTAAGGAAGGCTTCTTTTAAGAACTCATTAACTGCAACCTCATTTACATAATGATGCATATTAATTAAGTTTTAATGAATCTGAATTTCCAGCAAGCCACATTTCGTTGGCTGTGGAACAAATTGAACAAATTATTTAAAAGTGTTCTTGATTCTACTTTTCACACCAAAGGGGAGAGAGAATGCAATCATTTGTAGAAAATCATATTTTTTCCCCCTCTCCCCAGCCTGTGCCCATCTGTTAATTATTTTTAAATGTAATCATTTACCCTTTTGTTTCACTCCCTTCCAAACCCAATCGGGAGGTAAGAGACTGGCGCTGAATATTGCAGAGTGTGTAAAAGTCTGAAATGTGTGATTACGAGGCAGATGAAAGATTGTGTTTTTGCTTGTTGTCATGTGGGATGTCGAGCGCTCGGCTCTTCATTGGCCTGTCTGTTACTCAGTAATGTGTGCTATGTGCACTGACTGTTTGGGATCCGTATGTTTCCTGTCACCTACACTCATTGAGACTGCCAACTTTAACTGTTACTCACTATCTGAAAGGTATCAGCAAATGTAATGACAAAGCATTAACAGCAGAAATGCCTTTGAGGAGAGGAGAAAGGATTTTGGAGAGTTGTAAAGAAAGTCATTAAGCCGCCAGCTGAAAACAATATTAGATACTTTTGCTGGATTTTTTTTAAACTCTAGAAGGAAGTCAGATCTGGTAAAAGCAGGGTGTACATGACAATGTAGGATAGTGGTAATACTTCCCCCCATGACACTGGAGTACCTAGTAGAAGCATGGCAACGTTAAAGCCGTTAATATATTGGAGAATGCCAGCGTGATAGAAACACAGAGAAACACATCTCTTATCCAGAGAAACTTTCTGAAAAATAACTACAGGGACAGTCCCGACAGCCCCTTGCTCAGGGGCACAATGGTGACAGCCCTGGTACTGAACCTTGCGTTGTTCTATTTGGTCGACTGGACCAACTGGCCACAGGTTGGAGTAGTCTCTAAAGGTTTAGGACAAAGACTTCTAGCGGCCATAAGAATAAACCTTTCACACAGCAGACATTTTGACATGACACAAGTGTAATATATAATATTAATGAGTGCAGCATTCCCTTTAGCTTTAGTAATTTCAGGGCCCTGCCAGTGTGTTTGTTGTCACGGCTTCCTGCGACACTTGAATAGAACAGAGCCACCGTTAATGTAATTAGAAACATCTGTGCTTTTCCTACTATGACAAGTCCAAATGTCTGCTGGGAAAAAGGTCCATAAAGACCCGTAAAGAAGAGTCATAAAGTCAGCCAAGCAATATGAGTTACATATCAAAATCTACCTAAAGTTAACTAACAGAAGCCACCAAAAGCTATCGGTCATACCAGACCAAGTAAGGCTTTAACATCAACACAGTAAGGGAGCATTTTATTTCTTAAATACTCAACTTTCCATTTCTAAGACCAAGGTTGTGTTATTTATTCTTTCTATATCAAAACCTAAATGCCAAAAAATTAGCAAATACAAATGTCCACATCCATGTTAAGAGTTTGTGTCAGTGGGTGACTGGATGTGTTTCTAATTATACAGATGTAATCTAATTTGGCTTTGAAACCTTGTCTTCCTGGACTAACAGCAGCAAACATAGAAGTGGAATCATAGAGCGACCTGTGTATGTGTGTTTCATGTAAATCAATGTGAATAGATGGAAACGAGCCCTGCAGCGTGCCGGCCCTAATGGAGATGATCAACACAGTCATGTGTGCGTACTTAGACTTACATTTGTATCCAGATTAGCATAGATGTCCATTTAGCGTGCGACACTTGATCTCTCTTTCCACTAGTGCGAGTTGAACAGACATAAACAGAGGTGACATGCTGCCCCGGAGAGAGAGACATAGAGACATACAGAGACAGAGAGAGAGGAGGAAGAGGTGAAGTCTGTTCCAGACAGGGTGGCTTTACTCGCCCCCACCCCCCCGGCCCAGGGCGAAACAGACAGGCCTGGAACTAGGAGAGGCAGCAATTAGGCTGCTGGAGGGGAGAGGGAGGTGTACGTGTGTGTGTGTGTGTGTGTGTGTGTGTGTGTGTGTGTGTGTGTGTGTGGTGAATGTTTTTTGACAGTTTAACAGATGTGATGTCCAAAGTTGGACCAGGCCGTTTAGCAAAGCCCTTCCACATTAGCAGCAGGACAGACAGGAGGAGCTGATGGACTTCAACATGTTGTTGTTGCTTTGCTATTTTGCCGCCTCTCGGATGACGTGGTGTGGTGAAAGGAAAGCAGCTTCAAATGTTGGATTGAAATTTTTAGTTGTATATCGAAGGACACAAAGAAAGAATATGTAAAAGCCTCATGCTCATTCGTTTCCATGTAATGTTAAAGCTGCAATAATTACTATTTGTATATTAACAATGGAATACTACATGTGTAAGACGTTTCGTGTAGTGACAAACTCACAGAGAATGACCATCAACTCTCCAGTTCTATGGAGCATTTTAGCCTCTTTTAGCTCACAGCTTTATTGTTTTGGTTCAGTCTCACCACGGTCATTAACCTGGTTTCCATCAGCAGCAGATCTCAGGACACTACCTGATCAGCAGAAAACAACCGACACACACAGAAAGAGACTCGCTGGTGAACAAAGTGAAGCATTAAGCAACAGGATCAGCTGTTTCTCTCAGGAGTTGGTGGAGAGCAAACTAGAGCTAAAAGGAAAGAGAACATTGGATTTACATCAGTCAGGAGGACACATGACTCCAAATAAATGGTAATGTTTTTGCTTACTTATGTTCCCATCTTTATAACATGATAATATGTATTTTCAGGTTGTTCTCCGAGATCTCAGAAATGACTGGTTAAGCTACTGTCAGATATGTTATTGAGTATATTTGAGTGCCATCTGGTAGACAGTTATGCAGTGTAGGCTATATGTCTAGTGCTTTTATTGTGAAAGGTAAGAACAGAAAGAGTGGATCTGGTATGTCAAGGTGCAATTTAAATAGTAATAAAGTTTACCATCTTGGTTTGGTGTTGTTTCAGTCCTGAGCTCCACTGTGGTGCACATTTTAATTATTATTTGCAGTGTAATATTCACATTCTGTGTGAAAGTATTCATGACAGAAACAACAGTGAATGCCTTCAGCCATAAAAACTCAAGATCATATCAAATTCTTGCATAGTTCATTGTACATTGGCTTTTGTGTTTATTCCCTCCTATATTTGAATACAGTATTTACATATATTACAATTAGTTCTGTCTGCCTTCTGTGAGCTTGATATGTTATATTGCATCATTGTATTTTACCTGCCTGTTTGTCCAAGGATCAATCTGCATTGGTCCCCTGCTTGTTACCCCTCCCTTTATAGGGGGCTGTTACACTTCTCCTTGTTGACGGTCTTTGAAACAAAACATTTCAACACATAAACTTTTCTTATTCCACATATTGTTTGTAATGTGTTTTTTGTGTTATACGTTCAAGAGTCAAAATGTTTTTCCAAGTCCATAACTTTGTGTTAAACTAAGTGAAGTATGCTGAATTGTGAAAAAAACAATTTACTACATAGTGCACACTGTACACTGCTATATGGAAATGGGAGATAATTAGAAACTAAACGTTTTTCCACTAATTTAATACTTTTTTATGAGCTTTTCAAGTTTGGACAGCTCCTCAGTGTCCATCATAGCACACTCACAAATCAAGCAAAGTGAGTTTAGATCTTTGAGCTGTCACTGTTGCAGTGTAAACACGCTAAATACTCAAAATGTGCTTCAAATCAGTAGTAGTATTGAGTGTGACTTATATATCCCTTTACAAATCACTTCATCCAACATGGAACACAACTAAACTCCTTCCTGTGATGGCTGAAGTTCAACATCCCGCTTTCACCCTGTGATATACCGACTCCACCATCTACACTTCTATTTTCACGTCTGCACATAAGCATAAAAGCAGAGCGTGTAAGCAGTTGGTTGGGGCATGTTGCAGGCTGTATTTAGAGCAGCCGAGCGGACCGGGCCCCCCTTTGTTCTGAGCTTGATGAGGAGGAAACCCTGCTAAGCTGCGAAGAGTTCTCATCATCACCCTGCATCTCCGACAAGCTGCTCAGCCCCGCGCAGAGCCGGGGTGGAGGCGGGCTGCTGATTGACAGGATAAGAAGATGCCTCAGCGGAGAGGCAGAGATCTCTATCCTCTGCCAAAATGTGCCTCGGTCGCTGCTCGGTATGGAAGGGAAAGGACTTCAGGGAGGCGCGGCTCGGCTCCCTGCATCGGACGTCACTAAAGAAGGGGCAAAGACATTGGTAGATTTACTAACTTTTGCACCAACACGTGTGTACTCTGCAAACATTTGTTTGCTCTGAATAATTTTTTTAAAGATGTTTAGGTCCTAATTTTAGGGCAGGGTGTTTTCTGATGTTTAAATACAAGTCCCAAAACCAAAACATGTACTTTTATCTGTAAGTATTCAAGTTGTACTTGTCAGTATACAAGTAAAAGATCTGTATCGGTAAAAGTATATGTTATTGACAAATTGAATCAAAGGAAATTAAAATCTAAAAATTAAATGATGCATTAATATGCAAGTAGCAATATACTGTTGTGGTTGGCCAAGGAGCTCATGTTAGCTCATCCTGTAGTTTAATCTTGTTTTATAATCTCATCATATACACAATGTACAACCTTCACTTGTAAAGTAATAACTGTGTCAGAAGAAATAACATGTGTATGTAACTACAGTACTTGCTTACTTTCCAGAGATTTTAAAATCTATAATTTAACAAATCTACAAATTGATTGCGGTATCTTTAAACTGTTCATATTTAAATTTGACAGACTTTATATAAGCAATAAAGGAGAAAGTGTAAAGAATACTTTGAGCTTTGACAGCATGTTGGAAACAAAGCTACTGTTCCTTTGAGGAGAAGTTTAATTTTTTCATTTACTTTATGAAAAGTTGACATTTTGCAGATACATCAAGTCATCGATCAATCCTCCAAAAGCCGGCAGTTATGGCTGATTTACTACTGAAATAAAAAAAATATTATTATACAATCCAATTATTCTACAGATCAACACAAGGTCTTTGTACCATTCATAAACACTAGTTTCTGTTGGTCAGCATCAAACAGTTGCATGCACATGGAAGAGATCACGCTATGATTTTTCAGTTTGACTGAAAAAGTTATGAAAAATAAAACATGCATATAAGTGCATCCACAGCCAATGTCATACTGATGTTGTCTTTCCCCTCTCTATAACGTTCTGCATCAACAAAGCAATTTGTTTCCCCGGAGTGTGCTAATTTCTAGATTTCACAGTGCCAGGTGTTACGGCTGCCAGTCATTACATGAAAATCAGCAAAACCTTAACCACGGTGCTTATCCTCACCACAAAAGGCGCCCGGCTGAATTCTCTCTGATTTTTGGGCAAGGATAGGGGGGAGTCAGGAAAGGAGGTTAAGTTCCTAAGTGCATGTTGTCTTATTTGTGTTTTACAAAAAAAAAAAAACTAAAACCCAAAGCTGTCTGACTGACTGACAGCTTTCCTGATTCTACGTTCTCTGATGAATTGGATTTTATTTTGCCTCAGACACAGATCGCTGTTGTTTGATACTTTTTTTCTTGAATTAACAATTGACTGTGCATGCCTATAGCACCCTGGTGATTTGGGAAGATACCATCAATTAGGGAGATGCTGTGCAGCATTAAATACAGAAAGAATGTAGAGGAAGAAGAAGAGGTGAGAAAGGGTGAGAGCTGGGTGCGAGGCGCTGCATGGAGACTTCACGGGTTGTTTTGAGGTTGTGCATGCCGACTGACCTGCAGTCTGCAGCAAACATGAGAAGAAAACACTTTGCAACAAACTGCTTTTACATTCCAACGACAGCAGGTTGAATACTGGGTCAAATGGATTCCGTATAATTAGATTATTTATTGAGTGTCTTCTGCTGTGATCAGTGTTGATTTCTTTATTGCATTATACAAATTAAATATTATATTATTTATTATTTAAGAATAAAACCCTATCCTCAAAACATACATGCAATGTAAATATTGTATTTTCCTCAGAAGTGTTGCTGTAAATTATTAATATTTAATGCAGTGTTTTCAAGTATATCAAGAAATATTGTGCTTTTCTTTTTTAGCATGCTGGTATTATGTGATTTATTTCAGGGGCCTGGAAAATAATTGTGCGCTCAAGATGTGTTGAGATATATTTAGAACTGTTGATATTTTGGCATTAATTATGCACATGTATGTTAAACTAATTAAATCAATCAGCTGCAGACATAACTGAAGAAGAGAGCCATAAAACTGTGTGTGTGCGAGTGTGTGTGTGCGAGTGTGTGTGTGTGTGAGAGAGTGTGGGTGCTGTGCTTCCTGGTTTTCTAGATTTCTTGATTTCTTTACACATTCATATTATCTACTTCTCTGACACTCTTAAGATTATATTTTCTCTTGGTAAATAATGTTTTCATTTTCTCCACAAAAAAGTATAAAATGATTGTTGTTTTTGATGAAAATGATTCTATTGTTTTTCCTTCTTTCTGTTTCGTTGTTATTGAAGTTGTTTCTTTATTTATTCCTCTCATTATTCACATATGATAAGTGAAAGCATCAATTGAAAACAAAGTCATTTATTTTAAGGAAAACCCACACTTGATAAATTATTAAAGGCTGCTGGGATTATCAGCAGCAGTGGTGTGTGTGTGTGTGTGTGTGTGTGTGTGTGTGCGTGTGCGCGTGCGTGTGCGTGTCTGTGTGTGTGTGCGCTGCAGGCAGGAGTTGCATTCAACTCTTGTGATGCTAAATATGAAGACGCTCGCTGCGAACGCTCGATGCCCAAATAATTGGTGACTTCCTCGACTCAGACGCACGTTATTCTAATCCGGCCTTTGTTAGCCTTGTTTACAGCGATGTTAATTGGGGGGCTCAACCTCCAAACCCACACACACACACACACACACAACAGTCGAGTGGACGTTCAGTGTGTTTTCATATTTCTGTTTGTGACTTTATCCGTCATAGTTTCCTCACACGTCCCTCTGGAGTTCCATACACGCAGAGCAGCGTCACACAGCTGGAGTCAATTGTCGCCTGTCGAGGAAGTTTTCTTTTAAGTGATTTAAATCAATTGAGGATTCAGATGTATGATGATAATTATATTGTGTGTTAAAAGCATTCTTCCATAGGTAACTACAGTATGATGAATGTACACCCAAAACAGCCGACATCTGCTGCTACCTTTGTTTTTTATTGTGCATTTTTAATGTGTTTTTAAATGCAGAATTCCTTCATTCTAATGAAAATCGATACTTATCTTAAAGCAATTTGAGCAATTACACTCAATGAAAGTTCTGGGACTCTTTTTGATTGTAGTCAGAGTTGAAAACTTTTCTGGATTCAGTTTTTAATAAAAGTACAAGAAAACGATTATATTCTTTTTTTTTGTTGGATTAGTTTTTACAATCATTCGTGAATAGTTCAAATCGGCAGTAAAGTTTGATAGAAACACACAAAGTGAGAGTGAAAGTAGGAAACGTGCACTACTTTCTCTTTTCACTCTCTGTCTGTGCAGCTGAAGTGAGGAAGAGGAGGGGATGAAGGTGTGGGGGGGGCAGCCTGCCATCCTTCCTGTCAGCATCTTCCTGCTCGCTTCAACCGTCTCCCCTCTGGTGGCCACGCCTCCGACACTGCCAGGCCACGGGCGCGGTGGGCGGGCGAGGCAGGGAGCCGCACAGGAAACAGGAAATCATGAGAGAGAGAGGAAACCATCGGGGTGAGAGGCGGCCATGACGTGTCACAGCTGCCAGAGTCGCTCTGAGAGAATGACAGAGAGACAAAATGGGACGCTTGGCAGACTTAGAGTCCCAATTACCTCCCCGTAAACAAAGGAGGAAGTTTTGCCACAATGTGGGCACATCTCCGCTCTACCTTCCTCACCTCCGAACACACGTATCCCCGTAACTGCAGCCCAGCGAGAGCTTCCTCTCTCCCTCTCTTGCCATCAGAAAAGAGGCGTTCAAACGTGCCGCAGCCCCCGCTATGATAGCAGAAGGTGTCACTTATGAAAGGCACCGTCCCTGCTGAATATGCTCGCGTTGATGAAAGGTCGGCAGAACCCGGGTTCACACGCGCCGCCATGTTTCTTGTCTCCCTGCCTCCTCTTGTCTTCTTATTTGTTTGAAGCTGATGACTGCCTGCTCCTTTAAGGTCTGTACAGAGTGTCATCTGAGCAGGAGGAGAGCCGCTCGGCTCCACACTGTGTCGAGTGTGCTGCAGGATACGTCTCCTCGTGGCTGCCTGTACAGGTGTGGGGTCAATTTGGCTTTTGTTTTACTCGAGGTCCATCTGACATCACAAAGCTCATCTCTTTTCACAGTCAGAGTCTGTGGGGCCCACGTACCTGTAGCTGAACAGACGAGCACAGAGAGCTGGTCATGTTACGTCAGTGTGACCTTTCATGAAAGCTTCCACAGGCTCTGTACGCCGCCACTATAAACCTGGTCTTAAACAGATCAAGTATTTCTTCCTAACAGGAAATAGTCATGATTAAATATCCATATTATTATGTTTTTATAAGCTGTGTGCCACAGCTGACTGTTGTTAGACTGCAAAATGACATCAATGAGACGTTTTCCCGGGCTGATTGTTGTCTTAGTGAACAAAAGAAACAAAGAAAAGAAACAAAGGAGCAGGACATGCTCGGTGATGAGCTTCGTTAGCTCAAAGCTAGCGTAGCTTGTCGATCAGGGTGAGTGGCTCTTTTGGTTTGAGTTGTTTTCTTGTTAGTCCCTGTCACTGACAGCCAATAACACAGTGAAGACGGTTACTGTTTGATGCAAATTCATTTGTTCCACAGAGCAGATACTGCATGTATGCTGATGCACTTTAATTACAGTAGGACTTAAAAAATTAGTTTTATTGAGATCTGCAGATTTGTGTTGTACGTTCGCACCTTCACCAAAGTGTCGTTGCTCTTCTCCGGAGGAATGTTTCTGTTCGTGTCTACTTGTCTGAGCCGCTCAGATAAATTAACAAAGCAACTTGAAGTGTCAGTCTGAAGAATAATTTCTCTGTTCTCCATTAAAATAGCCGGACTACAGATCCTCCCTTTCCATTTTGCTGCCTGTCTCCTTCCATCCACGTTCCACAACTCATCTGTCACTCCTGCTTTTTTCTCGTGCCTCGGAGCAACAACACAACCTCCTCCCCTGCCTTTGAAGGAGTAAACCAAACCGGTGAGCTTAACGCATTTCTAATGAGCCAACGCCAGTTGGAGTCTAGAGATTAGTCATCATACGTCCCCGGCGAGGATCACGTTCGCCGAGATGCACCATGTATCATCTCTTCTCCGCCATCAATGTCTCGGCAGAAGCACCAAAAATGAAAAAGCTCCTCTATTCCGAATAATTAACTTCGTTTTGCTGATGTCATAAAAATCTAAAAATCAGTGTTTGTTTGGCTGCCGGGTTCATAAAGAAGCGGTTCAAAGGATTTAGGAGGGAATCTCTTCTTGTTTGAGGAGGCAGTTCTTCAATTATTGTTTGACAGATGGCATTGTCTTTAGATATGCTGTCATATTCATATAAATAAGCCTTGGTGGCGTCATCCATTCACCAGTGACAGATAATAGAAACACACAAAGTGCCTGGCAGGTGCAAAGAAGGCCTTTCTAAGTCACTGCTGAACACAGAGGAGATATTCTCTCTGCTTCCTCTCTCCTCGCTGTCTCATTAGCAGCTAGCTTTTGATCTGCAGAGCTGCCGTGTCCACGGTGGGGTCGACTTGTTTCCAGTGAATGGACGAGGCATCCCTCCTCTCGCTAAGCCCACTGATTACATAATCTAATTGCTGCAGAGATGAAAGTGACTCGAGTGAAGAAGTGAGAGTTTGTCTTTATTGCTAAGGAGTGGCGACTAACGTTCAGCCCTGCGGCAAAACTCTTAAACTGCACTTCTCCAACACCGTATCACTCGCTCACAAGTTCACAGCTAATATGTTCCTTTATACAATATTCCACATGATACCGATTGTCTTTTGTTTTGAAATTTAAGATTTTATTTTTTTTATTACATGTGAAAATGCCACAAAGGAAACATTGTATCTCTAATAAATGTGCAGATATAAAGATTACATATGTGACAGCTTTGAAACCGCATTCAGATTTAAAAAAGTCTTCATAGACAAAACTCCAAAGTTAAAAGAATAAATCAATTGTGACATTTTGCAATTTTATTTCAAACATTCAACAAGGTTTTTAATTCTTGTTATTTGATGTGCTGAGACTGAACGCAACATTCAGAGGTGGTGTGAAATTACACAGGCGGACTGAGATGCCTCTGTGCTATTTAAAAAATGTAGCAAAGTATTCACATTGACAAAATATACTCATTACATTACACTATATTACTTTACATTACAGTTCATTTAGCTGACGCTTTTGTCCAAAGCGACTTACAATAAGTACAAACAATCCTGGAGATACAACTCTGAACAGCAAGAATCTTGCAAGTACATTAACTTCAAATAGGTGAAATCCATTAAGTGCAGAACAATAGCTTCAAATACGCCAAACCAATATATATATATATATATATATACTCGGATTGTAAAGGAAAAACAATCCAGTGCAAAACAAACATTCCTTACGTCTCAAGCATAGATGTGTGAAAGAGTCGCTGTACAAACTGTAGAGCCCTTTGAGGGAAACTTGGGATTTGTGATTATGGGCGATGTGAATTAAATTGACATTATATTTTTTATAATACTCTTGTGACCCTCAGGTTTATCTTGCGACCCCTTGGGGTGACAAAATAAATGATCCAACACATAGTTCACCAGCAACTGTGTGTTTTACATTTTTATGCGAAAAAACTATTACAATTTAACTGAAAAAACAATATGTGTTTATCCATTAACACGGAGCAGCCTTCTTCACCAAACTGCGTTCATAGTTGAATGTTTACAGCCAGGTTTCTTTTCCTCCACACAGGCCATCTGAAGCTTCCTCTAAATGAGCCCACTGACCTATAAAATGAGGTATGACCGGCCGCCGCGCTGCACCTTCAGCGGATCACTTCCTTCACTGTCCAAACTGACACGCCACTCTTAATTTGATTGGCATATTCTATTTATTACCATGCAAGCGAATGTTTCTCTGCTATTTGCTTCCAGATTATCCAATAAGAAGAAAGAGGAGAGGCTCCCCTGCGGTAGCAGTGATGTCACCAATGCAGATTGAAGAGCCAAAAAGCTTCATGTTAAAGTGGAAGAGACTGAGAGGATGTGGGAAAAAAAGACAATTCAAGAAATTTCAATGTTTGGTGCCCGGCCTCGATACGTTGCCTGGTGTGGAGAGGAGCGATCAGAGCGGCAGCATCTAGACAATGTGCATATAAAACAGGAATTTCACATTCAAATTCTGCTTTCTATACTAGAAGCTAATGTGGGTTTTAAAGGCCAATCAGATGCCAATTGTAGGGATACAGGGATAAATGTAATTATTTTAACAACACAAATCATAAGGGGACATTTTGAGATTTGTCTTTTTACAAAATTCAAATCACTCCCTGTCGTTTACTGACAAAGAAATCAGCAGCTGTGATTGACTGATCTTTTTCTCATTTATTTGTAGCATATTGGAATGAGAGCATCCTGCAGTTGTCTCTGCTGTGGAGGACAGGAGCAGGGGAAAGTTTTTTTTTTTTTCTCCGCCAGCAGCTCTGACATGGCTTCTCTCAGTGGCAGCGTATCACCATCTGAATCTTTCCATCCACATCAGGGGAGCAGAGCTGTGACTACTGGGATTAGGCTAATCACACATTCACCCAGGAGGCTGAACACACAGGAGATCCTGCGTGAGGCATGACCTTATTTCTAATGTATTTTCATAGCCTCTCTTTACTCGCACCCCGAGCTAATGCTAATGCACAGATTTCACCATGATCTGCTTTACTGATTCAAGCTGTACATTATTCAACTGTGTCCCTGCATGCAGCGTTTTACACTTCTCTCTTTAAATATTATATTTGTTTCATCAGCACCAATGAGGTGAATCCAGGTTGTAATTATTCCTCATTGATTATCCTTATAAATCATCACAAATCATAAAGACGAAACGATTTTAATATGTTGTGCATTCAGTGAATATTGTTGTATCTCTGGTTGTACTTATATAAATTCAAGTATGAAGAATATGAAAGATTATTCTATTTTTTTT